>NC_138385.1:85749673-85781419 GCF_054177405.1 Leptonychotes weddellii | reverse complement strand
GGTTAGCCTGGTGATGGGTATTAAAGAGGGCATGTACTGAATGGAGCACTGGGTGTTATAGGCAAACAATGAATCATGGAACACTACATCAAAAACTAATGATGTAATGTATGGTGATTAACATAACATAAAATTTTAAAAAATGTAAAAAAAAGATTACTGTATAAAAACTTCTAAAGCTATTTATATACCAAATGTCAATAAAGTACAGTAATTAAACAGGAGGACAATAGAGTCAGTCTGCATTGAAAATCCTCAACCAGTACTTGCTAACTGCAGACACTTGAGTGAATTTGTACTAACTCTGGATCTCAATTCCTTGTAAAATGAGGTTAATAATTATTGCTCACAGCATAGATTTAAGGATTAAATTAAATGATACATGTAAAACCATGCTACACCAAGTTCATGGCTGCCTGTCCATGACAGGCTACAATGAGATAAGGAACTTATGCCAAAGTGTAAATCAACTATATCACTAAGAACATGGTTTCATTTGGCTAACTTCTTGTTTTTCACAGTACAACTTTCTCAAAGAAGGAAGCAGTGTACTGAGTTTCATTCTAGTTCAAGTCCTTATCTTATTGAAGACTGGCCTTTTGGGAAGCAAAGAATTGTATTCATTTGTTTTCCAGCATTATTGAGATATAACTGACATATTATATGGTGTAAGTTTAAGATGTACAATGAGATGATTTGATACTTATCTTATGTACTTCAAAATGATTACCACAGTAGGGCTGGTTAAAACCTCCATCACAGAACCACCATTTCATTTTTTGGTGAACTCATTTAAGATCTACTTTTGTAGCAACTTTCAAGAACATAATACAGTATTGTTAACTATAGTCACCATGTTGTACATTAGATCCCCAGAACTTAATAATCTTATAACTGGAAGTTTGTATCCTTTGATCAACATCTCCCTACTTGCTCCATCCCCCAACCCTGGCAATGTCCATTCTACTCTCTGTTTCTTTGACTTCAGCTTTTTTAGATTCCACATATAAGTGAGATCATTTATTATTTGTCTTTCTCTAACTTATTTAGCATAATGCCCTAAAGGTCCATCCGTGTTGTTGCAAATAGCAGGATTTCCTTTTCTCATGCCTGAATAATATCCCATTGTGTGTGTGTAAATATACACACACATACACACTCCTTCTTTATCATTTCATCATAGACAAATAGGCCATTCCCATATCTTGGCTATTGTGAATAATGCTTAAATGGACATGAGGGTGCAGATATCTTTTTAAGGTCCTGATTTCATTTCCTTTGGATATAAACCAGAAGTGAGACTGCTGGGTCATATGGTAGTTCTATTTTTAATTTTTTGAGGAACTTCCATATTGTTTTTCTAGTGCCTGCACCAATTTACATTCCCATCAACAATGCACAAGTGTCCCTTTTCCTTTATATCCTTTCCAGTACTTGTTATATTTTATATTTTTGATAATAGCCATCCTAGCAGATGTGAGGTGATAGCTCTTTGTGGTTTGGATTCGCACTTCCCTGATGATTAAATGATGTTGAGCACCTTTTCACATATCTGTTGACTATTTGTATGTCTTCTTAGAAAAAAATCTATTCAAGTGCTTTGCCTTTTTTTATTAGAATATTTATTTTGACTATTGAGCTATATGAGTTCCTTATATATTTTGGATGGTAATCCCTTATTTGGTAGATGTTTTGGAAATATTTTCCTCCCATTCCAAAGGCCACTTTTACATTTTGTCAATTGTTTCTTTTGCTGTGCAGAATCTTTTAGTTTAATATAGTTCTACTTATTCATTTTGTTTTTTCTTGCTTGTGCTTTTGGCTCATATTCAAAAAATCATCGCCAAGACAGATGTCAAGGAGCTTTTCCTCTGTGTTTTCTTCTAGGAGTTTTACAGTTTCAGGTATTATATTTAAGTCTTTAATCCAATTTGAGTTAATTTTTGTGAGAGGTGTAAAATAGAGGTCCAATTTCACTATTGTGCAGGTGATTGTCCAGTTTTCCCAGCACTGTTTATTAAAGAAACTAACCTTTCCCCATTGAGTATCTTTGGCTCCCTTGTCAAATATTTGTTAATCATAATTTATTGTGGGGCTCTCAATTCTGTTCCATTGGAATATGTGTCTTTTTTATGCCACTAGCATACTATTTTGATTACTATACTATATTACAAATATTTGTAATATAGTTTGAAATCAGAAATTGTGATGTCTCCAGCTTTTTTCTTTTGCAGGATTGCTTTGGTTATTTGAAGTCTTTTGTTGTTCCCTCTGAATTAAAAAAACACTCTACTTCGGAGAAAAACGCCATTGGAATCAAATTGTAAGAAAAACTTTCTACTTCTGTGAAAAATGCCATTGAAATTTTATTAGGAATTGCAACTGAATCTATAGATGGACATTTTAACAATATGAATTCTTCTGATCCATGAACACAGGCTATCTTCCCATTTACTCGTGTCTTCTTTAATTTTTTTTCATCAAAGCGTTACTATCTATAAATCTTTCACTTTCTTGGTTAAATTTATTCCTAAGTATTTTATTGTTTTGGATGCTATTGTGAAAAGGATTGTTTTCTTTATTTCTTTTCCAGATATTTTGTTGTTAGTATATAAAAACAACTGATTTCTGCATGTTGATTCTATATCCTGCAACTTTACTGAATTCAATGATCAGTTTTAACTCTTTTTGGCGAACTCTTTATGATTTTCTATATGTAAGGTCATACCATCTGCAAACAGAGATAATTTTACTTCTTCCTTTCTGATTTGGACACCTTTTATTTCTTTTTCTTGTCTAATGCTTCAGCTAGGACTTCCAGTAAGAGTGGTGACAGTAGGCACCCATGTCTTTTTCCTGATCATAGCAGGAAAGTTTTCAGCCTTTCACCACTGAATATTATGTTAGTTGTGCGCTTGTTCACATATGGCCCTTATTATGTTGAAGTTTATTCCTTCTATACCCAATTTGTTGAGAGTTTTTTCATGAAAGGATATTGAATTTTGTCAAATGCTTTAATTTGCATTTATTAAAGTTATATGATTTTATCTTACATTCTATTAATGTGATGTATCACATTTATTGATTTACGTATGTTAAACCATCCTAGTGTGTTTGACAGAGACAATTAATTACCATTCAGCTCACTACCATTCAGCTTGAGTTTCTTGATATGTCAGCTGGTAATGTTCTTGGGAAGGTAAAGCTTGCTATCAGGGTCTATTTTGGGGGTGAGGCCACTACTCAAACTCTGAAGTAAGGAGGTGCCACTGGCTTAGAACAGCTGGATAGGACTGCTGGCTTGGTTCCCTGCCCAAGTGAGACCATAGGGTGGGTTCCATGGTTGCCTGAGTTCTCTGGTCAGGCTTCCTAAATGATAGGTCTAGGTACTATACTCAGATTTAGGTGGGGCTGTGAATTAGCTTCCTAGCTCTGACAGGGCAGGAAAACAGGCCCACAAGGCCAGCACAACTCACTGATATGGGGACCTAAATCAGGCAAGACTGTACACTGAATTCCCTGGCAAAACAGGGCCACTGGTTTTGCTCTGCTGATGGGGAAAGCACCAGCTGTGCTCTCTGTTCAAGTGCCACTATAAGCAGGGTTGTTAGATGGGATATGCTGCTTCCTGTGTGTTCTGATGAGGTTCTCTGGTCATGCAGGCTAAAGGCTGTGTTCAGCAAAGTGCAGGGCTATGGATTAGTTTCCCTGTCTGGACAGTGGGAGAACAAGCTCCAAGGAGAGCAAGGTTTTTTGTTTGTGGTAATGACTCAAGCCAACCCAAGCCCCAAGTTCCCTGGCTTTGCTCTGTGGATAATCAGTTCTGCCTGCCAGACTCTCTGTTCAAGTGTTGCTAGGCTACAGGGCTTCCAAGTGTTCTGGATAGGCTTTCTGGTGGGTCAGGGCCAAGGAACAACACTCAGTAGTAGGTGTACCATGACTGAGCTCCTCTGCCTGGGTGCAGCGTGGGGGTGGGAGTCCTGGGGACCAGGTTCCAGGGCTTTCAAGGTTCTTTTCTTGAGGACCAGAATCAGGCACACTTGTGCTTCACCAAATTCCCTGGTCAAAATGTGCCACTATCTTGGCTCTGTGGGTGAGCAAAAAGACTGGTTGAGACTACTACTTGAGTGCTGCGGGTAGGAACCTGGGTGGCTCAGATTCAAGTGCTGGTTGTTTCAAGCCCTTCCCCCTTCTCTATCACAATCAAATTCCTAATGGTCAAGCCCCATGGATTTCCCCTTGATCCCATGAGGTGAGACCAGAGTAGGAACTCCCAAGAAGTGACCCACGATGATGGGGGAGCTAGATGTCCATTCCACAAGGTCTTTTTCCACTGCAGCAACTATCAGGGGAGATCTCTCAGTATGGTGCTGTGCCAGCCTGGGGGAGGGGCAGTGTGTTTATTGAATAGCTGCTCTTCTTACCCTTCTAATTCAGTCTGTCTTGGTTTCTGTGGTACAGAGGTGTGCTTTGGCCTCACCAAAGGATTTTTCTCAGTGTTGCCTTGTCTATGAATAGTTATTAGTTGTTGTTCTTGTGAGGGGGGAGCAAAATTGGGAACAACCCATGTCATTGCAAGAATTTCTTATTTAAAATTCATCTTATTGATCCTTTTGTAGTTCATAAGTGTGATGATTGGATGTTCATGCTGCTGCATGACATGTGCCTCCCTCAAACCTTGTTACAACCTCGGCACATTACCCATCTGACATGAATGAATGAATGAATGAATGAATGAATGAATAAAATTCACATTATGGCAGCCAAGTCTCAAAGCAATAAATTCCAATTTAGCTCTAAAATATATTGAAGACACAAAAGGTTTTGAAGAAAAGATCGTATCACTATCAGAGGCTAAAAATGTCTGAAAACTTGGCCCCATAACCTGGGGGAAATTTCTTGTAATTCACTGTGATGAAGTTGGAATCTCTGATCCCATTATTTGGAGGCTGATGCTGTTCTCTTCTACCACTAAACTGCTAAGAATAACACTTTTGGAAGCGTTCTAAAATAGCCAACCCCAACATGCTTCATATTATTGTAATCTTTCATCACAGGCCAAAATAAAAGCTATTCCTGTTATCTGTCTGCTTCAAGACTTGTATGCCCATAATACATTGTGCTTTTTTTCAGTTTGATCTCCTTTGCACTTTCTCTGTACCTCCAAGGCTTTTTTTCAGCGCCCTTGGTTATTGAGATATGTCCCTAGATCATCACTCCCTTCACTGAATATGCCACCCACTTCACCCACACAAGTGAACTACTTCAAAATTCCAGCCATTCTTCACTAATCTTCTCATGGTGTACTACTTATGCTCCTCTACCTGGTTCATCTCAGAAAACAAAGTTTGTTTTTTTGAAGACCACCTTATGTTTGCATATAACATTATATCTTGTGATATTTCTGGTTTATTCTATTTTGGATACTGGCGTCTAATTGTTAGGTAACTCCTCATTTTAAACAGTTCACCTGTGCTTATAAATCAAAATAAGTGAATAGTATTGTAGGAAATTATGGAGCCAATATATTTTATATAAGAATACTTGTCAGATGTTCATGAAAATTCTAGATCTACCTATCCAACTGTCCAAATGAAATACAAGTTTTAATAATTAAATGAAATCCATGCAATTAACCTACTTATAAAATTATATAAAAAATTAAAATATCTAGCATTTAATATAATTGTTGCCTACAGCATATGCTGAAGTATAACCCTTGTGGCATTAAAAAATATTGTCAAAATAGCTTGAATAAACTATAAATTAGAGCAAAGTTCACTATTACCAAAGTTCTAAATAAAATATCTCAGGATTTAGATTAAAAAGCTACTGGGGTTAAATTCTTATTTCACTATAAAGTGGATATGTAAATTAAAAAGCTTAAACGCACTCCATTTTGACATCAGTTTCTTCACAGTACCTGATTGAAAATGATACAAAACTTACCAGGTTACTATGAAAATTGATACCAGATATGTATATGAGACACCTTGTAGGCTATCTGACCAAATATAGTAGAGCAAATTCAAGTAGTAAAACAGTGCATCTGAGTTGAAATAAAAAAAGCAGAGTGGGACTTCTGAGATCTCTTTGAAATATGGAAGATGACCCTTTTCATAATAACATATATCATTAAACACTTGCAGATGATTTTGTGACTAACTGTGGTGGACACTAAAATGCTGCCCAAATCTCCTTCAGAAATGATGAGCTGATTATTACTCCAGGTGCTGGAAGTACTGCCGCTGGTTGACAGCTCCCAACTGTCAAGCCTACTTCAGTAATTACCTCAGCTTAAGAGAATAGCCTCAGCCAAGGTTATTCCTCCACTCCAGATGGCCTACATCTAATAACAGATCTATGAAGGAGGATAAAGACTCATTCCTCTCATCCAAAATCAAGACTCTCCTGAAGTTTCATATCAACTACAGAACTCTCTATGGATTGGCTAAGGCTTCCATTGATACTGCATTTCTGCTCAACTTCCTCTGCTTAATCCCATTTTTGTGAATTCCCTTCCATACTGTTTATCCCATGAATACTCCCTAATGAAATTCATCTTTAAATCAGAGTTAGCTTCCTGGGGAACCCAATATGCTAGAGCAACACACACAATTTATAGCTATTATCTCATCAAATCATCACAAGCACCATTACCATCATCCCCAGAAGTAAACTGAGACGTGAAGAAGTTATTTGCCCACTGTCGTGAAATTACTACCCAGGATTTAAACCTTACATTTCACAACAAATGTAATGAACTTTGCCAGTATCATATTCATTCTATCTCTACTTCTCTCTTGTTCATTAAGAACCATAGAATACTGGAGATAATATAATATTTAAGCTTCTATTGTAGGGAAACCTTGTATTTCCACGTGATTACCTGTGTCATAGAAAATTCCTTGGATCGAGTCCTGTATTTGGCATAAACAAAAAACAATGTTTCTATAGGATGAAATTATTATTGAATGTGTTATTTAGTTTATAAACTCATGATCAATATCTGTATTCTACTGTATTAGGCCCTTCCCAGTTAGTATCAAAGTGGATCTTCAATATTTTGAAGTTGAATTTGTTTTTAATAAACTTTTTCTCCAATTACGGATTTCAGCTAAAACAAAATCCTTGAATGTTAGAATATTACAACACAGGTTGGATTTATAATAATTACCAGAGGCATTAATAGCTGGGTAAAAAAAAAATATATCTCTCCTCATAAGTTTTGTGACTTAAATTTGTAAAGGACAGAGTTCAACTTATTTTTTTAAGTCTAAACTTTTGAGCTATTTGTAAAGTGACACATAAACTGTGGATTTCTTAACTTGTTTTCTCAGATGTTTTCTATATTCATTTTCCATTAAGCATTACAATTATCTGACCTGCTCATAATATTTTTTAAACTAAACTAGTGTCGTAATTTTAAGCTGTTTTCCTAATTGATATAGCTGGGCTAAGGTGGTCCTGGACAGTTTATTAGCAAAAGATAATCAAGTTAAAAATGTTAGTTAATATTGGAACATGTGCTTAATCAGAGATAGAAATATAGTGGTTAAACAAAAAGGGGAATAGGTCCTGGCCACACAAACATGGTGAATTTAGCTCTTTAAATATTTGAGGTCAATGCTCACCATCAAAGCTTTCCTCAGTGACCTTATGGCAGGAGTCTGCATTTGGGAAATGGAATTCTCGGTCCAGAAAGTCTTACTATTTCTAGTCATTATATTAAAAAATGAGTAGGTTAATGGGCATTTACCCCTTTTGACCTTTAAAGATTTCTGTTCTGAGAGAGCTTATAATCTCATTGGGAGTAAAATCTGTGTTTTGTGTTTAACATTCCTCACTGCAGTTAACTCCCTGATGTGCACAAAATAGCTCCAATGTGCTGAGTGCTTAGTGTGCCTTACAGAAAAATAATCTCTAAAGTACAACAATCCTGTAAGTAGGTATTACTTTTTTTAAGATGAGAAACCTGAGGCTTAAAAAGTTTAAATAATTTATATGACCTTTATTTTAATATTCATTTGATAATGCTTGCTAACTTGAATTTATTATACTTTATCTTGATTTACCAAGAAAAAATGATGATATATGCATTTATACAATGCATATATTATCACACATACTAACACAAACATAAACACAGGTATACTCTGTAGCATATGAGCAAACACGAGCTAATCTTTGTATCCACTCCTGATATGTAAGTCCCTATGCCACATTTGTAAAGAACTATTTTTCCTTTCCTGAATTTTCCATACATTCTTACACTTCCATGTTTTTGCAAATGCAACTTGCTAAGGCCTAAGATGAGAAAAGAATTTTGTAGAAAAGTGGTTTTCAAAGGATATGAAGGAAGATAGTAAGGCTAACATAGGAGAAATAGAAGATTTAGGAGCATATTTAAGACGTTAGATTTTATTCCAAGTATAACTAGAAATGATTGAAGAGTTTAAGCAAAAATAAGATAATCTGATCTGAATTTTAAAATATCACTTTACTGGGTAGAGAATGGATTGATGAAAGTTTGGATCAAAATTAAAAGTGAGGGTAGGAAAGACTTTTATGGTGCGTACAAAGGTTCTCTAATGCTACCAATAGTAGGTAGTGAGAAAGGATCACAACTGTCAAGTTATAATAATACCATGAAGGGAGGAGGCCTGAATAAGAGAACACTGTTTTAAAAATAATGGTGTGGGTCAATTTTTAAGTTAACCATGCAAATACCAGAGATATGTAGAAAACAAAAACTTATGCAAGTTCTGTTTTTTCCACTGAGGTATCCCACTCAACATACTGAAACTGGGCGCCTGGGTGGCTCAGTTGGTTAAGCGACTGCCTTCGGCTCAGGTCATGATCCTGGAGTCCCGGGATCAAGTCCCGCATCGGGCTCCCTGCTCAGCGGGGAGTCTGCTTCTCCCTCTGACCCTCCCCCATCTCATGCTCTCTCTCTCTCTCTCATTCTCTCTCTCAAATAAATAAATAAATAAATAAAATCTTTTAAAAAAAAAACATACTGAAACTTTTTCATAACTTATCAAGTGACTGAATTTTCAGATCCTCTTTTACAAAACTATGGCAGGATTCACCTGAATAAAGAGAGGAGTAAACTAACATTTAACCTATAGTTCTGATTGAATTGGTTCACTTTGTAACTGATGTATGTTTATAGAGATTAAAGAGAGTTTGGACATGCCCTCACAATGTGTCCAATTTTCTGTTAAGCTTTACAAGTAGTGAAAGAGCATGTCTGAAAGGATCAAAATAAAGATGAATATACTTTAATTTTATCTCATACACTTCTTAAAAGCTCCAGTGATTCTTTTCCTAAACACAATACAAAATAGTAAGTAACAATGAACTAAAGAAAAAATATTAAGACTAAGGACCTGGGATTTGAATAGACAATCCTAGACAAAGAGTCATTTTGTATAAATCACCATGAGAAGATTCAAGAAAACCAGAGCAAAATAGACAAGTAAAACACCCTTCACTGATCATTTGTTTTGTTTAAAAGAGTATTTGTGAAAGGATGTAGATTAAAAACAACAGATGGAACTAAAAACAACAAACTTTAAGGAAGCAATTTGATATACTTCGAGAGAAAACATGGGGCACCTGGGTGGCTCAGTCGGCTAAGTGTCCAACTCTTGATTTCAGCTCAGGTCATGATCTCAGGGTCATGAGATGGAGCCCTGCATTGGGACCCATGCTGGGTGTGGAGCCTATGTAATATTTCTCTCTTCCCCTTCTTCCATCCCTCCCCACTACCTCTCTCCCTCTCAAAAAAAAAAAAAAAAAGAGAAAGAGAGAGAAAAAAACATAATTGTGGATGCTTTAGTTGGGCTCAGAAAATGCATAAAGACTTTAGTAGAGTTATGTCTACACTATATTCCCTTCCACAAGTTTCTTCAGGCCTCAGGTGAAGGGAAAGCAACTTGAGAAATTGTGAAGTAGGCAAAACTGGTTTTCAGCATGCCCTAATGTATTAGTTACCTATTGCTATGACACACTGTATAAGAAACACAAAATCTTGGTTACATACAATGCCATGCATTTATTTTTTTATGCACCAATGGGTAAGTTAGAGATCACCTGATTTAGGCTGGACTTGGCTGGAACAGCTCTGTTTCCTACTTGTTGAAATGACAGGCTAACTCAGAAATATCCTCATGGCAGTGGCAGAAGCACAAGTTGGCAGGCAAAACAAAACAAAACAACAAAACAAAACAAAACACCACAAAGCCCTCTAAGACCAAGGCTCAGACCAGGCAAGCTGTTACTTTCACTGCATTCTGCTGACCAATGCCAAGTCACATCAACAAACCCAAAAATCAAAGAATAGAAAAAGATATTCCACCCCTTGAGTAGAGAGAGGCAAGAGTAAGTAAATATTTCTGAGCAATAATATAATCTACCACACCCCCTTTCGTTTCTTCTCTGCTTCTCTTCTTTCAGTCCCTTTCTTTAGCTCTGGGGGAAAAGTCAATTAATAAGAAATTAAATCACAGTATAAGAGACTTGACATACTCTCCACTGGAGAAATATTTTTGTTTTGAAAAAAACAATCATAGGACAGGTGTAATCACTGATGGTGTCATTTCAAACATCTTCTGGGAGCTATACTTCTAAAGAGGGCCTTTATACATGAGAGCATATTGGACCACAGACAGATGAGTCCTGAACACCACGTAAGTTTTTTATTTCCCTCTCTATTTCACTTCTGGATTATATTATTTAAATAAGCCTTCTTTTCTGTTTCTGCTTCAGAAACGCTCGAACTCTTCTGTAACCACAGGAACAAATCAAATGATGTGCAAGCCACCAACTTATTAGGCTTTACTGGCCTGGCGAATTGTTAGTATTTTAGTAAGAGAAAACCATAACATCATAATTATAAAATAATCCAAAACCTAGTCTACTGAAACTGCAACATTATCATTTTCATTTTTGTTCTTTATTAGCTATGAGAATTCAAATTTTCAAAGACCTTTGGGCTGTTTAACACACATGCCATACTCACAAAGAGCTGCAAATTGTCATGGATACTGTTTAATATGTCTTACTGAGATATGAGACAATGTCTTATTTTATTTTTCACTTGGGCAATTTATTTTCTGTGTCATACTTACAAAATTTTCTGAAGTACTACCAAATACACAAATATGCCCAGAATTAAATTATTTCCTTAAGAACCATACAGGATTCTGAATTCTCTGTTCAATCCACCCCTCCCCACACCTGTGCACATTTTCCATTAGGCTTACTTCCACATAACCACTTGACAGAAACACAAATCTCTCTCTTTCTTTCTCTCTATCACTGACCGTCAGCTCTCATTACATTTTTTAAAAACAATTCTCTGATACAATCCCCATTTCACAGATGAGAGCTACTAGGGCTGTGAATGAGTGAATAACTTATCCAGAGTAGACACCTACTAGTTTGTACAGTCGTTATTTTAAATGCATATAAATTTAACTCAAAAACCCATCCTTTTTCCATAAAGCAGATTTCCATAAACTCTTTCAAAGAGGGAAGTAGATAGTGGTAGCAATTATTATATGGATAGTGGAAAGCCATCACACTAATAATAACAATCATAACTACATTTTATCAAGCACTATTCTTTGTCAGGCATAATGTTAAACTCTTCAAATAAATTCCCATTTTCTTCTCCCAACAATTCTATCATTTATGTCTTATTATTATCTCCTTTGGGTGATGAGGAAACAAGCACAGAGCTCTCAAGTTATCCCCTCAAAAGCATACTGCTAGCTTTGAACCCAGAGCTTAAACTCTTAACAACTATATTACAGAACCATGTGTCATTCCAGAGCCATGTATGATGATGGATCAGAAATAAGGTGAAGGACCAAAATGTCATCTTTGACCTGCAGACTACACAGCTGGGCCACACTACACTTTGGGAATACTTTATAAACTAATGTTCAGTGGCAGAAATTAGAGCAGAAAGTTATCAGATATGAAAAGTCAGTCCAAGGCATCAACAATTAAAATATCACCAGGCAGGGATGGATCTTGATGCATGGGAATCCCATAGCGAGTGATAATATCAGGCTGCAGGAGGACAAAAGAGAAGGTCCTACCATCTGGCCTTCACCCGTTCCTCTCTCAGGACTCATAAAACCTGGACATCCTGGACACAGTCATAGCAGCTAGGAATTGTCTGGGAAATGAAATATGCATACTTGGTTGATTAATCTTACTTCCTATTAAGCAATGAAGAGAAAAAAAATCACATAAAATATACAAGAAAAAAAAAACTGAATACCGTAATCAATATAGTGAGGAGAGAAAACCAAGGAGAGAATGTCATAAAATTAAATTCCAGCCCTGAGATGGGCTAACAGAAACCTGGTCATTTATCCTTCCAGAGCCTCAGTTTTCAGATCTTTAAAATGGAAAAAGGAGAGGTGGAAGGTAGTCAAATGTCATTCAATTTTCTTTCCAGCATTCCATTTTCTATGTTTTTGAAATTTTTTCAGTATTTCTGTTAAAAAAAAGACATTATTCTCTCATAAGGTATGCAGCTCCATGTTTCATTATATTTGTCAAGTCATGCAACAATTTAATTAGCTACTTTCAGCAGTTTTATGCTAGGACTTTTGACTCTGACCATGTATATACTGGAACTTAGTGTAGTGATAGAGGTACTTAGAACTTCTTAAGTAAATTCTGTTACTTCAAAAGGTCCAAATTCAGATTTTAAAACGTGTAATTGTGTGATAATAAAAAGAAGCCTCTTCTGTGTTTTTTTAATTTGTGTTATTTATTTTAAGCATGGATGGTCAATTAGATTTTCAACTTACATTTTTTTCTCCCCCGTTACCTAGGATTTCCCTGTCTTCTGAGATGAGCAAACACTATAATCAGTTTCCCTCAGGCTTGAAATTCAGTGCTATAACTTGAGTTCAGATGGCACCTTCCTCCCAAATCCTTGCTTCAGTTATTAGTCATGAAAAATTACTTTTGGGGGCTGAAATTTCTTACTTACTGTTATCCCAGAAGTGAATTATTTTAAGGAATTTAACTAAAATACATCCAGATAATATTTATGGGCCTGCCAAATGTCATTTTAAATAAACAGAACAATTTCCCCCCAATTTGTTTTGTGATACATAGGCGAGCAAAAAGAAAATCAAATTATTAGGCACTTATTATTTTCATTAAAATAAAAATTTCCCTTTTTTCTTTAATTTTCTATAAATTTCTCCTTCCATTGTACATGTAACTTTTTGAAACTAGCACACTAGACTTGTTGACTGTGTGAGGAGCAGATAATACTCTTCCCTCATGCCGTGCAACATTTGAGATAAAACTCAGAGAAATGGTTCCAGAGAAACTGTGCTTCAGCAAATTTAATAGGTTATTTCTTTTTTGCAATTAAAAAATGAGAGATAGGTACTGTCGAACTTCAATTTGGATTTTCTGTATTATACATACTGATAATATATGAGCATAATATTCTTCATAGCAATTAGTCATGAACACGAACTTGCACAATGTTTTAAAAACACTTCTCAATCCTTTGGGAACCATAACAAACACTGAATTTAGAAACAGAAATTCCCCTTATTGTTATAACTTCCAAGTCTCCTATATGAAGTCATTTTTACACCCATTAAGAAAGTCATTGCCATGTTTTTTTGCTTGCAGAGTTGCAAGAAAAAATAAAATTAATACTAAGAAAATATGTATGCATTCTGGAAGATAGAGGGGGAAAATGAACTACAAAAGACATACTAAATAAATTATTATATACTATTGATGTTGTGAACTAAGTATATGCTTTCCCATTTATAGCCATAAGACCCAGGTTATCTAATGAACCTGTTTTGTTTAAGTAAAACTCAGAATCATAGAATTGTAGAATGCCAGAACTGGAAGGAATATCCACCCGAAATTCTTGATCTTATTACTGAAGAAACCAAGTAGACTGATTAAATGAATTGTCCCAGAGTCCACTGATGTTTTATATTTACATTCAAGTCACAAACCTGCCTACCCAAGTGAAGCTATGGTGCAAGTCTTCCACAAAAGAATATGCACATTTCATAATGTATTAATCCTACCAAACCTTTAGCAGGAAACACAAAGCAATGCATTGCTCATAGTTGGGGGAATCAATTTGTTCTTAATTTAAATAATTTTACTTCTTGTGATTTTCCTTCTTCTTTAGAACCCAATACAAAATTCATTCATCCAATATTTTTTAAGCATTTACTATCTACCAAGCTATATTCTAGACAACAGAGATGAACAAGATTCATGGTGTTCATTATATTCAGTTATGTAAATGGATATGTTTGAATTACTGATTTCCATTTTTTTGAAAATCATTCATATTCTTTTCCCATTTCACATTCTGAAAATTTTAAATTTCCTTTGTTAGGCTCAAGCTGCTCACTACAAAATGTAAGCAATCATTGTCATTAACAGGTATACCAATACTATGTTTAAGGAAAAAATAAAAGTTAATTTGACCACTGTAGACAAAATAAACCTTTCAAGCCTCTGTTTTAATAACCCCAGTAATTTAGACTGATTTTATTAACCAAAAGTTTTTCCCTAAACATACTAGATAATGATACTATTAGTAATCCTATGGGATAATAATTATCATTTCTGTAGAGATTTACAATTCACCAATTACCTGAAAATACAATAAATAAAAATAACTTGCAAGTACAGTTTAAATATGGATGGCAATGGGTGATTTTGGTGCTCTGGACTTTAATCCCTCCCCTTATCCTTTGAGAATCAGATTATATACTAATTTGCATTATTGTTGGGTTTTTACTGTACTTATATCACTCAAACAAATCGGAAAAAAAGGTATGCCATTTGATGCTACTTTTTAGTGAAGGAAACCAAGGCTCAGATAATTTGCCTAATTTGGGAAGTGACAGTGCTCTGATTCCATATTATATTTCTAGAGGTAAATAATATTTTCATTCAAGTTAGTGTCTACCAATATTTCCCCAAGCTTAAAAATTACTAACTTAATATAAATTTGTCGAACTTTTTAAAGGGCCTTTTAGCTTTCTTTGAGTCTTTAAGCCATTTTATCAGCTTTGCTGAATGTTATAAACCCTACGGTATTTTCCTCAATTCTGTATTATGATTTATAAGGCAATAAATGAATACATACATATGTAATATATGGTTATCTACTTTTCTAATCTTCTTCTTCCTTGATGCTTATTCTTTTTATGCCTAGAGAAACAATTAAAAAAGAAATATGTATCCATATAAAAATTTTGTCTCCTTCTCATACATGTGTATTTTTCCAAAATGAAACTTCTATTTTTTTTTTTTAAGATTTTTATTTGACAGAGAGAGAGAGATAGCGAGAGCAGGAACACAAGCAGGGGGAGTGGGAGAGGGAGAAGCAGGCTCCCCGTGGAGCAGGGAGCCCGATGCGGGGCTCGATCCCAGGACCCTGAGATCATGACCCGAGCTGAAGGCAGACGCTTAATGACTGAGCCAGCCAGGTGCCCCAAAACTTCTATTTCTTAAATCATTCTGAACATTACCTTTTTCCTAAGACAGAATTGAGTATAAACTGTCATTGTATTGATTAATGGATAGTGTTCATTCATAGGCAGAAAAGTCTACTCTGTTCTATAGAAAGCATCTATGTCCTTTCTTATGACTTAGCCATTAAAAACTTCATTGCACATGATATAAAAAGAGAATAAAAGCATGTAAGGTTATTTCTTCCCTGTGAGGTAAAGAAAATACATCTGTCATTTAATATATATTCACTGATTACCACTGCATTCCATATTTAGATACCTGGAAATTTAAGTCTAAATTAGGTATCTGTTATCTCTATCTATACTATCTAATTTACAAATAAATATATATGTATATGTGTTTCATGGACTTTATTATTATTTCTAAATGTTATATTTTTGTGGTATGTGCTACAGATTTTTGCTATACAAAATAACAAAGAAGAGATGCATGACGAGAATTTGAGGAGTCAGGGAAACTCAGGAAACTTTCTGGGTTGTCAGATACAACAGCAACAGGATGATAGATGCTATTATACACAGTTGCAAAGGAACCCTAAAAGAGCCTAGGATTGGATTAGGTAGGAATGGGGTGAAGTTTACAGAAGTAGTGCTTTCTAAGCTGGCTGTTAAGAATGTGTAAAAATCAGAAAGAGAAAAGGAGAAAGGATATTCAAGGCAGAAATAAAAACATGAACTTAGGTAAGGAGGTCTAGAAAAGCAAGGAATAATCTAGGCTTGAAAGGGACTGGGTAGTGTCTGATGATCTGAAAATGGAGAGTGGGTGAGGATGAGGATGGAGAGAGGAGAGCAGATGTCATGGAGGTCCTTGTTTATCTTTCTGAGAAGTCTGATTTCCAGCTTTAATATTAATTTGGGAAAGAACAAACTGTGAAAAAGGAAAAGTATGGAGGAGCAAGACTTGTTGAATAATACACAGATACAGAAGTCAGAGAGACTACTAACTTAAAACTGGATCTGGCTAGAAAATGCCAACCTATCTTCTCTTGTATTCTTTCCAAATATTATCTGCTGAGCCAAAGACAAAGGAAAAAAACAAAACAAAAAACTTCAACATACCTTGAATTAAATTAACTGAAACTAACTGGTAGAACCTATAAAGAATCTCACTAGTTAGAAAGGGTAATGAACCTTGACTAAGAAATCATTTGTAGCCCAAACTAAATCCTTCAATATTAGGTGATTACTTTAAAATAATGATGTAGCACAACATGCATTATCATGGAAGGCTAATGTATATTATTAAGAAAAAAATAAACAAAATTTTAAAATAGCTAAGTGATATGTATAATTCTATACATATCACATCTTTGTAAACACATTGATGAGGGGGAGTAACCATAGATTTATGTATATTTAAATATATCTACAGAAGCAGAAAGGACATTAAAGAAACATAACATTGGTAATCTGGGGTAGAGAAGATATCAAATTTCTTTATAAATCTTTGTATTGCTTGATTTGTTACAGCAAGCACGCATTATTCATTATGTTTAAAATACATAAATTACAAAAGCCTAAGAAAATGTAATTGTAGATAATGCATAAAATAGGAAGAAGATTACTTATTAAAACATAGAAAAGTTGGTAAAAGCACTACTCATTGAAAAAAGGTTAATAGGTTTAAATATGTTCCTTAAAGAAAATAAATTAAGTAAATGTTCAATTTTTGAAAGAAAAAATTAACTGGAGAAAAACCAGAACATTTAAAGCAAAACTTACCAAATTAGAATATGAAAAATCAATTACAACACAACATATAGAATACTTGTTTTCTTAAAATATTTCATGCATAAAATATTGACAAATTAAATAATGATAGAAAACATAGATAAAGTTTGAAATAAAAAAAGAAAAACTACAGAACTGTTTAAAAATATAGACATAATACATACATTCTACAACTTGAAAAAAAATATTTATGGAAAACATAAATTATCTAGATGGACATAAGTAGACAAAAACTGAACCAACAAATTAGCATAAAAGAAATAAACAAATACATCAAGGTTTTCAAATAGGTTCTAAGTAAAGATGATATGTTGTTTTCTGTTAGGATAATTCCTATGCTAAATAAAATAGTCTGTTTGTTCCAAGTTTTTATTTAAATTCTAGTTAGTTAACATATAGTGTAATACTAGTTTCAGGAGTAGAATTTAATGATTCATCACTTACATATAACACCCAGTGCTCATCGCAAGTGCCTTCCTTAATCCCCATCACCCAATTAGCCCATCACCCCCACCTCCCCTCCAGCAACCCTCAGTTTGTTCTCTATAGTTAAGAGTTTTAAACCATTTAGTCTTACGGAAAATAATGGAAAGCCAAGCAATTTATTTTTTTAAGATTTATTTATTTATTTGAGAGAGACAGTGGGGGGAGGGGGAGAGGAAGAGGGAGAGAAATCTCTAACAGACGCCCCGCTGATCGTGAAGCCCAACATGGGGCTTGATGCCAGGACCCTGAGATCATGACCTGAGCAGAAATCAAGAGTCAGATTATTTAACTGACTGAGCCACCCAGGCACCCCTCAAGCAATTTATTTTTTAATGTAGCACAATTAGTCTATCAATAACTGGCAAAGGTAATAGACATGCATAAGTTCATGTGCACACACACATAGACACATCTACATAAAACGATGGTTCCATGACAGTCCAACATCAAGTAAATTCAAGTAAGAATACCTGATTTCATGAAAACAAACTCAATTGTTCATTAAATGATTTATCTGCTGAAAAAAATAGGGCTATCTCAGGAATGAAAGAATAGCTTAATATTAAGAATTCTATGAATATAAAATAAGGACACCTCTGTATCATGATAAATAATATTGAACTACTGGCAAATAACATTTCAAAATGTGGGAGGGGCAATGAGCAAAAGTGTCCAAATGTGATCCTGGGAGCTCACTTCAGTTTGTTACACAATGAGTTGGCTGGGACTGAGATACTCTCTTCTCTCAGGGGGAGGAGATGTATTTTCACTAAACTTCTACAAGATGAGTTCCTTCTACTGAAAGGAGGGACAGCACACCTCTCATGAGCCTCAGTGTCTCCAGAGGTAGGGCAGCTAGCTTTTCCAGACAACCCTGATGCCCTTGGTACCACAACAATCTGTTCCCACACTGGTGAGTTTGTTCTCATATGAAACCCCTAACAAGGAAAAGCAAGAGGCAGGCAATGTTCCTCCACTTGACTCTGGCATACCTCTTTGTGGAAAGGTGGGAATATCAGGGTCTTTATGTCTTCTCTTGCTACCCTTGCCTTGTAAGTTTCCTCAATAAAACCTGTCCCTAATCTATTCCTTGTGATACTGCACATTTTGCCCTGATCAATCACACAGTACATGGCAAATATCTAGAATACTGGCCATTAAATCTAAAACAAGAAAGAAAAAAAAAAAGTAGCATGCTTCTAATGCAAATAAAATAATAACAGAAAAAACAATGCATACATTAGTTTGGGTCCTTTGAGAAGCAGATGCCAAAATGGGATTAGATGTCCAAGAGATTTACTGGGGGAAACACCTATGAAGGAAAAATGGGTAGAGAACTAGAGGGGACTAGAAGAGTGGTCACACTATGAGGCAGGTCTAAATCCCATGGAAGAGAAAAAAAAAGATAAATTTGGGCAGGAAATACATTGGATTGTGATTCTAAGAAAGTTTTGGCAAAGCTGACGAGGAGTCCTTGAGCCCAAATCAGCTGTCAGAAGAACCCTGTGTTTCCCAAATGGTGCTGTTTTAGTATCCTCCATACTCAGTCATTGGCTGGGAGCAGCTCATGGGAAGTGTGGCCTTGGTGCCAATACCATGATGGATTTCAGAGGGCAATAACTGGAGACCTCTGTCAATTATAATCCCTGTAGTCAGAGATCTGAGAGGCTTATTCTCATGGCTGCCACAGTGTAGCTTTTAAAGGAAAAACATGATAATTTGTAGATATGCTTGGAAACCCCAAAAAGATTAACAGCAAAATATTTATTATTTAAAAAATGGTTTAAAACTCATCTGTGGGGCTGGTGATGTATTAGAATTAGGATGAAATTGCTTTGCAGGTAAGAACACTCTATATGCTATAAGGTGTGATGCAGGAAGAAATTTATTTATTCATGATAGCATATACCCAAGAATAGTAAGAATAAACCAAGCACCACATATAAGCCTCCAAAATCTCATGGCAATCTGTCCAGCTTTCATATGATATGTGAATAAGTGGAAAAACAGGAAGAATGTGTTTTAGGTAGATTATATCATAGCAGTTTTAAAATAGCAGAAAAAATGTTCAACATCCATAGCCATCAGGGAAATACAAATCAAAACCACAATGAGATACCACCTTACACCAGTTAGAATGGCAAAAATTAACAAGACAGGAAACAACAAGTGTTGGCGAGGATGTGGAGAAAGGGGAACCCTCTTACACTATTGGTAGAATGCAAGCTAGTACAGCCACTCTGGAAAACAGTGTGGAGGTGCCTCAAAAAGTTAAAAATACCCTACAACCCAGTAATTGCACTACTAGGTATTTACCCCAAAGATACAGACATAGTGAAAAGAAGAGGCACATGCACCCCAATGTTCATAGCAGCAATGTCCACGATAGCCAAACTGTGGAAGGAGCTGAGATGCCCTTCAACAGATGAATGGATAAAGAAGATGTGGTTCATATATACAATGGAATATTACTCAGCCATCAGAAAGGATGAATACCTACCATTTACATCGACATGGATGGAACTGGAGGGGATTATGCTAAGTGAAATAAGTCAAACAGAGAAAGACAATTATCATATGGTTTCACTCATATGTGGAACATAAGCAGTAGCATGGAGGACCACAGGGGAAGGACTAAATGGGAAGAAATCAGAGAGAAAGACAAACCGTGAGAGACTCTGGACTCCGGGAACCAAACTGAGGGATACAGAAGGGAGGGGGTGGGGGGTGGGGTAACCAGGTGATGGGTATTAAGGAGGGCATGTATGGTGATGAGCACTGGGTGTTATAGGCAACTAATAAATTGTTGAACATTACATCAAAGGCTAATGATGTATTATATGTTGACTAATTGAACGTAATAAAAAATATTACTTAACAAATGCAAAAAATAGGGTGCCTGGGTGGCTCAGTTGGTTAAGCGACTGCCTTCGGCTCAGGTCATGATCCTGGAGTCCCTGGATCGAGTCCCGCATTGGGCTCCCTGCTCGGCAGGGAGTCTGCTTCTCCCTCTGACCCTCCCCCCTCTCATGTGCTCTCTCTCATTCTCTCTCTCTCAAATAAATAAATAAAATCTTTAAAAAAAAACAAATGCAAAAAATAGCAGAATATTAAAAATAATATCTAACAAAGAAAAATATAAATAACTTGTCTTGCATGTATGTAATGAAATATTATAGTTATTTAGTAAATCATTTCAAAGAATTTGTGCTAAAATGGCAAAATTTTTGTAGTAAGTGAAATTTAGGAGTATATCAATCTGTTTCTGAAGTGTGATCCCAGTTACACATACGCATACACATACACACACAGAAAAGCAAATACAAGGGAACAAGCATAAGCACTCATGTATAATTTCTGAGGGTTGAATTAGGAATAATTTGATGTTTATATTTTATGCTATTTGCTCTTTCTAGATTTTTCCATTATGCATGAAATGTAATATCAGAAAATAATTTTGTAAAATAATTTAAAATTTATAAAGTATTATAGTAGGGTTATGGTCCTCATTAATGTTGTTTTTCAAATATTTCTGGTCTTCCCCTTCCAAGCACATGGTAGGAATCCACTTCTTGGTGACCTCATGATTAGGCCAAAATAATGAGCTGAGAGCAATAGCGTGATGTGTCATTTCCAGGCTGGCACATTTAATTGCTGATGTAACATACTTTCTGCTGGGATAACCAGAAACATTGAAACTGATGGCTGTTTCATCAGCCTGAATACCTGACACACTACATGAACAAAGTTTCTCTTCCAACCTGTGATTGCCATGTAGCATGGGTGAGATAAGCCTGTATTTCTTTAAGCACTGAGATAAACAAGTTGTAGTTTCTTTAACATAACCTAGTCCATTATGACTGACATAAAATTGATTCCTAGGAAAGGGGTACTGCTACAATGAAAACCCCAAATATGAGGCATTAGCTTTAGGACTAGGTGGCAGACAGGGAGAAAACTGTTACAATGAGGTGCCTACAATTAGGATAGAGAGAGAAACAGAAAGAGAGATCTCAAAAATAACTATGGATAATATTTCTGTGATATTCTTAACAAAAATAAATAACTTCAATCTAATCATGAGGAAACGAGACAAGTTAAGAAACATTCTACAGACTACTTCAAAAGTGTCAAGGTCATGAAAGAAAAAGAAAGAATGAAAAAGTGTCATAGATTAAAGGAGACTAAGGAGGTATGACAGTACAATATGGGATCCTGGATTGGATCCTGGAAGAGAAGAAAGAAATTAGTGGGAAAACTGAGGAAATTTGAATTAGGTCTGTAATCTAGTTAATCTTGTAATTTCCCAGTTTTGATAACTATACTATTGTTATGTAAAATGTTAATATTAAGGGGAGCTGGATGAAAGATATTGTGAACTCTATTTTGCAACTTTTCTGTACATTAAAATTATTTCAAAATAAAAAGTTAAAGAAAAAGATGTAGTGGGAGGAGAGCTTAGTAGCCTTGTCAAAAATGTGATACAAAGGTGAGTAAAGAATTCTTCACACAATTCTTTGTGTGTGTACGTTTACACAGGGAAGAGCTGCAATAGAATAGAAAGAAACCACAAATTTGTAATAAAAATCTTTATGATTCTTTGAGATACAAAGCAATACTGAAGATTCCAAACTTTGAAACAGACAAAGCAGGATGAGAAAGCTGTACAGCCCTCAAGAAGGAAACGACAGATGTTGGCGAGGATGCGGAGAAAGGGGAACCCTCCTACATTGTTGGTGGGAATGCAGGCTGGTGCAGCCACTCTGGAAAACAGTATGGAGGTTCCTCAAAAAGTTGAAAATAGAGCTACCATACGACCCAGCAATTGCACTACTGGGTATTTACCCCAAAGATACAAATGTAGTGATCCGAAGGGGTACATGTACCCCAATGTTTAGAGCAGCAATGTCCACAATAGCCAAACTACAGAAAGAGCCAAGATGTCCATCAACAGATGAATGGATAAAGAAGATGTGGTATATATATACAATGGAATATTATGCAGCCATCAAAAAAAAACCCCGAAATCTTGCCATTTGCAACGACATGGATAGAACTAGAGGGTATTATGCTAAGCCAAATAAGTCAATCAGAGAAAGACATGTATCATATGATCTCACTGATATGAGGAATTCTTAATCTCAGGAAACAAACTGAGGGTTGCTGGAGTGGGGGGCATGGGAAGGATGGGGTGGCTGGGTGATAGACATTGCAGAGGGTATGTGCTATGGTGAGTGCTGTGAATTGTGTAAGACTGTTGAATCACAGACCTGTACCTCTGAAACAAATAATACATTATATGTTAAAAAAAAAAAAAAAGATAGTAGGGAGAGAAAAATGAAGGGGGGTAGAAATTGGAGGGGAGATGAACCATGAGAGACTATGGACTCTGAGAAACAAACTGAGGGTTCTAGAGGGGAGGGGGGTGGGGGGATGGGTTAGCCTGGTGATGGGTATTAAAGAGGGCACGTACTGAATGGGGAACTGGGTATTATACGCAAACAATGATTCATGGAACACTACATCAAAAACTAATGATGAAATGTATGGTGATTAACAAAACACAATAAAACAAAATTTTAAAAAAGAAGGGCTTAGCCTCAAATCTTGTTTCAAATATGGACAAAGATAGTAATAAGAAAATAAAAACCTACCACAGGACACAGAAAGGGGTTTTAAAAATCAATGGCCAGCGAGTACCTACTAGGAAAAAACCTGGAGTCTAATCAAGGAATATTCCCCACATTCAGATGTCTGCCCAGTAACATTTCAATATTGCTAACCACTCTACACATCTCTGTTCTTTCTTTTCCCAAATAGGAGTGTTTACTGAGTTATACTGAACTTGCTCCTTCATTGTATATGGTGGGGGTGAATGGGGAGATAACTTCTGTTTATTTTTGTTCGTAGATTCTGCCACAACAGAAACCTAAGTAAGACAATCACACGTCAGTCTCTGTGATAGAGGTTAACTGTGTGATCATAGACACCGAAACTGAGGCTTTGACTAAAAGACGCTTTTGGTTTATTTCCTCAAGGAGGGTACACAGATATATTCTGTATGAAAGAAAGAAACCAAATATTCAGCAGTCAGTAGGTGGGGATTGTCAAATACTACTGGTTCTTCAGTTATTAGTGCTGTTTAACAAATACTTCTGGGTATTTTTACATTTGTGTACATGGTAGGACTGAACATTCTGGTCTCTGTATGGTTGGATGGGAGTTGTGTCACTAGATTTAGCTGTTCAGTTGTGAGCAGAGGTAGTATTTGTCACTACAGCTGGCTCATTGTAGATGTGCTGCCATCTATAGATCCTTTTCTCCTCTTTGCTTATGACCAGAAATATTCCACATGGTGGCTGCTTTGTCCGCTTAACTCCATGAACAACTACCACAAACAAAAAACGCTTCCCCTATCCTTCCCCAATGACCCATTACAAACATGTAGAATAAACAAGAAATCAAATTTATTATCATCATTAACTTTGGAGAACTGGGGATATTTTGTTACTGCAGAACAGCTTAGTCTATCTGAGACAAAGTAAGCCTCAAATTGCTATAACATGTTCTTGTTATTTAAATCTCTAAATATTAAATTATGCTTTATACTGAGAGGAACAAAGTATTCAAGAGTTGAAGTACTCTAAGTTTCTGGATATCCATTACAAGACAGTCATGTTTGTCCATAACAGCAAAGTATCCAGCACAAGATAGGTACTCAATACATATTTATCAATGAATTTATGTATTAAAGCCATATATGTATGAATGAATATAGAGAAGAATTAAACAAAAAAAATGTATGAATGTGCCCTGGAGAATGAATATAGTAGTGAATAGCCCAAGAAAGATATCCATGTTGAGGTTAATATCAATGTAAAAATCTAATGGTGAACAATTTCACATAAAGAAGACACAGGCAACAATGCCTAAGATTCAGGCTCTAGATCTTTCTCTGAAAATTTTATAAGAAACAGTAAATTTATGCCATTCTCATAATGAGTCCAGTTAAGGGAAGACATGTTCAAATGCATATTTAAAATGTTAAATTAAGGAGTTGCCTGGGTGGCTCAGCTGGTTAAGCATCCAACTCGGTTTTGGCTCAGGTCATGATCTCAGGGTCCTAAGACTGAGCCGTTGTAGGGCTCTGCGCTCAGCGGGGAGTCTGCTTGAAGATTCTCTTTCTCCCTCTCCCTCTGCCTCTCCCCTCCCTGTTCTCTCTCTCTCTCTCTCTCTCTCAAATAAATAAATAAATCTTTAAAAATGTTAAATTAAGATGTGTCAAAATGAGTATGTGTGTGTGTTTTCAAACTAGGTTTGCCTTTCTGTCATCTATGGGGGTTAAATTCCAGAATCTACATAAAATTGCCTATCAGAAGGTATATTTACCTCCACAATATATAAGGGAAAATAAGTGAGAGTGACTGCTAAATATCATACATCATTTCGACTGTATTATTTCCTCTCATGATACACAGATTACCTTTCACTTTTGTGAGTTAGCATACAATATTGGTAGAATTGAGAAAAGTAGGCCATTGCTCATGTCCAGATGGGCAAAGAAGTTTAGTTTGTGGAAGAGTAGGCAATTGCACCACAATTAAGACATCTGCCCACTTATTTACTGCTGCATTAAAAAGATAACCTTCAAGTTTTCTTCTAGCCCTACTGTCATTACAAAGTTTCACTATGACACAGTCGGTTAACACAGAGAGTTAAAATCTTAACATGTATTTCTTGGTAATTGTCATATTTTTTTCTATTTTACACGTTCAATAAGTAAGAATCCCATGTAAAAATTAAATCATCACAACATTAATGTCTCTTTGCTGAAAACCGCATTACAATGGAAGATGCAATCTGTAATTGACTCAGTTTAACTCAGCCAGCTATTGTATTTTAAGAACAATTTGCTTCCCACAGCTTGTCTTTTCCATTTTTTTTCCTTCCAATGTTTGTAAGTGAAAGAGTTATTTGGTCAGCAGGAAACATTGCTTAACATCAAATATTTAAAACAATGGAGCCACTAATTTGAAATGGTATCCATGCTAGGCTTCTGCAAAGAACAGAGAATTTGAGTCATGAGGTAAATTTCTGTGGTTTGCTAAGAGGTGCATTAACAAAAACTAATGAGAAAGAAATTAAGTAAGTTTTGAAATTTGTGAGGTGTGTATATAAAATATTACCACGTGAGTCCTCTCTTTTTATAATCAAAATTTCTCCTGAAAAATGCCATGAAGCTGCTACTTTAAAAATACTAAGAAAGAAAAATAACAGAACATGTATGTTATTCTACTCCTTAACAAATCCAGCAACACACAAATAAACATGAGGAAATAAGTAGCATATTCTATAGCAAAGCAACATTAATAAATAAAGTTAAATTTGAAATGTTAATAAATTTTTCTCAACAGTATATATGGTATTGCTTTGATATTTTATTTACTTCTTTTTAATAAGCATAGCATCTAGCTTAGAATGTTCTATATAGTAGATGTGGAATAAACATATACTGAACTGATTTAAGTGAATTTTTACTTAAAATTTTGGTAAACACATATAAATTTACTCTCTCATCATTATTTGCCCTTATTCATTAAGTTATATCTTGGATTTTTTTTTAGTAAAATATGTTTCCCTAGGGGAAAAATATCTTAAGGAAGTGCTTAGACTTTAGCGGAGATTAATACAAGTACTCTCTCACTCTCTACAAAAAGAATCCTTAAAAACTAAATAATGTGTCCTCCCTCACCACCAAGCTCTACATATACATGCTGATATATCCAGCGTTCTTAATATTTTACATGTCTAATTCAGCTTCTGACAGAAATTTCTCTCAATATGAAACATTTTTATTAAAGTATATTCCAGGAGTTGTTTTCCATGTGGATTTGAGCTTTTAATTTTAACTTGATTTGTGCGGCCATGGCTTGGAGTAAGAGCCTGAGTCATGAGCATACTTTCAACACAAAATAAGTGAGAAGTAACAATCCCTCAAACCTTCCCCCCTTCACAGTGGAATAAGTATACTGTAGCTGCACTTTTTAATCAATAAGGATTCACTCCATCTTTTACATGGGAGACGTTGCTGGGTGCTGAGGAAATGAAATAATGAAAAGGAGTATCTTTTGCTCTTAGGAAAGTTCTAAAATCTACTTAAGGAGCTGGAAACCTGAATATTCCTCCCTTATAAGTGAAATGATGTTTATAGAAGCCACTATGATCTTACTGACCTTGGAGTTTCATGGTGATTTGTTCCTCATTTTTGGTACACACTTCATTTAGTTATCTTATTATTTTTACTTATATCATGCCATATCCTTCTTATTAGAATGCAAACTTCTTGCAGGCACACACTTGTAAGACACTTGTTTTCAAGATTTATGTGGCCGGTCCCATATAGGACTTTTCAAACAATGGTGAGCAGTCAAGAAATATGGTGAACCCTCCATGAAATTCTCTGTGGCAGCATGGAATTTCCTTTCTAGTTCACCTTCTCTGTTGAACATTTTTTCTTTATTCTCTAGAGGGACGTGGCATACTTAGGGAAAAAAAGCATGAAGAGGCAGATGTAAAATAAAATAATGTTTTGCTGTTATGTTATGAATAGTTGTCAGTAATAGCAAAAGAAAGGTGAGTTTGTCTCCTTTGAAAAATTTAAAGGATCTAAAACCCCTTGAGAAATATAGTGTCAGAATCTATTTTTCCCTTCCAGGAAAGAGGCAGGACTATAATCCAGTACCAGGGAGCCTTGCAACACTTATGAAGAACCTTGATCCTATTGGGTGAGGAAAGACAAGACTGAGGGAACCAGAGAGAGAAAAAGGAGAGGGAAGCCCAGCTGGATGTACTGAAACATGCAAGGAAAAAGGGATGTTTATCCTGTCCTTTGGATGACATATTCACACTCTTTATGTTTGTGGCTGATTCTCTAATAGATTTTTTTCCTTCTGTTATACCTTTGTAGATTTTGTAGACATAAACAAAGGATTACCAAGAGAATCTTATAATTTTAGACCTGGAAAAGACTTAAAATTGAATTTTAAGACAGCTCCTCTAATTAATATATGAATCAAAGAAACAGACCAGGAAAAGTTAAGTTTCTTGCAGATTATAAAGAACTTATGTTGACAACAGACTAAGGACAAAGGGCCAACAACCATATTTACCTCATCTAGTGTTGTTGAATTTTTCCCATGGGGGTGTCCTAATATCATAGCTTTACTCTCTTTTATAAAACACACACAGAAAGAATATATACTTCTTCATATATTCATTTTCTTTAAAATTAAAACTAACATTTAGCAGTACAGGAACAGAACAAATAGAGAAGGCAAGATATCATTTCTTTCTTTTTCTACAAATGTTCCCTTATGTCCTTTGTTCCTAAGTTATTGATGGTAAAGTTTGGTCAAATCTGCCTGTCTCATCATTTATGCTCTCAATAACTTTTCCTTGTTTTTATTGATGGAGATCTACTTTATGTTTTTGCAGATAATATTTTTAACCAAGGGCCAAATATTTCATCTTCCATAAAGTAATTTTATCATAGCAATGGGATGACATTGCATATATGTATTAGCTGAAGTGTTAGCTTATAAACACATGATTGTATATTATCGGTGGCCATAAATGTAAATTTCTTCACAGTAAGGGCCATTCCCTTTTTCTTTTGAAGAATTAAGTACTGCACCTCTGCAGAACAATCTGATATAAAAGAACAAGTACATTAAATGCATGTTGTGATCCCAAAGAAAGGCATATATTAATATTTACTAAATATCTCCTAATCATTATACTAATGACTAGTTTAAAAGGATTCCCCTTACCTTTTGTTTTTTTACAGAGATGGCTTGCTTCAATAGCCATGCCAATAGAGGATGGAAACATGTTCCTTGCATTTATATTAGAGATTATAATGCATCATCTCCTCTACTCATTGTTAGCTTTTCCTCTTAAATTTGTCATTTTTAAATTTAGCTATCACTCAAACCCAAAAGAACAGAAAAAAAGACTCCCATAAACTCCTATACCTAATCAGACTAAAGTTCTTGCTATGAAAAACCATATTACCTCAGGCAAAGTCTAGATCTATCCCAACTGTGGTAATTGCTAGAAGTGTTATTAAATAGTTAAAAGCTAGAATTAAATCTAAGTTCAACACAAAGCATTATTATTCAACCCTGAATTTAAACAAAAATCTTCTGTGTTCATCATGTGTTTGTTAAACATGTGTATGGTGTTTCATTTTTAGCTGAGGGTAAAAGAAGGAAAATAATGAAAGAAGAAGGGAGAGTGAACCATGGCAATCTAATGGCTTACAATTGATTTAAAAAATAATAATAAAATCCTTTGCAGGCAAATAATTATTATCAGATTCATTAAAAGAAGCTCAGTGTTTTGTGATGTTGTCCTAATGTTGCTATTTACCAAGAAAAGTTTCAGTTTGCCATGGATTTACCTCTACAGGAAACAAACTGTGAAACAGCATATTAAGGCACACCCATATTTTATAACCATTCCTTTGTTTCAAAAGTATCTTTAAAATGTATAAATTCACACAAGCAACCTTTATTTTACTATCTTTTAAAGTTATTTTTATATGAAAAAAACAATTATAAAAAAACCCTAATACACCAAGTTGCATATATAAACCTACAACTCCCTTTCCTCACAGGAAGCTGTTATTAAGTTTCTTGTGAACCACCCAGAAATAGCCTAAGCATACATCCTTATCTTTCAAAACACTTTTATTTAAATGAGCATTATACACACTCTTCATATGTACGTGTATGTATAGTTTTACATTTTCTTAGAATATGTTTTATATGTTTCAATATCACCATATAAGAACAGGAATCCAATTTGTTTTAACAACTAATATTAAAATTGTAGCTATTACAAATTTTAAGCCAAAATCTTTAGGTCCATTCCAGGATTTTACCAGTAATTAATAATACTGAAGTGACAAATATTTTACATATTGTTACATGGTACGTTTCAATAATGTTTATTAATAAATGTGTAGGTTACATACATGAAATGACCACATTAAAAATATGTGCATTTTTAAAAATCTGATATTGCCAAATTGCACTCAAAATGTTTCCGTCTTTCACTTTCTTTTTTTTCCATCAAAATATGTACAATGAATTATAAACCTTCAGATCTGTGTCAATATTAGCAAAAAACTGTGCCTGCAATTTTCTTCTTCATTCTTTTATTTGGGATTTGATTTTCCTAAAGGACCTGTTCAAATGTTGTCCATTATTTTCCCTGTAAATTGCATATTACTACATTGATCTATTTTTTATTGTTTTGAGCTTTTTATTAATATGAAAGAATTCAAATGTCAATAAAATAAGCCCTTCACCATATTTCTAACTAATGTTTTTTGTATATTTTATTTCTATTTTGATACTGTGCATGTTTTATTTTGCCTTAAAGAAAATTTAACCCCTCCACTAGCTGATCTCTTTGTGCCAGATCCCTATCTATAAAATGAGAGTAGGACTAGTATCATAGATTCTTCAGAAGGATTAAATGATTAAGAAGGATTAAATGTTTAGAAAAATGCTTAGCACATACTAAGTACTTGGCAGCTATTAGTCATATCAACATGGTGTTTTGTTTAATCAGGTTTGGCAACTGTTTTAGAGCTTCTAGGTTTTCAGCTTCTTTAAAAAGTTCTTGCTCAGGTGCCTGGAAGGCTCAGTCGGCAAAGCGTCTGCCTTCAGGTCAGGTCATGATCCTGGAGTCCCAGGATTGAGCCCCACATAGACTCCCTGCTCAGCGGGGAGTCTGCTTCTCTCTCTGCTCCTTCCCCTGGCTCTTGTTCTCCCTCTATCTCTCTCAAAAAAAATAAATAAAAATCTAAAGAAAAAAAGTTCTTTCTCAACATAAATTTATAAAATAGATATTTTTTAAATATGTTTTGTTTTTTATCTGTTTATTCCCAAATCTTTTTTGGATTATTTACTTGACATGGAATACTACATTCAATACATGCTTTATTTTCATATTTTGGAAATCTTTCTGGACTCACTATTTTGTTTCTTTGATCTGCCTATCCTTTCATTTATTGATACAAATATAGTTTAATATCTACAATTTATTGAGCATTGTTGTTTTCTTTTTTACATGAATTTAAATATATGCAAATAATTATGTTATTTATTACGATCATATAAATTTCTAGGGGTGCCTGGGTGGCTCAATCGTTAAGTGTCTGCCTTCGGCTCAGGTCATGATCCCAGGGTCCTGGGATTAAGCCCCACATCGGGCTCCATGCTCCACGGGAAACCTGCTTCTCCCTCTCCCACTCCCCCTGCTTGTGTTCCCTCTCTCGCTGTGTCTCTCTCTGTCAAATAAGTAAATAAAATCTTTAAAAATTTTTCTAGATTAACTTGGGAAGAAATGGTAAATTTACATGAGTTAGTCTTCAAGGTTAAAAGCAATCTTAGGCTTCTAATAGTCTTACTTCAATTGAGTTTTAAAGTTCTTTCATATAAATCGTTCACATTTCTTTTTTTTTTTTAATTTTATTATGTTATGTTAGTCACCAGACAATACATCATTGGTTTTTGATGTGGTGATCCACGATCCATTGTTTTCTTTTAACACCCAGTGCTCCATGCAGTTAGTGCCCTCCTTAATACCCATCACCGGGCTAACCAATCCCCCCTTCCCCCTCCCCTCTAAAACCCTGTTTGTTTCTCAGAGTCCATAGTCTCTCATGGTTCATCTCTCCCTCCAATTCCCCACCCCCATTTTCCCCTTCCTTCTCCTAATGTCCTCCATGCTATTCCTTATGTTCCACAAATAAGTGAAACCATATGATAATTGACTTTCTCTGCTTGACTTATTTCACTTAGCTGCCCACAGCAACTTCTTTCAAGATACATCTCCAAAAGCTAGTGAAACAAAAGCAAAAATGAACTTTTGGGACTTCGTCAAGATAAAA
>NC_138385.1:85718038-85749173 GCF_054177405.1 Leptonychotes weddellii | reverse complement strand
GTTCATAGCAGCAATGTCCGCAATAGCCAAACTGTGGAAAGAGCCGAGATGCCCTTCAACAGATGAATGGATAAAGAAGATGTGGTCCATATATACAGTGGAATATTACTCAGCCATCAGAAAGGATGGATACCCAACTTTTATATCAACATGGATGGGACTGGAGGAGAATATGCTAAGTGAAATCTTTCACATTTCTTAACTGTAATTTGCTCTTTTTTCTTACTATAAGTGGTATTGCTTTATTTCATTACATATTCTAACTGGATGCTACACAAATCTAAGAGAAATTTTAATTGTTATCCATTAATTCACAGGTCAGCAAACTAAGGCCCTCAGGCTATATCCAGGCCTCTGCCCATTTTTGTAACTAATGTTTTATTAGAAAACATCCATGCCCATTTGTCTACATATTGTCTATGGTTGCTTTCATGCTAAAAAACAAAGCTGAATGTTGACATTGATTATATGGTCCAGAAAGCCAAATATATTTTCTGTATGGTCCTTTAGAAAAAAAAAAAATTGCTACACTATGTTACCTAACTAGAATTTAAATAAAAACTTGAAAAAAAGAAATAAATTTGCTGATCCCTGACTTCATTAATTTTATAACAATTTTATAATTCTGATTATTCTAATAGACATTAAGCCGATTTTCTTTTGTCTTCAGGCATATGAACACATTACCAAATAATAAAACATTTTCTACTCTTTGTTAGCTTATGTATCCCTTATTCCTTTTGTTTGCTTTATTCTATTGGCTAATACTACAATAACAATGCACAATAATGGTGATGATAATAGAGATATTTTTTTCTTTTTTTTAAAGATTTTATTTATTTATTTGTCAGAGAGAGAGAGAGAGGGAAAGACAGCACACTAGCAGGCAGAGGGAGAAGCAGGCTCCCCGCTGAGCAAGTAGCCTGATATGGGACTCCATCCCAGGACCCTGGGATCATGATCCAGGCAGAAGGCAGACACTTAAGTAACTGAGCCACACAGGCATCCCATTAGAAATATTTTTCATGTTCCTAAATTAAATTCCATGTAATTTCAAGTAATAATAAGTTGGCTTTTTATATTCACATTAAAGTATCCCTATGCTCCTATTCTATAAAAATATTTTATCCTTTTCAAAATTAGTATTGGTTTTGAATTTTTTGAAATCCATTTGTACACCTACAGTGAGAATTATATGTTCCATATCATCACTAAGTAATATCACAAAACATATTCATAAATACCTTAATTACTTTGCAGTGTTATATTAGTACTAGCCAATTCCTTTGAATTAGGCAAGAGTAAGGAACAATAGGTATATAAATTATGCTAGTTTGGTAAAAAGAATTTGGAACTGTCTCTGTTCTCTATGCTCTCTACAGTTTAAAATCACTGGGTTCATACTCCCTGAAGGTTTGTAGGCAATTTTGTGTGAAATTGCCAAGGATTAGTACCTTTTTGAGAGTAATTCTTCAAAAGTATTCTCAATTTACTCGTTGGAACTGTAATATTTAGATAGCCTATTTCTGAGATAGAGGTTATTATAATTAATATCCTAGAATAATCAATCCATACTTTCTGCTTCTTTACAAAGACTTGAGGAAGACAGTCTCTTACTTTTTTTCCCTAACTGTTATTTCCCCCATTTTCATTTTTAAATGCATGTATTTGTACTTTCTTATTTTTTAAATTCATTGATATATTATTTTTTGTTCTATTCTCCCTCAAATAACCAATTTTCAATTTGTTTTTTTTTATCTCTTTCTTTTAAGGTTTACTAAACATTAAGTTATGTTGCTTTTTTTCTGTTCTCTCCATTTCCTTTCCTTATATTTATTTTATTGCTCTCTAACTTTTAAATTGTGTGCTTAATTCATTTATTTTCATTCTTGCTTGTAGTATCACTTTCTGTTGAAAGAGAATATCCTTATAAATGTGGTTGAAACAATGACATTTATTATCTCATATAACAAGAAGTCTGCAGGCAGGGTGACTCCACAGCTGGTTCAGCAGCTCAATGATATCTTTAAGGACCATCCTGTATTTCCTATCTCTATTCTATCATTCTTACCATATTAGAGTTGTCACCACTCATGTTGTATAGATAGCTAAAACAACTCCCAGCTCCACATGCAAATTCAACTATATCCAACAAAGCATTTGCTATTTTAAGCCTAAAGTGTGGAAAGTAATTTCTGCCAGCAAGTAATTAGAGGGTAGGGAGCTGTTGGTTGGGAAATAACAATATCTGCCACACTTCTTAAGATTTAGAATATTTTAAGTTATTAGAACACTGAACATAGCATTAGCTGTATCCTACTGATACTGATATATATAGTGTTTGCTTATGATTATGCTAGATATTTATGACTTCTAATTTTCACTTCCTTATTTACACAATTACAAGTGTTTAAAAGTTATGCACATGTGTTTATTTCCTAAGTCATAGTGTTTTTCTTATTATTATTAATTTGTGGTTTCATTATATTATGAAAGGAGAATATGGTATACTTATTTTTAAATATTTGGAAAATTATTAGCAATTCTTATTGATGTATGTGACCAAATATACAGTTGATTTTATAGAATCATCATGTGGGCATTTCAAATGAAGAAACAGTCTCTGATTTCATGGCACAGATTTTGATATATATCTATCAGAGCCATTCAAATTTGCATTTACTTGAATAGACATGAATTGATAGATGTCAGTTAAAGATGCTCAGTGATATTTCATTCTTTCATTTCTTTCTATTTTTGCTGATTCAAATTTGACTTTCTTTTAATGACTTTTTTTCCTTTTATTTTCTGCATTCTGCTAGTTTGTCTTTCTCTTTTATTCTCATTCCCCTTCTTTGAAATCTAACACCACATCTCTTAAGCCCTGTTTCAGAGAAGGCATATTTACTTTAATATCCTTGATTAAAGGTAGAAATTTTTTAAATGTGTTTTTATTGTATGCAACTTTTTCTATAAGTTTTTTCTTTTATTTTTAATGTTTTGACTCTCTTGCTTATTTGCATTACTTTTTGTATATGACATATCTTAGATATGTTATGATTCATCTTTGTTTTTTTTTAAAGATTTTTATTTATTTATTTGATAGAGAGAGACAATGAGAGAGGGAACACAAGCAGGGGGAGTGGGAGAGGGAGAAGCAGGCCCCCTGCTGAGCAGGGAGCCCGATGCGGGTCTCGATCCCAGAACCCTGGGATCATGACCTGAGCCGAAGGCAGCCACTCAACCAACTGAGCCACCCAGGTGCCCCTGTTATGATCCATCTTTGAATAGGTAAACTTCCTTTTGGGACAAGTTTCAAGCAGATTCCAGTTATACAGAACATAAACATCTGTAGTTATTTTAAGAACAGATTTAAAACAAATTAGAACGTATTAAGGAATGGGCTGACATACATTATTCCATAATGAGCAACATAGAACAGACCCACCTGTTGGAGTTGCTACATCTTCTATTATCAAGACTGTAGCTAATCAGAAAGATGTCACTAAAACTAATGACTGCAAGAACACACCACCATAGCTTCAATCCAGTGATCATTAAGTGGCTTCAGTTCTTGGCTCTAGAGCCATGCCATTCTTTATAGATCCCCACCAGCCCAAAATAGATATCCCACATTCTGCTTCTTGACACTCTGGATGCTAGCAATTAACATTCAGTGTTGTAGGGGTGGGAACGGGGAACATGGCCTTCTTGACAGCAGAAAAAAATAGGAACACTTCATTCCAAAATTCACATAAATGCATCTAACTTACAGAATCTACCTAAGTTTCAGGTGTCTAGCTAAAGACAGCTAGAAAATACAGTTTTTAGCTTTCCAGATTCTGAAGTACAAAAAAAAAAAAACACACCCCAAAAATGTGGTTGAAATGAATACTAAGTGCCAACTGAACATATCTTCTACACTCAAGCTTTTATTAAATAGTGTGAGGGAAAAAGACCCAGGGGATGAGTTGAGAAGTATTTTAGATTTAGATCAACAGATTTAAAAACTCTCCTTGTCATTCAACGCTGAGAGTATTTTCCATTTACCACTTGGTAGAAGGCCTGACTCTCAGTGAATCCAGTACCTTAGGGATCCTTTCTATGGTGATTTAGCTTCCACTAATCTTCAGCTAACCAAGATCAACAACTACAGATCTTTAGTCTCACCTGCTAGTCATCTATGTTCAGCCATAATTAAAATCTGATCCCCGCAATGATGGTATGTCTATCTAATACTTTGAACTCCACTTTCCTCTGAACTTCTTGTTATTGCATGAGTTTTGCCATACTTCTCCAGCCTGTCCATGGAAAATGACCTTATGATTCAACAGATGGATAGCCAGTTTAGTAGGCTAATAACTTGTGAACAGTTCTATGAGATTGATGCCTGAGAACTTAAAAAGCATGTAATTTCTTTGGGGCTACTATCTTGATCTGGTCCAAAGTTTACTCTAATTCTTGATGATTTGGATTATTTTCCTGTTTTTTTTTTTTTCACTAAGTTTGAGCTTTTACTTATTTATTTTTCCATGTTATTTGTCCTCAAATATTTACAGGGAAGAAGGTGATCCCATTTTATGCATCTATTCCCAATCTCATTTAATAATCAAACAAGCTCATTATAGGTAAATTGGAATATGAAGAAAGTAAAGAAAAAATAAAAGGTACCAAATTTTTTTCAATTATGTGATCAAGAAATATGGGAGCCTAGAAAGGTAAAGCCATAGAACATGACTCAGAAAAAAACCTTAAAAACCAAATAGTTCCCAACCTCCTTATTTCATAAGTTGGAAGCTTATAGTAACACATTTGTTTGTTCTAGACTTTGTCAAATTTTAGGCGTGGTCCAGAGGAAACTAAAATCATAAACATAGTACTTTTAAGTTAGGAGCAAAACTATTTCCAATATATGTACCAAATAGGACAATGGACACAGAATTAGTTGAATCTGTTCATTCAGAAGCACAATGGTTCCAACAACTTTATAATGTATTATCTTTCAGTAAGGCTCGTTCAATCCTGACAGATTCTGATGGTTAAAGCCTCATAAATATCAGTCATTCATTCAAAACGTGGTCCTGTGTAAAGGGAACTTCAAAAACAAAACAGCTGCTGTGATCTTCAGTCTTTTTAATTTCTTTAAACAAATCTAAGTCAACATGTTCTCCATGGTGAAATCAATTTCTATAGTTGGATGAAAAATAGAAAAGAAAGTAATAGCAAAAAAGCGTGGGAAAGTACAGAAGTGGATATTGTGAGCACAGGACTTCTGAAAAGGTAAATTTTCAACCATGTGTTTTTGTAATACCTGGAATAGTCACAAAGGAATGATCAAAGGGGCCATACATGATCCTAAAAGCATAACATATCTATGTTTATTTTTGATTATATGAGCAAGAGTATCCCACAAAGAAATGAGAATGAAACATATAAAGCAAGGTTGATAAGATGGCCACTTAATAGTAAAGCTCTAGATAGAGATTTTAGCTTAGTTCAGAAGATGTACAAAAACTGATTTCCCTCAACACTGCAAGTGTGTGTTAAAATCTCCCGTGCCAGTCAATTACAGTGTTCATTTTCCAATCATTTTCAGCCTATGGGCAGTAAAGGTGGAATTAAAGAGCAATCACCTTATAAAAAGAGCTTAATGTACTTTACAACTCTTATTTATATCATCTTCTTAAATGCTGAAATACTTCATTCAATATAGTATAACATAGACTATTTTTATAAGTCTCACTTATAAAACTGCAATCACTGTGCAATTAAAATGCCACTGCAATTAAAATGTGTGTAATGGAACATTCAGAAATGTACACATGATTTTCTATTATAATCACCAAGGGAGACATTTTATATTCAAGTCTCCCAACTTATAAGATTCATTCAGCTAACAAGGGAACTTCTTTATTCACACAATAGCTTTACACACACACAAACACACACACACACACATCCCTATCCACTCTGGGTGTCATATGTTTATAAACGCCCAAAGGAAATTTTTAAAAGTTTATACTTTCAAAGTTTGAATTGCTATATGAAGATAAAATTTATTTTGTGTTGTTTATAGATTATTCTTTTACATTTCAATTTTTTTTCAACTGAGACAAGAAACTGAGCAACATCATGGCACCAGACATTACACTAATTGCTTTATGTAAGTTATCTTAATTGATTCCCCAAACAGGGTGGCTGTCAGACAGTCTCATTTTTCAGTTTCACAGAGATTGATGCTCAAAGTAGCCATGTCACTTATAGCTAGTAAGTTTTAGGGCTGGAATGCAAACCTAACTCGCAAAACCCTTGCCCATATATGAACTCTATTCACCTAAGACTGCTCCTACTATAGTTAATGTATTCAGAAATTGTTTTTGGCTATTAGGTACACCCAGTGTGAAAAATTCCCCAAGCATTTTGAATGTGCTTTACTTAAATATAGGTAAGCTCTTACAGATGATGTGGTTTCAAATCCTTATTTTAAAGGAAAGATTTTGGGGATCTAAGAAGTTGAGGTGATTGCCTCAAGTTCTCAGCAAGTAAAAAAATCAGGCTCAAGTTTAGAAATCCCAAACACCTAACAACCAGCTTGCTGTTTGTTGTTCACAACTTTCTAAGAACCTTTGGTTTAATAATTATGTAAGTATTGTAGACTCTAAATGTTAATCATAAATATTTCAGAGTATTCAACAAATCTAGATTAAACAACTACATATATACCACATTAAGCACGAGGGCACAAATATTACTACACACTACAATGTAGATCTTCCAAAAGATCACATTTTTCCTTTTATATATTAATAGTACCTACCTCATAGGGTTGTTGTGAGGATTAAATGAAACAATTCATGAGGAATACTTAGAACAATCCATGGCACATAATGAATTGCTAAGTATTATTATTGGTAATATCACCAACCTATCACCCATATTCTCCATCCATTCCATGTAAGCACTGCCTATCTCCCATGGAGAAATACAGCTCTATTTCCTAAAGCAGCTTACAAAACAGAAATAACTGTGATTGAGAAATTAAGGAAATGGCATAGTATGTTTGATTTTTTTAAAAAAAAGATCAAATTGAGATTTTTTTAAAAAAAAGATCTTCTATTTGATTCCTTGATTCCTATGGTGGCCCCCACATTTCCCACCCACTTGTATTTCATGCCCTGCATAATACCCTCCCCTTCAGGGTGGATAGGACCTGTGACTTGCTTCTAGCCATAGAAGAGGCAAAGGTAAAGGGGCTCTGCAGATATAATTAAGATACCAAATCAGGGAAGGGAGGGGCAAGATGGTGGAGGAGTGGGGTACTCTGTTTCAACCGTCCCCTGAATTTAGCTAGATATCTACCAAACCACTCTCAACACCCATGAAATCAGCCTGAGATGTAAGATTATACGTCTGGATCTCTACAGGGACAGATGATCATCAGTCGAGAGGTACGAAGGACGGAGCCGTGATTGTGTGGGCAGATGTCAGAGGATAAACAAAAGGGGGAGAGAATCACCAGAAGCTAGCCACTGGAAAGTGCAAAAGCATCCTGCACCTGGGAACCAGCGATAGCTTGGAGAGGGTGGCGGCGGGTCGGGAAGGTACTGATAACAGTGCTCAAACAGAACACAGGGGCTTAAGGGGCAAACCTTGGGACCAGGCAGCCACAGGGATCACTCAGGAGGCACAGGGGGCAGAGACAAGCGGGGGCCAGGGTCGACTGCTGAGAGGATCGCTGGGGGCGTGCACCACCTGTGGGAGGCTGCGGTTTTCAGTGGCACTTACAGAGGGGGAGACTGTGTGTTCTGGACGGTTCAGAGAGGACCAGACTGGTCTCTCTCCTCTGGGGCGGAAGTCTGGATGCGGACATTTTCCTTTGCTCTGACCCTCTGAAAAGGTGCGAAAAGCCACCAGAGAACAAAAGCCGCCAGAGAACAAAAGCCTAAAAAACTGGTTTCCACAGAGCCCAGCCCCTTGACAGGGGGCAGGGCAACTCCGCCCAAGCAGAATTAACTGAAAAACAATGCAGCAGGCCCCTCCCCCAGAAGACAAGCTGGAAGAACAAGAGGACAACAACCCAAGGGTCCCCATAACTCCGCAAAACTCCAATACCAGGGGAAAATAGTATATTAAGCTCCTGATGTTGCCTCACGGCCTGTGTATTTCTTAGATACAACTTTACTTTTCTTTTCTTTGTTTTTAATTCTTTCTCATGTTTCTTCTTCTTTTTTCTTTTTACAAATTATCATTTCAACTAGATGTTTAATAAAACATATTCCACAGTAACTTTTTAACTTGAACTTTCTCACACATACACTTTTTCTTTTTCTTTTTATATATATATATAGAGAAATAAGCTTCAATGTAGTCCTTTTTTCCTATTCAATACTACCTTTAATATATATACCAGTTTTAATTTCCCTGTATCTCTGGGAAGTAGTGTTCTCTAACAAAGAGAACAAAATATACCCAGGAAGAACTGAAACACCTTACCTCGCCCACACTGAGGGATTATAGCCCCCTTCCCCTCACCCCCCTTTTTATTTATTTATTTATTTTTATTTATCTTGCATTTATTTATTTATTTATTTATTTATTTATTTATTTATTTTACTTTATAAGTCTTATTCTTGGGTTTCATTTTGGCTGGGTTTTTTTTTTTGGTAGTGGCTTCTGATTGCTCCGAATTTTCCCAGGGTGCACCTTGCCTGGATTGTGGTTGATATTTTCGACTCTGTACATCCCCTGAACCACAACTCAACAGAATGACTAGGAGGAGGAACTTCCAACAAAGAAAAGAACCAAATACAATGGCCTCTCCCACAGACGTAATGGATATGGATATAAGATGTCTGAAATAGACTTCAGGGTAACAATTATGAAGACAATAGCTAGACTTGAGAAAATCATTAACGGCAACATAGAATCTCTAAGAGCAGAAATGAGAGCTAATCTGGCCAGTCTAAACTAGATACTCTAACTGCTAGGGTAAATGAGGCAGAAGAATGAATTAGTGATCTAGAAGATAAACTGATAGAAAGGAAGGAACAGGAGGAGGCCTGGAACAAACAGCTTAAAATCCATGAGAACAAGATTAGAGAAATCAATGATGCCATGAAACGTTTCAATGTCAGAATTATTGGGATCCCTGAGGGGGTAGAGAGAGAGAAAGGACTAGAAGATATATTTGAGCAAATCATAGCTGAGAACTTCCCCAATCATTCGTGTCCTAGAGGCAGAGAGGACCCCTCCCAAGATCAAGGAGAACAGACCAATGCCCCGACATGTAATAGCAAAACTTGCAAATCTTAGAACCAAGGAAGCCATCCTAAAAGCAGTTAGGAGGAAGAGATTCCTTACATACAGAGGGTGGAACATCAGAATAACTTCAGACCTGTCCAAAGAGACCTGGCAAGCCAGAAAGGCCTGGAAAGACATATTCAGGGTACTAAATGAGAAGAACATGCAGCCAAGAATATTTTATCCAGCAAGGCTGTCATTCAGAATGGATGGAGAGATAAAGAGCTTCCAGGACTGGCAGAAACTGAAAGAATATGTGACCACCAAGCCAGCCCTGCAAGAAAAACTAAGGGGTATTCTATAAAAGAAGGAAGACCCCAAAAGTAATATGGACCAGAAATATACAGAAACAATCCATAGAAACAGGGGCTGTACAGACAGTAGGATGGCAATAAACACATATCTTTGAGTAGTAACCCTCAACGTGAATGGCTTAAATGCTCCCATGAAACAGCACAGGGTTGCAGATTGGATACAAAGACAGGACCCATCCATACGCTGTCTACAAGAGACTCAGTTTGAACCTAAAGACACCTCCAGACTGAAAGTGAGGGGATGAAGAACTATTTTTCATGCCAGTGGACCTCAAAAGAAAGCTGGGGTAGCAATTCTTATTTCAGAAAAACTAGAATTTAAATCAAAGACTGTAATAACAGATCCAGAGGGACACTATATCATTCTTAAAGGGTCTATCCAACAAGAAAATCTAACAACTGTAAATATCTATGCCCCCAACATGGGAGCAGCCAACTACATAAGCCAGCTATTAACCAAAATAAAGAATCAGATCGACAATAATAAATTAATAGTAGGAGATTTTAACACTCCACTCTCAGCACTGGACAGATCATCTAAACAGAAGATCAACAAAGAAACAAGAGCTTTGAATGACACATTGGACCAGATGGACTTCGTAGATATATAAAGAACATTCCACCCTAAAACAACAGAATACTCATTCTTCTCAAATGCACACAGAACTTTCTCCAAAATAGACCACATACTGTGTCACAAATCAAGTTTCAGCCAATACTAAAAGATTGAGATTATTCCCTGCATGATATCAAACCACAATGCCTGAAACTGGAACTCAATCACAACAAAAAAATTGGAAGGAATTCAAACACTTGAAAGTTAAAGAGTATCCTGCTAAAGAATGAATGGGTCAACCAGGAAATTAAAGAAGAACTTAAACAATTCATGGAGACCAATGAGAATGAAAACACATTGGTCCAAAACCTGTGGGATACTGCAAAGGTGGTCCTAAGGGGGAAATACATAGCCATCCAAGCCTTTCTCAAAAAAGTAGGAAAATCTGAACTGCACAAGCTAACCCTACACCTAAAGGAGCTGGAGAAAGAACAGCAAATAAAACCTAAATCAAGCAGGAGAAGAGAAATAATAAAGATTAGAGCAGAGATCAATGAAATAGAAACCAGAAAAACAGTAGAACAGATCAACGAAACTAGAAGCTGGTTCTTTGAAAGAATTAATAAGATCAATAAGCCACTGGCCAAACTTATCCAAAAGAAAAGAGAAAGGACCCAAATTAATAAAATCATGAATGAAAGGGGAGAGATCACGACTAACACCAAGGAAATAGAAACAATTTTTAGAAATTATTACCATTGGGGTGCCTGGGTGGCTCAGTCGTTAAGCGTCTGCCTTTGGCTCAGGTTATGATCCCAGGGTCCTGGGATCGAGCCCCACATTGGGCTCTCTGCTCGGCGGGAAGCCTGCTTCTCCCTCTCCCCCTCCCTCTGCTTGTGTTCCCTGTCTTGCTGTGTCTCTCTCTGTCAAATAAATAAAATCTTTAAAAAAAAAAAAAAAGGAATTATTACCAGCAACTGTATGCCAACAAATTAAACAACCTGAAAGAAATGGATGCCTTCCTGGAAACTTACAAACTACCAACACTGAAACAGGAAGAAATAGACAATCTGAATAGACCAATAACCAATAACAAAATTGAAGCAGTAATCAAAAACCTCCCAAAAAACAAAAGTCCAGGGCCAGATGGCTTCCCAGGGGAATTCTACCAAACATTTAAAGAAGAAATAATACCTATTCTACTGAAGCTGTTCCAAAAAATAGAAAGAGAAGGAAAACTTCCAAACTCCTTCTATGAGGCCAGCATTACCCTGATCCCAAAATCAGGCAAAGACCCCATCAAAATGGAGAATTACAGACCAATATCCCTGATGAACATGGATGCCAAAATACTCAACAAGATCCTAGCTAATAGGATCCAACAGTACATTAAAAGGATTATTCACCAGGACCAAGTGGGTTTTATGCCTGGGATGCAAGGGTGGTTCAACATTCACAAATCAATCAACGTGGTAGAGCACATCAATAAAAGAAAAGACAAGAACCATATGATCCTCTCAATTGATGCAGAAAAAGCATATGACAAAATACAACATCCATTCCTGATTAAAACTCTTCAGAGTATAGGGATAGAGGGAACATTCCTCAATATCATAAAAACCATCTATGAAAAGCCCACAGCGAATATCATTATCAATGGGGAAAAGCTGAGAGCTCTTCCCTTAAGATCAGGAACACGACAGGGATGCCCACTCTCGCCACTATTGTTCAGCATAGTACTAGAAGTCCTAGCCTCAGCAATCAGACAACAAAAAGAAATAAAATGCATCCAAATTGGCAAAGAAGAAGTCAAACTCTCCCTCTTTACAGATGACATGATACTTTATGTGGAAAACCCAAAAGACTCCACGCCCAAATTACTAAAACTCATACAGCAATTCAGCAATGTGGCAGGATACAAAATCAATGCACAGAAATCAATCGCTTTTTTATACACTAACAATGTAACTGTAGAAAGAGAAATTAAGGAATCAATTCCATTCACACTAGCAACAAAAACCATTAAGATAACTAGGAATAAACCTAACCAAAGAGGTAAAAGATCTATACTCTAGAAACTACAGAACACTAATGAAAGAAACTGAAGACACAAAAAGATGGAAAAACATTCCATGCTCATGGATCAGAAGAATAAACATTGTTAAAAATGTCTATCCTCCCCAGAGCTATTTACACTTTCAATGCTATCCCTATTAAAATACCACTGGCATTTTTCAAAGAGCTGGAACAAAAAATCCTAAAATTTGTATGGAACCAGAAAAGACCCCAAATTGCCAAGGGAAGGATGAAAAAGAAAAACAAAGCTGGGGGCATCACATTGCCTGACTTCAAGCTATATTACAAAGCTGTGATCACCAAGACAGCATGGTATTGGCACAGAAACAGACACATAGACCAATGGAACAGAACAGAGACTCCAGAAATGGACCCTCAACTCTATGGTCAACTAATCTTGACAGATCAGGAAAAAATACCCAATGGAAAAAAAAAGACAGTCTCTTCAATAAGTGGTGCTGGGAATACTGGACAGCTACAAATAGAAGAATGAAACTGGACCATTCCCTTATACCATACACAATGATAAACTCAAAATGGATGAAAGACTTCAATGTGAGACAGAATCTATCAAAATCCTAGAGGAGAACATAGGCAGTTACCTCTTTGACTTCGGTCACAGTAACTTCTTTCAAGACACGTCTCCAAAGGCAAGGGAAACAAAAGCAAAAATGAACTTTTGGGACTTCATCAAGATAAAAAGCTTCTGCACAGCAAAGGAAACAGTTGACAAAACTAAGAGGCAGCCCACGGAATGGGAGAAGATATTTGCAAATGACATTACAGATAAAGGGCTGATATGCAAGATCTATAAAGAACTTCTCAAACTCAACACTCAAAATAACTAATAACCCAGTCAAAATATGGGCAGAAGACATCTCTAAAAAAGACATACAGATGGCTAACAGACACATGAAAAAATGTTCAACATCACTAGCCATTAAGGAAATACAAATCATAGGGCACCTGGGTCACTCAGTCGTTGTCTGCCTTCGGCTCAGGTCATGATCCCAGGGTCCTGGGATCAAGCCCTGCATTGGGCTCCCTGCTCAGCCAGGAGTCTGCTTCTCCCTCTGCCACTCCCCCTGCTTGTGTTCCCTCTCTAGCTGTCTCTCTCTCTGTCAAATAAATAATTTAAAAAAAAACAAGGAAATACAAATCAAAACTACAATGAGATACCACCTTACACCAGTTAGAATGGCAAAAATTAACAAAACAGGAAACAATAAATGTTGGCGAGGATGTGGAGGAAGGGGAACCCTCTTACACTGGTGGTGGGAATGCAAGCTGGTACAGCCACTCTGGAAAACAGTATGGAGGTTCCTCAAGATGTTAAGAATAGAGCTACCCTATGACCCAGCAATGGCACTACTGGATATTTACCCCAAAGACACAGACATAGTGAAAAGAAGGGGCACATGCACCCCAATGTTCATAGCAGCAATGTCCACAATAGCCAAACTGTGGAAGGAGCCGAGATGCCCTTCAACAAATGAATGGATAAAGAAGATGTGGTACATATACACAATGGAATATTATTCAGCCATCAGAAATGATGAATACCCACTAATTGCATTGACATGGATGGAACTGGAGGGGATTATGTTAAGTGAAGTAAGTCAAACAGAGAAAGACAATTATCATATGGTTTCACTCATATGTGGAACATAAGCAATAGCATGGACGACCATAGGGGAAGGGAGGGAAATCCAAAGGGGGAGAAATCAGAGAGGGAGTCAAACCATTAGAAACTATGGACCCTGAGAAACAATCTGGGGGTTTCAGAGTGGAGGAGGGGAGGGGGGAGGGGTAACAGGGTGATGGGTATTGAGGAAGGCATGTGCTGTGATAAGCACTGTTATACTTAACTAATGAATCATTGAATATTGCATCAAAGACTAATTATGTACTATATCGTGGCTAACTGAACATAATAAAAAAAAAAGATACCAGATCAGTCCAAACTGAGTTAATCAAAAGGGAGATTATCCAGGGTGGGCCTGATTTAACTGGGTGAAAGCCCTTTGAAAAGGGACTGATGAAATGCTTGATGAAGTAAGTGGCCATGTTGGAAAAACCCACGTGGCAAGGAACTATACGTAGTCTCTGGGACCTGAGAACAGCTTCTAGATGACAGCCAGCAAAAAGCCACGGCCCTCAGTGATACAAGCACAAAGAAATTAGTTTTGCCAATGACTTGAATGAGGTTGACAGCAGATTCTTTCCCAGTCAGGCCTCAAGATTAGAACACAGCCCAGCCAACACCATGATTGACATCATGTGAGACCTTGAGCAGAGCACTCGGCTAAACCCAGACCTGGACTCTTGACTCACACAAACTATGAGAAAATAGATATGTATTGTTTTAAACTGCTAAATTAGTAATAATTTATTACACAGCACAGAAAACAAATATGTGCTTATGTTTTATTTCATTTTTCCCTCTCTACAACATACTGGTATTATAGACTAGAAGGAAAGAGTAAGACACTTTAATATGGCCAGAAAGGAAAGAATAGTTTTTTGGTTTAGAAGTTAATGAATCAAATTTCAATTTAGGCAGCAATTTCTTTGTAATGAACTTAAAACCACCAAGTAAGTTATCTCTGACCAAAGATTTCTCAATCCTCAGCCAATTTCTTCCCCTGAAATGCCCACTCTTACATTTTCCTATGGTTGAACACAGTGAAGGAACTATTTCACATGCTATCATTCTAAAGATAACACATAAGTGTCCAAATGCTTTCATATTAATGGTCTAATTTGAGTTTCAAAACAATTATGTAAGGTAAGAACAAAAAAAACTGTGATATTCTCAAATACAGGGGCATAGTTGTGAACCTAGTGGTTATCCATGGGCCTGAACACATCAAAGGCCCCCAGGAAGTGCTAAAAAGAATGAAGATTACTTTTTCAGATAAAGAAATTATAGTTCAGAAAAAATAAATGACTTGCCTGGCAAAGCCTGTATACAAAAGTATAAGAATTAAAACTCAGACCATCTGTATCAGAGGCCGAGAGTTATTTTCTGTAATAGCATTTTACCCCTTAAAGGGAAACACATTTAGCTATTAACAGCCATTAACCTTTTTGTTCAAATTTGCATCTCTCCTTAGCAAATAACCCCGAAGGAAGGGGTGCAAGGAGAAATGAAAGGAAATATCATGGGTATGGAGCACTGTCCAGCCTGCGGAACGCCTTGAATATCTGAGACACAGCAGGATCACAGTGGATGCCTCTAGGTAGAGCTGCCTTCTGACAAAGGGAAGATGAGTTGGAAAATGAAATGTTAAGATTTTAAAGGAAAACTACCTATTTATTTCCTTTTCTAGCATGGCCTTTGAAGATGCAAATCAATAATTTTCTTTTTCAAAAATGAATTCCCAAAAGCTTTTAAAAATAATGTTGCTACTAACACTTTCTCTTATTCTAATGTAACCTCAAACAGTAGCTCATCATATAAGTCCTTGTCACAATGAGAGTACTAGATTGATTTGGAAACCACACCATCAGATGTTGAAGAAAATAACTGAAGCTAAATGCCAGTAGCATCTTCACACTGTCATGAATATCCAGCCATCAGTATTCTGTTATCCTAAGGCTTCTCATTCTTGTCCAGCTGAAATATATGATTTTCTTTTTTTTTTTCCATACACAAAAGCAGTGGTCACTGAAAAGACGCCAAGATTCCCTAAGCAGTAGTTTTGTGGTATTGATGCTTACCAGCCAAAGGCCAAAGGAAAGATACCTGGGTTTATTACTTGCTGCAGCAAAGAAGCCTGCACACCATGGTGACATGTCAAAAAGAGGCTGTTGGGGAGGGCTTTTTTTTAGGATTTGGGCTTATGGTGCCTTTGGCAAATTTTCAGGGAAGTGGATATTTCGTTTGGATTGGGAGCCATTAGAAAGAAGAGGCAATTTAGTGACAGGATATCTTAACTTTTATCCAGGAGGTGTGAGCAATAAAGTAGGGCTGGAATTGGTAAAGAAAGAACAGCCATCTTATAAGCTGGAAGAGGGGAAAGTATGGACAATTTTGTAGTTTTCAGCATTCTTGTTTTTGGCTGAGTTCAGACATGATTATGAAATGGCCATGTTTTTGTCTCACTCCATCAGGGACACAGATGGACTTCATCTGATGTTGGTATTCTGTGCATTCTTGTTCATGTTCAGCAAGAGATCCCTACCAGACTACAGCTGTCAGGGATGCTTTGTTCTTTCTCAGTGTACATTCAGGTTGTCAATGGAGAACCACTCCTCCCTATTCACAGACTATTTGGTTCAGATGAGACTGACTCAGTCCCTCTCTAAGGATGGGCACATGATGTAGGTCTGGTGAATGAAACTTCGGTATCTTTCAGCCCACAGCGAATGTTCTAGAAATGAACACTTGACTCAAGGAGGGCCAATGACAGCCAATATCCACAGAAATTTTACTGAAGCTATCTGGAAGAAGGTAAACACCTGCTTTAATGAGATCATTTAGGGCCAGAGGCTATAAAGGGTTAAGATATTTTTACTACCTCTACCCCAGGAGTTGTAAGCCCGTACCCTAAAGCATCTGGATTTCCTGCTAAACACAAAACCATGCTTTCTTAAACTGTCCATTTTCCTTATTAAATTTGAACTGGAATATATACTTTCCCAGAGTTGCTTATCCGTAAAACACCTACTTCAGAAAACCGACAATTATCCACTTGCTTTGTCTCATGTATCATATTTTGTTTTTATATTCCTTTTTCTTGAACCACCTGAGTGCCTGTAGCACATAAAACCTCAGCTAACTGCCAGAAGGCACAATAATCTCATTTCAGACTGCAATATTGCGCTGTATAAGAAATACATATATTTGGTCATTCAGATGACCCAAATTTATTTCTCATATATATTTGCTCTTTGTTCCCCATTTCTGGCACAGAGCTCCTAAAACCCTTGGAATTTCCTGTCATAAAAGCAATAAAGGAATTTCCTGTCATAAAAGCAATAAAGGCATCTTTTGCTATGTTAATGAGATGACTCTTGGAAAACTCTTAGGAAAATATAAGGATAAAGGGTCTGGTTGCCAGGAGAACCAACCCAGTGGAGGGGAAAGGCCTATGTAATGAAACCTCTATAAAAACCGAAAAGGATGGGGTTCAGAGAGCTTCTGGGTTGGTGAGCACTTAGAGATATAGGGAGAATGGTGCACCTGGACAGGGTATGGAAGCTCTGAGTCCCTTCCCCATTCCTTGGCTCTATGCATCTCTTGTATATGACTGTTCCTGAGTTAAACCCTCCTATAAAGTAAGTAAAATGTTTTTCTAAGTTTTATGAGCTGCACTAGCAAATTAATCAAACCTAAGGAAGGGGTAGTGGGAACCTCTGACTTATAGCTAGTTGGTCAGAAGCACAGGTGATAACCTAGGCTTGTGATTGGTATCTGAAGTGGAGGGGGGCAGTCTTCTAGGACTGAACCCTTAACCTGTGGGATCTGACACTACCTCCAGGTAGATAGTGTCAAAATTGAGTTGGTTTATAGGACACCCAGCTGGTGTCTAAAGAATTGCCTGTTGGTGGTACAGGAAAACGCCCCCTCCACACGTTGGAAATTGGGTCCAGGAACCCGAAAGACAGACCAACCCTCCTACTAGCAGCTGATGGGGAGCAGAATTTGTTACCCCAAAATATACCTCTTGGGCGTAAGGATTATTTTAGGCTGATTATTTTTAAAAAACAGCAGACATGAAGGAAGTTCTGAAAACCCAGTAGAAGTTACCCTTTTGTAAAAAAAACATTTACATTTATAAAGGAAACATATTTGAAAGGGTTTCTTCCTCTCTGTACCAGTAGAATGACTCAATCTCTAGAACCTCTTATCAATGGAGAAGGCAAGGACTTAAATCGACAGAACAACCTTACTCTTGATTACTCTGCTTTCCCTCGTAGCTGGCTCCCCATCCCCAACATCTTTTATCTTTAGCTGGAGTTGTTATTCAACGTAGTGGCTTGGGGAGTTACACAGTTTTCGTGGGTATCTCCTATGCATGCAGGAGGTATACATGTTATTAATTAATCTGTCTTTTTATTACAAGGGGCTCTGAGCCAAAAACCTTAGAAGGGTAGAGAAAAAATTATTTTTCCTCCCCCACACAGCCAATAAAGGCTTTCTTGTTCCACTGTGAAGGTCTTTATTTCAGGATTCTTTTGAGAAGGTGATGGTGGCCATTTTTGTCTCTATATTGGAAGAGCTTTCTTAAGAAGTAAAAAAAGCAGAGCCAAAATATGAAGATCTTATCATGATGTCATTTGATCTTGTGAATATTTCCCCCTATTTGAAGTCAAAAACACTTGTGAACTTCTTAGTTATCAATAAATTACCTTTTGGTTTCAACTATTCTCTGGTTGGGCTGCTGTTTTCTCCAACAGGAACACAGTTCTCCCACTCCCTCACACTAACATTTTGAGTACAGGAAGTATGTCAAATAAAAAGAAATCCAGACTAAGATAAGAGAGATTTTAAGTAGAAAGAAAGACAAGTGCAGTTGTGAAAACACTCCCCTCTCAGACATCTGTGTCTCAAAATCAAATGGAAAACCTTTTTCTTCCATTGTGTAAAGGAGGCGAGCCTGGGCAGGCAAGGGGAGATGACCAGTGGGAGTTGACAGGAAAAGGGTTTTGCTGTGGTCAGCTGATTTTCCAGGAGAAACCAAGGAGGACAAGTTTCACTTTTCAGTGCTTGCTAAGGCTTTGGGGCAAGCCGAGCTCAGGGACCTATAGGAAGGAGAGAAGCCTAACTCAGGTTTGGTCAAGACAAAGGAGAGGGTAAGAAATGGGCAATGGTGACCACTTGGTCAAGTGCAGTCAGGCAGTTTGGGGTTCTGAAGATCCACAAGCATCTTGATGAGAAGGATAATGACCATTCCTTTATATCTAATGCTTTGTTACTTTAGGTTGCCAAATAAGAGATTCAAGGTTTAATCTCCATTTCCTTAAGTTTAGCGTATGTATCTGTTCCTACAGAAAACCCTGTTTTTAGACATTATCTTTTTCTTTAACATAGTATAAAATGGCTCAAATCCCAATTCGACAAAAAGTGGGAAAACAGTCATCAGCAAAAATCTGTGAGGTTTTCCAGAGAGAGAAGAGAAGAACTTATTTTCCTTGATTCAGTCCACACCGCAGCCTGCTTCTCCACCACTATCTCACTCCCCACTGATAATCTGAGCTCCAGAGCTTCAGTCCTTCCATGAGAGGGTAGAGAAAATGCTTTACAAATTGCCCATGAAATTATCTTTAATACCTCTTCTTCTGCAACCTCTACTTGTTTTTACATTGAAGTTGGTGACCAAACTCGTATATTTATGTCTCTTTTACATGTCCTGCATAGGTGATCTCCTAATTTGGGAATAGGAGGTTATTGGGACTTAATATTTTAGGGTGTTAGACATAAATAAGACTAAATAGTTCCTTTTAACATTGTTTTTGCATTCTTCACATTATGAATGGGTTATTCATAGAAAAGTCAAAATAGCTAAGTAAACACACACTGGAAAAATTATCATTAAATTTTCAGATAAAATATTTTTTTAAATCACACAGCTATTGAATATGTAAAGTGCTAAGATAAGAACAGGAGAGTATAATGGGAAAAGTTACAAAGAAAAAAGATTAATTAGCACTTAATTTTTAATGTGTCATTCACTGATTTTTAAAATGCATTTTTATATTATTAATTCTAAAACAAACAACATTCATACTGATAGGGTTCAGAATAAATCTCCCCAGAATGTGCCACTTTGGTATGTAGACTATTTTGAGCTGAAGACAATCAAGGCCCAAAAGACTTAGAAAGAGCTTTTACCTCCCCCTTAACTCCCTAAAGGAATTTAGATAGAGGGCCTGGTCCAAGAAGAGAGTATAACCAGAGATAACTACAAAGAATATGGGATAGGTGTGGTAAGATGGCAGCGAACTCTGATAGAATCTGTTTGTTCCAAGTCCTCTCTGTGTCCCATTATCTCTGCATGGCATTACAAACATATGTTTACCAACATTTGTTCTTCCCATCTTCCTCTAAAGCGTTTTCCTCCTCGTGGAAGTCCCAGACCCCTAACCCCTTCTTAGCTCAGAATGGCATATAAGCCTCAATTGCCTGATTGCCTGTGGGTCTCTTATTCTTATGGGGCCCTAACACATATGCAATTAAACTTTACTTTCTCCTATTAATCTGTCTCATGTCAATTTAATTATTAGACCAGTCAGAAGAATCTGGAAGGGTAGAGTAAAAATTTTTCCTCCTCTAAACTACCAAGGATGATTTTGTTGAATTACACATCACATCACGGGGAGTTACTCATGCTGATAACAGTGTGTTTCCTTTCAGATTTACACCCACTGCAAGAATGCTTTTCAGATGTGTTATTGTTCTCATCCATCAACCCAAAGGTATCTTAATAGACAAACTAATGAGAGATTTATCAAGATTTTATTTATTTTACACATATATGGTGGCCAGCATTTCAGAATTCTAATAGGGCAAGGAAACACTTAGTTTCTTCATAAGAATTACGAAGAGATCTAGCTTAATTTCTGTGAAAGTGTAAATTTAAAGCATCTATTTTTTTAAAGATTTGTTTATTTATTTTAGAGAGACAGATAAAGCACAAATGAGCTACGGGAGGGGCAGAAGGATAGGGAGAGAGAGAATCTCAGATTCTGCACTGAGCGTGAAGCCCAACATGGGGCCTGATCTCACGACCCTGAGATCATGACCTGACCTGAAAATAAGAGTCAGACACTCAACAAACTGAGCCACCCAGGTGCCCCTGAAACACTTATTTAAAATAAAAATTAAAAATTAGCAAAAAATAATACATTTAGCAAATGCTCAGTATTCCCTATAGAAATATAAATTGTTGAATCAGAGCCACTAAAATATTTTTGTTTCAATAAAATATCCCTTAAACATTTTCATTTGGAATAAGGAATATGTTGCTATTGCCCAAATAATAGAGAATCTATGCTTATACTGCCATTCCATGATTCAGGCCAGAAATGAAGGTAGGTCTTTGCTAATATATGGATTGTTTATTTTAGGTTTTTCCCCTAAGAGAAAAGAAATTAGAGCTTAGGTAGTAGGCTCTATACCATACTGTGCATATTTTGTATTATGCATTTCATAACTACTTCATCTATATTTTAACATGTTTTAATTAATTAAAACTGTAGAGTTAATGGTACAGATAAAAATTAAGTCATGGAAGTAATAATTTTCATATATTTCTGTGGCTATCTTCATTTGATGCAGCTACAGAGTGAATTAGGAAAAGCTATAATATATATTTGCTCCTTACTTCTTGAAAGACAGGCTTAAACATTTACATAGGTTAAAAACCCATTTGGGCTGCCTTCACTGCATCATTAAGAACTCATTCTGGAGTTTTCATGTCAATTAAACAACATTACTCTTTAATGGACTCAGGCTTGAGCACTGTACTAGGTTGTGTAGGGAGATATGGCTGCCTTCAAAATTCTAATGATCATTTGAGGTAGAGAACATACATGGTGAACAGGTATAATACAAATATATTAGCAAGCTTATGAGAACAAACCATAAATGAACTGATATTACTGATGACCATTACTCTGAAGTTAAGCAAACATTACACTTTTGATCTCTTCTGGGTGAAGGTAGCATACCATAAAAACAAACCAACCAACCAAACAAAACATACAAACTAAAAATCCTACCAGCTTTGGGGTACCTGCGTGGCTAGGTTGGTTAAGCATCTGCCTTCCACTCAGGTCATGATCTCAGGGTCCTGGGATCAAGCCTCATGTCTGGCTCTCTGCTCAGCGGGGAGTCTGCTTCTCCCTCTCACTCTCCCTCTGTGTGCGCTCTCTCTCTCTCTCACTCGCTCTCTCTCAAATAAAAAAATAAAAATCGTTTAAAAAAAAAAAACCTACCAGCTTTAAACAAACAAACCTGAGATCAAATCTTGACTAGTAGTTCCACAAGTGGGATAATTTTTTAGTCTCTCTGAGCCTGCTTCTTCCTCTGAAAAATGTGAAAAGTTATTTGCTCCTAAAACAGAATTATGCAAAGATCTGTACCTGACATACTGTAAGCATTCTATAAATGTAACTCTTATTACAATGCATATAGTAACAATTGCTGAGAGATACATAACTGGGGGAAATGGTGGTATATATGAAAGTAAAAAACAACTGGGCGCCTGGGTGACTCAGTTGGTTAAGTGACTGCCTTCGGCTCAGGTCATGATCCTGGAGTCCCAGGATCGAATCCTGCATCGGGCTCCCTGCTCAGCAGGGAGTCTGCTTCTCCCTCTGACCCTCTTCCCTCTCATGCTCTCCCTCTATCATTCTCTCTCTCTCTCAATAAATAAATAAAAATCTTAAAAAAAAACAAAAAAACTTTTTTTTTATAAAACAACTGAAAAAATGAAAAGATGTTAAAATAAGAGAGTATGTAGAGGATTTGTCTATGATTTTGCCTTTGCTTCTTGTCCCTCATTGCAATTTCTACTATTCCTGAATAAACCCATTTTGGCAGATAAAAACAAACAAACAAACAAATAAATAAATGGAGAGAGAGAATGTAATCAGCTCTAAAACCATGAAAGGAGGTTAAAATTTAGATTCTAAGCTCAGAGAATGTAATTTAACAATGTGGATTATATTGGCAATGGGATTCTGGGCTCTACTCTTAGAAAGAAAGGTATATGGGAGTGAATAAACAAGTAGAGAAAATAGAAAAACTTACTAATATATCCAACTATAAAAGTATATTTTAGGCATGAAGATGGCTCCCCATAGAACTTAGGCAGAAAATCTCCCCACAGAACCTACTGCAATGAAAAATATAAAATGTGGGAAATGATTTGAAGACAACTGCTAAGCATGCACTAAAAGTTTAACCAAGCCATAATTTTTTTCTGTCCATATATTTTCAACCATTTGGCTCATTGTCTAACAGGAAAAATCATACAGTACCCAGGTACATAGTGAAGAAAGCAAAAGTAAACACCATTTTAGTGCCAGAAGCAGGTCCAGAGAGAATTCCCCCACCTAACATTTTCAAATATCTGTATATGTGTATCCCTCAAAGAAACATCCATATGCTGACTCATAGATAAGAAGGAGAAAAATCAAACTGGGAACTATATAAGCTCATAAAAGGAGAAGAGAATGAGAAAGATGCAGGAAGAAGATGAAAAGGGAAGACAGAGAGGAGGAGGAGGATGCTCTAGAGAGAGGCAGAAAGGAGAAGGAAGGCAGAAAGGCAGGAGAAATCAGGAAAAAGAGAGAGTGTACACACCTTAGAAGTATTCTTTAAAAAAAAAAAAGGAAAAAGAAAGAAATCCTTCATAGTTTCAAGACAATTCAAATGAAATCGGCCTCTATTAAAATGAAATTATGAGTTATAAGCTGACGTAAAAACAGAATAAGATAAAAAGAGAACTTCCAGAATTAAGGAACTAAATCTGAGGATAAAACACAGAAATTTAAAATGCACACAAAGTAGCAAAGTGCAAAAACAATGCTGCCAGAAAGTGAATAAGTGGTCTAGAAGCAAGTATTGGTAAATGTCACAGAAAGAGTAAAGAGAGAATTGTGGGTGTCCTAAAAAACTACAATATTTAGAACGGAAAATAAATGTTTTAAGATTATGATGCAAGGAAATTTTCCTATAATAAGAGAAGACCAGGTATTCAGTCTGAAAGTGCTCACTGTGTACCAAGACAATTCATAAGGAATTGTTAATGCTAGCACATATCCTAGTGAAACGAATAAACCACAAAAGTAAATTCCTATAAGACTTTAGTCAGAAAATCAGGCCATTAATTTGGGGGAAAATATTAACATTAACTTCTATTTCTTTTCAAGAACATTAGACATAAAAAGTATAAATAGCAATACCTACTGGGTTTTTTTTTAAATAATATTTTCACCCAACTTTTAAAAGTTAAAATATGCATTATAGAAAAATGAAAAACCCAACACGGAAAGGACACAAAAACATCAATAATCATGAGCAGTTTTGCTTGACTTAAGCTTCTAGTTCTGTGTGTGTGTGTGTGTGTGTGTGTGTGCACGTGTTTCTAGTTCTGTGTGTGTGTGCACGTGTGTACATTTATACAAGTAAGCACCCATTTTGTGGTTGAGATCTGATAGTATACATCATTCTTTTTCACATGTAAAGATATTTAACAATTTAAATCCCCACTTGGTCATGACTACTTTGATAACCAAGAATTCAATGCACCAACTCAATCAGGATAGAAATATAACCTTACCTTTCTCAAGGTCAAACATTGCTTAAATGACAAAAATGACAAGCCTTTGATAAAAAATATGCTGGCAGAGTTACAATTAAAGTACTACATTCCCTGGGGCCCCTGGCTGGCTCAGTTGGCAAAGAATGTGACTCTTAATCCAGGGTCCTGAGTTCGAGCCACATGTTGGGCATAGAGACTACTTTAAAAAAATACTACATTCCTTTAATGTTCAATTTAAAATGACACAAAGCAGGAGTGCAATAAGTATAATGCTTTTAAGAGAATTTATTATCAGGTCCATAGCATTAAAATAATAGGTAGAAGGTGTTTCTATTGAATTGCTGAACAATGTATTCATAGAATATGGCCAAAAGTAAGGACACATACATCAATCTTCTCCTCCCCCTTTGTCTGACCCAGTATCTAAGTACAGTGGGCACTGATCAAAGAAGTGTAGCCATTCCCTTCCCTAAACACAAGATTTCATATGAATTTTAACCAAAAAATATTTACAAAATGTGTTACTTTAGGGGTGCCTGGGTGGCTCAGTTGGGTGAGGGCCCAACTCTTGACTTTGGCTGATCATGGGATCGAGCCCTCCTTGGGCTCCACGCTCAGTGTGCAGTCTGCTTATCTCTCTCCCTCTGCTCAGGTGCATGCAAGTATGCTCACTCTCTCTTTCTCAAATAAATAAGTAAAATCTTTTTTAAAAATGTGCTATGTTAGTAGCTCTACTTTTAATATATTTTGTGCATCTCAGAACACATAGAAAGACTAGATATTCCAAAAAAGGACATAACATAAACTAGTAGGGAGGAATAATATCATCCCTCCGTATTCCTCCCTTCCAACCTCCTTCAATCCAATGCTCAACTCCTGATACTATACTGCACACAGAAGTAGTTTACCAATTATATTTCCAAAGAAAATACTTCCCATTAATATTTTCAAAGCTATCCAAAATTCTTATTTTACTACCACTACTTAAATACATTGGCCATTTCTACATATCTAGAAAATTTAGCTATCTAAAGTAAGAACTTGTTTGTCCACTTTATACACAGTATCATTAAACAAAACTACACACATGTAAGGATAATTACTGTCCAAGGTAACTTCTAATTGTGACTATCCTAGCCATCAACCATGTCTTTCTCACTTCCTTCTTTATACTAAGCCAGTGGACAAATATAAATAAATATACTATTCAGAAGTGGTTGAACAAATTCAAAATTAATTTCCAAAAATATTTTACAGAGGACAAGCTTTCCTATGTGTTTCAACACAAAGTGTACAAATGGGCTAATTTTATTCATACAGTTCTTAAACATTTAGATACTAGATGTTGCAATATGGGATTTATTTGTCCTTTAAGTACTAGAAACATAGCAAAACAAAATATGGCTCAAAGAGGAGGTTTAGCCATGTCATCCAAAACGATAAGATTTCATACAAATCTTAATAAAATATTAACAAAACATGTTCTTTTACTACCTCTACTTTTAACATATTTTGTGCATCTCAGCAAACTTGGAACATGAAAGATTAGATATTTCAAAAAAGGACACAACTTTATCAACTATGGATGCAAAAGTGGAATAAAATGCATATATAGATCAGTGGTTATGACATGAAAATATCCGCTAAATATGAACTCTTTCTTCTCTAGGTCTTTTGTTCTACCTCTAACCCACTGAACAAACGTGGTCCTGTGTTGCTCCTGGTGTCCTTCCTAGTGGTGGTCTAAAGATTCCATTTCCAAAAGGCCTACCAGAAGACATTTGTTTTTTTACGAATTTTTTTAATATAGAAAAGATTACTTAGTAAAACCTGTGATTTCTAACTATACTTTTTAATCAAATGTCAGCAACCTTTTTAGGTCTAGAAGCCTAGATGTAGTAAAATAAGAATTTGAAGTTGACTTCCAAAAGGCTGAGGGAAAAACTGAGAGAAGTCTTTTTTTTTTTTTTTTCCTTAAAGATTTTATTCATTTACTTGACACAGAGAGAGAGACAGCGAGAGAGGGAACACAAGGGGCGGGGAGGGGCGGAAGGGGGAGAGGGAGCAGCAGGCCTCCCCGCAAGCAGGGAGCCCGACGTAGGGCTCCATCCCAGGACCCTGGGATCATGATCTGAGCCGAAGGCAGACGCTTAACGACTGAGCCACCAGGCGCCCCTAAGAGAAGTCTTTTTATGCCGTATGTGTTGAGCGTTTTATAAATGACCAGTACATCTCTCCAAATGTAGGGCTTGCCCTGCTGGCCAAGAAAGTACGTTTTCTATCTTTCCTCTCACCCACTCACTGCCCACCTGCTGGCTGCTGACCTCCCCCCTGGCCTTGTCCGGGGCTCCACTAACCTGCCCGGCCAGAAAGGCCTTGCTCTGTCCTGGTCAGCATGAGGCGGCATCTACTTCAATTAGGACACAGCAGCTCAGCCGAGTCACAGGATGTGCATGTCTCCCGTCAGGATGAGTTCACCTCCAAGAAGGCGCCTTCCCGTGCCTTTGGGCATTCTGGCATCCTCCAGGTTCTGCGCCCCACTTCACGAATCAAATAGCAAACCACGGTCTGGAAGCGGGTTGGCCTCCAGCCATGCAATCAGGTCACCAGCACAGGTCGTTGCTGCCTCTGGGCTGGCCAGGCTCCCGAGCGAGCACAGGAGCAGATGCGCAGGAGCAGATGCGCGGGAGTCCCCAGTAGCCAGAGCCTACGAGAGGCTGCCGGCTGAAAGGCTTTCCGGAACTCCAGTGAGAAGACACGTGTGTGATCGGAAGAGCCCCCGGGGGCACCAGGTCAAAGGCCGGAAGTGGCTGGAAAATCCCCCAGTGGACAGCACGAGATCCAACAGTGACCGGAAGGTCCTTTGTTTCCACAGCAATGGAGCAGGTAAATGGCCAGAAGGGCCTGGGTTCCACAGTGGTCGGGCTGGATTGCGGCCTGAAGAGCCCCACGGATCTTCGCCACAAGAGCCATGCTGTGACTGAAAGGGCAACCGGGTAGGGAGCTCAAGGGCAGGGGGGGACTGGAAAGTACCTCAGGGCATCAATGTGTGCCTGCGATGGTTGCTGATAAGAGTCCTCGCACCGTGAAGGCGGGTTAGTGACTGAAAGGAACCTCTTGGCACCAGCGCGAGCGGGAAGTATGGTGGCCGAAAGGAAAAGCCTTCAATTCCCCAGAATGCTGGCAGGCCAGTGGCTGGTAAACAGAAGAGCCCTAATTCCCTAGAATGGGATGCAAGGTGACTAGAAAGGCCCTCGTTTTCCCAGCAGGCAGGTGCATTGGTGACTGTAAAGTCTTGTCTAGGAAAAACGATGTCTGGGAATTAGTAAGGAAAGGCTTTTAATAAAAAGTGACTATTGCAACAAGGAGACAGGGACAATTGCACTAAGCAGATGTTTAAAACCTAAGCCAGAAACAACTTAGGGAAGAAGTGAGTAAGCAGAGCTTTTCTATGCAGAAACCATGGGATAGGTGGCTGTGGAAGGAGAAAGGAGGATGCTGAAAACTGCTAGCAGGAGGGCTTACGACTTAACCACTGTATCAAATATTGCAATAAGGGAAAGGTTGGGGCAGAAAATGTTTATCTGTGCTTAAACACCTGAGTCACAAGTTGGGCTTGAGGTGAGAAAACAAGTTATAGTGCACGAAGTTCAGGTAAAGTTTAGGGCTTAGCTGTCCTAGTCAAGCTGGTCTAAAGCTATGTCAAGGACAGCGTTTGATCAATCTTGTCAGTCCCTTCTCTCATTCAAGACAGGTTGCATGATACATTCTTTCAACAAGTCAGGGATAAGGAGAATCTGAAGTAGGGGATGGCTAAGTGACATAGTCCTCAGGGTCAGTGTTTTCTCATAGTTTTGTCTTTGGAGGACCAGCTAAACCATCTGTTAGACCCACTGACAGAGGTCACTTGTTTCAGGCATCTGATCAGGCATCTGAAAAGAGTGGTGCCCAAAATGCAAATGATAAATATTATTATGAAAGGTCATATTCAAGTAAAGAGCCAGGAATTGAACACTAAGGGTATCCAGTCCAGTGAATTCCAAGAGGTCAGTGGTTAAAAATCTTGCGATTACACAGCATTGCTCATTGAGTTTTTGATGCTCTTAGTGATATTGTCTATAGCCTTTGTTACCTCTTTTATTAGGGCATGCCTTGCCTGAGCAATTCATCCAACTTTACCAGTGGCCCAGACACCTTTCCCGGAAGAAATTGGCCCATGTATACTTCACTGCAGTGACGAATCCTTCAAGATATAAATCAGGTTAGTCTGGCTTTAGCTCAACAGTGCTTCTTCAGATCATGGAGAAAAAGCCAGCTATGAGGCCACCTATAATCCCTAGAAAGAGCTGGTAGTCAGGTTTTAGTTTTTGATGATACCAAGGTAAGAGGGAGGTAGAAAAATTGAAAATGTTAGTTTGGGAGGATATAGCCAGATATTAAAAGCAACTGGAACAATGAAAAACTTGGTACAGTTTGACGGTTTGGGCAAAGTAATAGGATCCATTCCAATTTACAGGTAGATAACAAAAATGGTTTTTCCACCATGGGAGAGAAAGCCAATTTAATCTCCAGCATAAAAGACAGAATTTGCATATCCACCAGTTCCTTCCAATTTATGAAGAGGTATGAAATAGCTCAAAGACAATGAACAAGACCAGAATCTGATAACCTGGAAGGATGTGATACAGTTTTTGTTTGTCTGTTTGTTTAGTTTCAGGTGTACAATATACTGATTTAACAGTTCTATATGATATGCAATGCTCACCATGGTAAGTGTAGTAACCATCTGTCACCATACAACATTAATACAATGTTATTGACAATATTCCATGTGCTGTACTTTTCATCTCTAAGACTTAATTTATTTTATAGCTGAAATTTTGTACCTCTTAATCCCCATCACCTATATCACCCACCTCCCACACCCCTTTCCTTTGGCAACCACCAATTTGTCCCCTGTATTTATGAATCTTTCTTGTTTGTTTGTTCATCTGTTTTGTTTTTAGATTCCACATATAAGTGAGATCATTGTCTTTCTCTGTCTGACTTATTTCACTTAGCATAATATCCTCTAAGTCCATCCATGCTGTGACAAATGGCAAGATCTCATTCTTTTTATGGCTGAGTAATATTCCAGTGTGTGTGTGTGTGTGTGTGTGTGTGTGTGTACACCACATCTTCCTTATCCATTCGTCTATCGATGGACACTTAGGTTGTTTCCATGTCTCGGCTATTTTAGATAAAGCTGCCATAAAACTAGGGGTGCATATAACTTTTTGAATTAGTGTTTTTGTATTCTTTGGGTAAATACCCAGTAGTGGAATTACTGGAATATATGGTAGTTCTATTTTCAATTTTTTGAGGAAACTGCATGCTCTTTTTCACAGTGGCTACACCAATTTATATTCCCACCAACAGTGCACTAGGGTTTCCTTTTCTCCACATCCTTGCCAACAGTTATTTCTTATCTTTTTGATACTAGCTATTCTGACACATGTAACGTGGTAGCTCATTGTGATTTTGATTTGCATTTCCCTGATAATTACTGATGTGGAACATCTTTTCATGTGTCTTGGCCATCTTTGGAAAAACGTCTGTTCGGTTCCTCTGGCCGTTTTTTAATCAAAAAAAAACTTTTTGGTGTTGAGTTGTATGAGTTCTTTATATATTTTGGATATTAACCCCTTATCAGATATATCATTTGCAAATATCTTCTCCCATTCATTAGGTTGCTTTTTTTCTTTTGTTGATGGTTTCCTTTGCTGTACAACTGCTTTTTATTTTGGTGGTCTAAATAGCTTATTTTTTTTTGTTGCCTTTGCCTGAGGAGATATATTCAGATTTTTGTTGCTAAGGGTGATGTCTAGGAGGTTATTATCAGTGTTTTCTTTTAGGAGTTTTATGGGTTCAGGTCTCACATTTTCAAGTCTTTAACCCATTCTGAATTTATTTGTAAGAAAGTATTTCAGTTTCTTTTTTTAAAAAATTTTACTTTATTATGTTATGTTAATCACCATACATTACATCATTAGTTTTTGATGTAGTGTTTCATGATTCATTGTTTGCATATAACACCCAGTGCTCCATTCAATATGTGCCCTCTTTAATACCCATCACCAGGCTAACCCATCCCCCCACCCCCTCCCCTCTAGAACCCTCAGTTTGTTTCTCAGAGTCCATAGTCTGTCATGGTTCGCCTCCCCCTCCGATTTCCACACCCTTCATTTTTCCCTTCCTACTATCTTCTTCTTTTTTTTTTAACATATAATGTATTATTTGTTTCAGAGGTACAGGTCTGTGATTCAAAATCTTACACAATTCACAGCACTCACCATAGCACATACCCTCCCCAGTGTCTATCACCCAGCCACCCCATCCCTCCCAACCCCCACCATTCCAGCAAACCTCACTTTGTTTCCTGCGATTAAGAATCGTTCATATCACTGAGATCATATGATACATGTCTTTCTCTGAATGACTTATTTTGCTTAGCATAATACACTCTAGTTCCACCCATGTCGTTCCAAATGGCAAGATTTTGTGGTTTTTTGATGGCTGCATAATATTCCATTCTATATATATATACCACACCTTCTTTATCCATTCATCTG
>NC_138385.1:85682243-85717538 GCF_054177405.1 Leptonychotes weddellii | reverse complement strand
GAGGGTCCTGAGACCACACTGTCCCGGAGGGTTCCACCCCCCGCTTAGCCACCAGAGTGACGTCCCTTGGCGGAGCAGACTTTTAAAAGTTCCGATTTTGTGCTCCGCGGCTCTATCACTTGCCAGAAGCGGCCGACGGAGGCCCCTCCCCCGCCGTCTATCCTCCCGAATATCGCCTCGGATTCACTTCTCCGCACGTCCTACCTTCCAGAAAGTGGTAGCTTTTCTGATGAGAGAGTTGTTGCTATTCTTTTCTTCGATCTCCTGTTGAGTTTGTAGGTGTTCAGAATGGTTTGATCCCTATCCAGCTAAATTCCTGAGAGGAGATGAAATCCAGGTCTCCTACTCCTCTGCCATCTTGCTCCGCCCCCCAAATCTTACACTCTTAATTTATGCTCCCCCAGAATAAAAGTATACTCTGCAAGTTAAATTTCAGCCCTGTTGTCAATACTGCTATGCCCCATATTTAATTTTATGTAGAAAGCAGGTTTTCGGGGCGCCTGGGTGGCTCAGATGGTTGAGCGTCTGCCTTCGGCTCAGGTCATGATCCCAGGGTCCTGGGATCGAGTCCCACATCGGGCTCCCGGCCCAGCGGGGAGCCTGCTTCTCCCTCTGACCCTCTCCCCTCTCATGCTGTTTCTCTCTCGCTTGCTCTCTAAAAAATAAATAAAATCTTAAAAAAAAAAAAAAAAAAAAAAAAAGAAAGCAGGTTTTCATCCTAAAGGAGCCAGGTATACAATCATGAAAACAAGAAGCTCAGAATTATAAGTTCTAATCCAATAATAAATGATACTTATAAATTGAATGTTAGTATTCAGCAATATCATATCATGCTCCACATAACCCACACAAACATGGAAATGTTTTCATTCTGTTGAAAGAAAAAGAAACCACAGCTCAGAAAGGTTAACTGATTTTCTTAAGGAACTTATGCCTTCTCCCTGAGAGCCAAGTGTTCTAGTGCTCATTAAAACTTAAAAAAATGGGTTTTATTAACCAGTCTCATAGTAATTACACTGTGACTTTTAGTGGGTTTGTTTTAGTCTATTCCGTCCATCTTCTACTCCTCACCCTTGTTCTAGGAGAAAGGCCCTGCCTTCCTTAGTGGATGCTGTGGTATTCTGTCCAGATCCCCATCCCTTTCTCTTCCAGGACTGAAGAACCCATTCCCCCAGCTCTTGGGAATGTTTACAGCTGACCACTTACAGCTGGTTCCTCCTCCAGAGAGTATCATAGCTGAAGAGAATTATAGTTAGGCTAAAGTCTATAGCCTAAAGTCACAGCCAGTCCCAGGAGCAACCTTCTACTAATGACTAGTGGATTCAGGAGTGAAAAGCCCTAGACCCTTCCTCCGATTCAAAACAACTCTGCCGAGACATCCCACCTTCATTGTTTTCTCTGGAATTGGCTGAGTTTTTTGTGATGACTGCCTCTCAGCTAAATCTCCTGTTGTCCAGTCCTTTCTAAACTCTCTCACAGATACTGATTTTAAGAGCACTTAAATTTGCATGCACTTCCTGCATGCAAATCTCTTTCTGAGAGCCTGCTTACCAGCAAACCCAGCCTGAAATGAAGCCCTTAGTATTGGGATGAACACAAGACCTAGGCAGATGCAGTCATGGTATCTCTCTCACCTATACATTTTGATTGCTTCAAGGACTAGCATATACCCAGGCTAGACCAACCAGTTTCTCTTAGAGATGTTTTTAAAATTGGGCAGTGTAAAAGACTGGTGGGACTTAGTCGACTGCATATCATGCCCACTGCTGTGTAGTCTGTGTGAATAAAAGAAGCAGAAAGTAGGGACAGAAAGAATTTTATGCCCAGCCCTTTTTATCATAGTGGATAATTGAGCTCATGCATTAGCCTTTTTGCTTTATTCAAGTTGAATTTCTGAATATAAAATCAAAGGACTCTGATCAATGAATACTTTATCTTCAAGGTTTATAAAAATAAAATAATAAAAAGACCACTCATTTATTCAGGTGGTTGGAAAAATTTAGGTTTCTTCATATATTCACCATTTGGTGGAAAGGAAATAAGCTATTGTTCTCTAGAAACCATTACGAAAAGAGTCCAGAATTATCTTAACTGATTTCAGACCTCAGACAGCTGGAAACACATTGTTGTAATATGAAGGAATGAATATAAGCTATAGGCAGATGCAGTAATTAGGCCCTGTTTCTTCTGCTTGGAAATTTATCTTTGTATTTATTTGAGTTAATAGCTGTTGCACAAATGATTCTTTTTTTGAGAATGTATGTAGACCTTTATCATTTCCTTTAAAAAAACAAATTTCCTTTCTAAGAATGGTTTTCTACCTATGAACTAATGGAAACATATGCCTTTCATGTATTAGCAGTTTTTGTGTGCTTGATACAAAAGAGATTTTGGTGTGTTGGGCATTTGATGTCCTTTAATTCCCCTCTGTAAATCTCAGAGACATTTTCTCTGGCTGAAAACTAAATCACTGTGTGTAGCAGTAAAGAAAACTATACTGGATCAGGGGATGGGAAGACACTGAGGAACCTGCAAATATGCCTCCTTTAGCCTGTACTTTTCATTTTGTCCCTATGCTTTCACTCCCAAAGCTTTCAGTTCCTCTGGACTTTCTCAACAATCACCACCTCAGTTTACACTAGCTCAGCAACTATTTACAGAGAACATACTGTATTTCAGGGACTGTGATAAGTCCTATATTGAACATTTCCCAGACGTTTTTGTTTCTCCCCCTCTAATGTGGGTCTTTTTATAATAAACCTTCTATAGCTTTTTTTAAACATATGTGTTACACTCTCACATAGTAATGTCAATTTGACTAGTTATATAAATCTGCTTCTATTTCTTAGATGAAATATCTTGTGCTTTTATTAATATTTTCAGTTTTCTTTTACTGTATACAGTGTCTATGTTTCCTTCAATTTCCCTTTTTTTCCAAGTATGAGGCTAATCAAGTGCCTACTGTGTTGGGGATGTCCCTTTAAATTAAAAGTGAGACACCAGAAAAGCTTGTTTTCTGTTGTCTTAACTCTAGGGTTATCAGATGTCAAACCCAACTTTTATTAATGGATCTCCCAAATGTCAGTTTTAGGACATTTTTGTTCTCTGAGGAAATAAAGAAAATAATCCTTACTCTCCTGTCTGGTGAGTATATGCCTAGGTGTTCATGTTCTGGAATCATAAAGGAAGAACTGGGATGAGAATACCCACAGTTCAGTGTATAGACTTAAACTTAATTCTGCCATTTTCAGGTCTGCATCTCAGCCATGAACCATCTTCTCCACTGAGACTGTTGTCCCCAACCAGACCCTCACTGGTTCAATTTCTCCAGAGACTAATCCTCCCTCACCCTCAGCTGGCAAAAGGGAATAATAATAGTCAGCTGACTTTGCAACCTGGAGAAGGGACACAGGAAGGGAATCAAAACATCTCCAGATACAGGATTTCAAACTATCCTCTTAATGCCAATCATGTGCCAAGGTATGTGGTATTTTCAGTTGCTGAGACACTCTTGGGATTCCACAGGAAAATATGGTTTCCTTTCCCCCATGAAGACAGTTCCATTGTCATTTCCTTTGCTTTGCTTAAGTCAAGTACCCCTCCTCCATTTTTCTGCCTTCCAGTGTTTTTGAAATGGCTTTTGCGCTATATAGTCATGCTCTCAATGATCTCGTTTGTTACTAATACCTCTAAAAAATTCATTGTCAATTTGGTTCCACTTTTAGAGGAAGAAGATGTATTATGCACATACAGTAGGAGTAACAAGATTAATTAGAATTTTATATTTGTCAACCTATTTTGTGCTTCATGATTTCAAGCTTCTTTGATATTCATTTGTTTTATTTTTTGTTTTTAAATACTTATTGACCAAATGCTCCTTGCTATAAGATTGTAGAATCATAATTATTTTTATATTGTTATTATTTGAATGTCTATTTTTCTACCAACACCTATAATCTATCAGTATTCTATCCCTCAGTAGGATAATGTAAAGCATAATTTTACTTACTACCTGCAACCACTTTATATGATTGAAATAATCTTATTTCTGAAAAGCACACCTTTTTAAAAATCGTTTTGTTTTATTCCTTACAAAAAGTGTTTTAATTACATTTCTGAACCCTTTTAATATAGCCTTTATTTAGACATTAATTTTTAGTTTCAACAAGTGGTTACTCCCATGTATTCTGTCTTCCTTATGCTTGAGATATTTAGCTGTAGCCATTACTCAACTGGCTAAAGTATTTCTGTGAGTTTGTGTTTTTGTTTTTGTTTTTCTTGGGGGGGGGTGGTTTTTGTTTTATATGCAGACAGGCAGGTGTACATGGGTGGGTTAATTCTTAATTCCTGAGATGGTTTTTCTGTTTCCTTTACATATGAACATAACATAACTTTACTGCAAGGTATACTCATAGACAGTCACACCTTTGAAATTCTGTGTGCTTTGAATTCCACTGGACCATCTAGGATATGTGAATGGACTTCAGGGAGTTTGGGAAACAACTCCTTGTATGAATGAGTATACATGCATTTTTCCAGGGAAAAGGTGCATAATCAGATTGTCAAAGATACCCATTTCTCCAGAAGTTTGTTTGTAAACTTTGCACCAATGTATTCTGATATTTAGTATTGCCAACCTATTTTTCTTTTCCTTTGCGATAACTTACTGGGAAGCTTTTAGGAATTTTACTTAATGTTTTAATTTCAGAAATTTGACCCTGGGATGTCTACATGTTTTTCTTTTTCCATTAACTTTGCCAGGTACTTCAAGAGTTCTTTTAGACTGAAAACTTCAGGTTTGTGTAAACTCTGGGAATTTTTTTTCCTGTTATCTCTTTATATAGTACATTTTCTCCACCATCTTTGTTTTCTTCTGAGATTTTTGTAATGGATATAAAGAATCCTTCCTTCTTTTTCTTTCTTATTATCTCTTCTTTTGCATCATATTTAACTACTATACCCTTTACCTCAAGGATTTGAAAACAATTGAGCTGTTAAGGTAATTCTCTCCTAAAGCCAGGTGGGTTTTTTTTTTGGTTTTGTGTTTTCTCTTTTAATAACAATTTTTTTTTCTTGAGGCAGGCTGAATTTAACTGGAACAATATACTGTCTGGCACAACTATATAACTAGGAATTGTGCTATTTTCATAACAGTACCCATTTTCTAAAAATGCCAAATATTCTAAGGGAAACATAGAGGCCAGTCTTAAAGTTCAGTTAATGGAGATGGAATTGTGATGGCATACAGGGGTGTGAAGCAGGCTCTTTCCTCTTCTTTATTCAGCCCCTTCTTTGACAGTCCGCTGTTTTTTGGTATTGGAGTCATAGAGTTTATTTACTCTCTACTTAGCTAATTCAAGGCCTGAGTGGATGACCTAAAATCTTATTTAGCCCTGCTGGATTCCTGGACTGGCCTGCCTCTAGTTTCCTATGCTCAGAGGTTAGGGATTTTCCCAGAACTTCTTGGCACACACTTGCTCAAAATTTAAATCTGAAGCTACCTTATAAAATGCTGTTTTTTGTTTGTTTGTTTAATAATAATTTATGCTTACTCCATACCCACTCCTATTCCCTAATCTTTACTGTGCTCGAAAACTTTTTTTAAAAAAAGATGTTATTTATTTATTTGACAGAAAGAGAGAGAGAGTGAGAGTGAGCACATGAGCAAGGGGGAGCAGCAGAGGGAGCGAGAGAAGCAGGCTTTCCACGGAGCAGGGAGCCTGATGCAGGGCTCCATGCCAGGACCCTGGGATCATGATCTGAGCCAAAGGCAGATGCTTAACCAACTGAGCCACCCAGGTGCCTCATGCTCAAAAATGTTTAATGGCTCAACATTTTCCCCCAAATAATAAAATCCAAGAAACTTTGCATTTAATAGATTCCTAAATCTAACCACCACCTTATTTCTCCAACATGGAAAAGCTGTCTGTCTTTTTCAACCAAACAAGTCTGTTCATTGTTTCCTAGATAACCATGTTTCTGATACTTTAGTTAAGTTATTCTCATATCCAGCATGTCCCCTTCCATATTCATCTGTATAAATATGAAAGAACTGATTAGTCACCGAGGATGCTACTTTAAGATCTGACTTAATAAAGGAGTTAATAAAATGAAGTCTCTTTCATTTGATTGGTAGTCCAAACCTTGATGGAATTAGGAAGTTCAGATAGAAAATGAAAGAAGTTATCTTGTTCTTCAAAGCTGTCAATAAATTTGAAGAATACAAAGGACTACATCAATACCTTTGGGCTATTTAGATAGACACAAAACCTAGAGCTTTGAGGTTTAGTAGCATAAGCTGATAGAAATATTAACATATACTTGATCACATGGTTGGCCAAAGAAGCACCAAACAAACAGAAAACCCAGAACTCATACAGCCAAATTCCCATGAGTTTAGACTCCACTGAATACAGCTTATTTCCATGTGGAGAAACTGCTAATACTTTAGTTTTTATCTGATTTACTTAAAAGCAAGCAAAGATAACAAAACACAGGGTGCTTAAAGGTGCCATAATAAGTAAAGTGTTAGTAGGGCACTACAAAATTAGCATCTTTTCCCTCTAGGAAAATTCAAAATCTATGCAAGTTCCTGGGCTTCCTGATGATAAAACTAACAAAATATGCTAAGGCCACATGTGGAAAATATCAGATACACCAGACTTTATTGAATTTATAGCACAATTAGTTTCACAGATATTTCAAAGGAAAGTAAATATGGTGATGTTAAGATGGTATTTATTGAAAGTTAATTTCCTAGTTCTGAAATATTACTATGTGTGAAAACGGATGTTTTATAGAATTAGTGAAATACAGTGTATCTCAGTTGTCCCCAAAGAACACTGTTATGGTCAAGGCCTTCATAATAGTGACCTCACTTCTTGCTGAGTGCCCTTTAAATTTTGGGTGAAATACCTAAAATTAAACTCAGTCCATATTCCTGTATAGACTCATTTTTTAAGAAAACTACCTGAACTGCTTCTAATCACTTTGATACAAATTCAGAGAAATTAGAGTATAAATTTTTTGTAAGATAATGTCAAACATTCACTAAACCATTTGAGATTTCTTTCCACATAGAATGTGGATGTGGTTACAGCTGCTGTTTAAGAAATGAAGATAAAAGGTAAGATTAATACTGCCATACATTTGACATTACCATTAAAAGAAAAACATTTGCAATCATATCTGAAATATACCTAATGTTAGACAGGAACTTTCCATGAGTATTGTGCTTATTAGTATACTTAGGCAACTCAGAATTTACTGAAACCCAAGGTACCAAATTTGGAAAAAGCACTGTACTGTAAGATAGAATGTTTGGTAGGCTATAGTGCTTTTTAAAATATTGTTTTTAATTAGCTTCTTTGTGGGTTTTTTTTTCGTGTGGTATACTAACTTTACTTCCCCTCCCCATTATTTAACTTTCCTGAGGAATAATTAACAAAGATAATTGTATATATTTAAAGTGTACAATGTGATGATTTAATATACATTATAGAATGATTGAGGTGACATGCATTAATTAACTAGCTTTGGTTTTGATCTACAAAAGATATACATAACATTAGTAAATCTTATTATATGTTAGCTAAAACAAATGAATCATTCAGACTTGCTTAAAGTTAAAATACTTGGTAAAACAGTGAAATAAAATTTAAAAAAATAAATTGCAACAGAAGTTATACACATACTCAGTGACAAAATAAAATCTGCTAAGCTGTAATTATTTTAAATCAGTGGCGTGGAAGATAATTGATAAATAAAAATGAAAGGAATCATGATTTTTAATGTGGGTGACTGCAAATAAAATATTTAAGTTAGGGACTTGAGATGTCACATAGAAAATGTTTCTGCAGTTTTAAATGGGTTACTCAAAATATTTAGGAGAAACTAGGACTTACTTTTTGCCCAAAATGTCAATAAACTCAACTCTAATTGTATTTTATTGCTTCTGTAATAAGTTTATCTATCTCTATTCTTCATATTATCCTTAGGTTTTAACCTCCTGGTCTCTCATTTATCTTCACTTTTCACTGAGCATTTTTTTAATTGTAACTCTGTACTGTGATCTTGATTTTTTAATTTAATTTTTATTTTTTTCATTTATATTAAGAAATACAGTTAACCTTTAAACAACATGCGTTCGAACTATGCAGGCCCACTTATATGTGGATTTTTATTTATTTATTTTTTACATATGTAAAAAATGTATTATGTATTTCTCTTCCTTATGATTCTCTTAATAACATTGTCTTCTCTCTAGCTTACCTTATTGTAAGAATATACTATGTAATACATGTAACATACAAAGTATGTATTAATCATCTGTTTTTGTTACTATTAAGGCTTCCGGCCAACAATAGGCTATTAGTAGTTAAGTTTTAGGGGAGTCAAATGTTATATGCAGATATCCCTTGTACTTATTTATTTTATAACTAGAAGTTTGTACCTTTTGACCATCTTCCTTCGATTCCCCCCTTATACCCAAATCTGACCTCTTTTTCTATGAGTTTGTTTTGTGTTTTTTTTTAATTCCACATATAAATGAGATCAAAGTATTTGTCTTTCTCTTTCTGACATATTTCATTTAACATAATGCCTTCAGGATCTATCCATGTTGTCACAAATAGGATTGCCTTATTTTTTTAAGATTGAATAATATTCCATTGTGCATGTGCGTGTGTGTGTGTGTGTGTGTATAATGGTATATATACTTCTTTTTTAATCCATCAGTGGAACTTAGGTTGTCTCCATGTCTTGGCTATTGAGAATAATGTTGTTATGAACATGAGGGTGTAGATACCTTTTTGAGTTAGTGATTTTGTTTCCTTTGGATATATTCCCAAAAGTGGAATTTCTGGATCTTATGGTAGTTCTATTTTTAATTTTTTTAGTAACCTCTGTACTCTTTTCCATAGTGGCTGTACCAATTTACAATCCCCCAACAATACCCAAGAGTTCCCTTTTCTCCCATCCATGCCAGCATTTCTCTTTTTTTAATGATGGCCATTCTAACAGGTATGAAGTGACTTTAATTTGCATTCCCCTAATGACTAGTGATGTTGAGCATCTTTTCATGTGCCTGTTCACCATTCATATATCTTCTTCAGGATAATGTCTATTCAGGTCATCTGCCCATTTCTTAATTGGACTATTTGGGGTTTTTGCTATTGAGTTGTATGAGTTTTTGTATATTTTGGGTATTATCCCCTTATCACATAGATGGTTTGCAAGTATTTTTTCCCATTCTGTAAATTGTCTTTTTACTTTGTTGATGGTTTCTTTTGCTGTGCAAAACTTTTTAGTTTGACGTAGTCCCACTTGTCTTTTTTTTAATTTGTTGCTTGTGCTTTAGGTGTGATTTCCAAAAAACCATTACCAAGATCCATGTCAGGTTTTTTTTTTCCTATATTTTCTTCTAGGAATTTTATGGTTTTAGGTCTTACATTTGAAGTCTTTAATCCACTTTGAGTTAATTTTCATGAGTTGTGTAAGATGGGGTCAAGTTTCATGCATTTCCATGTAAATAGTTTTCCCAGCACCATTTATCGAAGAGACTATCATTTCCCCATTGAGTATTCTTGTCTTCCTTGTCAAATAATAGTCCACCATATATGCTTGGCTTTCTTTCTGGGTTTTTGATTAGTTCCATTGGTCTATTTGTTTTTATACCAGTACCATACTATTTTAATTATTTTAACTTTATAGTACACAGGCATACCTCATTTTATTATGCTTTGCTTTACTGTGCTTTGCAGATATTGTGCTTCTTATAAATTGAAGGTTTGTGGCAAGTGTGCATTGAGCAAGTCTATTGGCACCATTTTTACAGCAGCATTTGCTCACTTCATGTCTCTGTATCACATTTTGCTAATTCTCACAATATTTCAAATTTTTTCATTATTATTATATTTGTTATGGTCATCTGTGAGCAATGATCTTTCATGTTATTATTGTAATTGTTTTGGGGCACCACAAACCACACCCACCTAAGATGGCAAACTTAATTGATAAATGTTGTGTGTGTTCTGACTGCACCACCAACTGGCCATTTTCCCATCTCTTTCTGTCTCCTCAGGCCTCCCTATTCCCTGAGACACAAAAGTGTTGAAAGTAGACCAAATATAATCCTACAATGTCTTCTGAGTGTTCCAGTGAAAGTAAGAGTCAGCTGATAGGGCAAACTTTATTGCTGTCTTATTTTAAGAAATTACCATAGCTACCTCAACCTTCAGCAGCCACCACCCTGATCAGTCAGCAACGATCAACAGAGGCAAGACTCTCCGTTAGTAAAAAGATAATGATTTACTGAAAACTCAGATGCTGTTTAGCTATTTTTAGCAATAAGATATTTTTAAATTAAGGTATGTACATTTTTTGACACAATGCTTTTGCATACCTAATAGACTACAGTATAATATAAATATCATGTTTGTATGCATTGGGAAACAAAAAAAAATCATTTATCCTGCTTTATTGGGTTATCTGCTTTATTACAGTGGTCTAGAACTGAACTTGCAGTATCTCCAAGGTTTGCCTGTATAAAATCATGTCATGTGCAAATAGAGACAGTTGTATTTCTTACTTTACAATTCTAATGCCTGTATTTCTTTTTTCTTGCCTGACTGCTCATCCTACAACTTCCAGTACTATGTTGAATAGGGTGGTGTATCTTGTTCCTGATCCTAGAGGAAAAGCTTTAAATCTTTCACCATTGACTATGATGTTAGCTGTATGCTTGTCATATATGGCCTTTACTATGTTGAGATATGTTCCTTCTATGCCTAATTTGTTAAGTGTTTTTATCATGAATTGATGTTGAATTTTGTCAAATGCTTTTTCTGCATCTGTTGAGATGATTATGTGATTCTTTTCTTTCATTGTGTTAATGTGATGTATCTTGTGGATTGATTTACACATGTTGAACCATCCTTGCTTCCTAGGGATAAATCTCACTTGATTTTGGTGAATGATGTGATCTTGATTTAACTTGTAATATGTTTCCTGGAATTTTTGTTCTCTTTAATTTTATTTTTTTTTAGTTTATTGTCTTCTCACATGGAATGTATATTGAAAGAAAGTTGTCTCTAAATATTCCTATATCTACATACAAAATAGTACCCCCATCACATGTAGCAAAAATCTTCCCATGGCAGAAATAACTAGTACTTTAGGCTTTGACCAAAATGACCTTGGCCTTAATATTCCCCTCAGCTCAATATTCTTCCCCCATACTGGAATAAAAATCAGATTTAATGATTATTTTATAATCATGCTTTTGGTGTTAAGTCCTGAAGATATTTGCCAATATTATCTTCTAAAAGTTTTGTAGTTTTTTTTTTTTAAAGATTTATTTGACACAGAGAGAGACAGCGAGAGAGGGAACACAAGCAGGAGTGGGAGAGGGAGAAGCAGGCTCCCCGCTGAGCAGGGAGCCCGATGCGGGGCTCAATCCCGGAACCCTGGGATCATGATCTGAACTGAAGGCAGACGCTTAACGACTGAGCCACCCAGGCACCCCTGTAGTTGTTTTATAGTTTCACATTTTACATTCAGTTTTTGATATATTTTTAATTAAATCTTGTATATGGTTTGAGACTTAGGCTGAGGTACTCTTTTTTGCCTATATATATTTAACTGCTCCAACACCATTCGACAAAAAGTCTATCTGTGCTCCATTGAATTGCTTTTGTACCTTTTTTGTTGTCTTTGAATAACTTTATCTGTGTTTTTGTTGTTTTATTTTGTCTGTGTTTCGGGTTTTTGTAAATCCTCTGGGATTTGTATGTAAACCATCAGATCACCTCCAAATAGAAATAGTTTTATTTCTTCCTTTCCCATTTTTATGCCTTTTATTTCCTATTCTTTGCTTATTGCACTGGTAAGGACTTGTAGCACTATGTTGGAAAGCAGGGGTGAGAGTGCACATTTTTGCCTCGGTCCCTTTCTTAGGGGGGAAGCATTTAGTCTTTCATAATTAACTATGATGTTACATGGGTTTCTTGTAGATAGTCTTTAACAGGTTGAGGAAACTTGCTTCTATTCTTGGTTTGCTGATAGTTTTATCCTGAATGGTGGTTGGACCTTGTCAAATGCTTTCTTTCCATCAGTTGATAGAATCATGATTTTTTCCCTTCTTTACTGTGTTGATATGGTAGATTACATTAATTCTGAAGCATGGAGGCAGCCTTGTACTAACATCCATTTGATACACAAATCTTTTTCACATTGCTGGATTCTGTTTGTTAATATATTGCTGGGGATTTTTCTGTTTAAGTTCATGAAAGATACTGGTCTCTAGTCTTTTTTGTGCTGTTTTTGACTGGTATGAAGGTAATACTTACCTCATAAAATGAGCTGGCAAGTGTCCTCTCTTCTTCCATTTTCTGGAAGACTGTGTAAAATAGGTGTTAATACTTCTTTAAATCTTAAAATTCTCTAGCCAAACCATCTGGCCCTGGAGACCTTTTTTGGGAGAGTTTTTGAATTACAAATTAAATGTCTTTAATGCCTATAGTACTATTCATGTTGCTTGTTTCATCTTGGCTGAGTTTTGGTAATTTGTGTTTTTTGAGGAATTTATTTTTAATAAGTTGAGTGTATGAACATAAAGTTGCATGTAGTATTTCCTTATTATCTTTTGTTAATGGCTGCACAATCTGTAGTGATATACTGTGTCTTTTTATCTTTGTCAGAATTTCTAGAGGTTTTTTAATTTTACTGTTTTCAAAGAACCAGGGTTTTTGTTTTACTGACTTTCTCTATTTCCCTGTTTTTAATTTCACTGATTTCTGACCTTATCTTTATTTTTTCCTTACTTCTGCTTGCTTTGGGTTTAATTTGCTCTCTATTTTCTTGTGGTGGGAATTTTAGATTACTGATTTGAGATATTGGTTATTGGTATGAAAAGTGATTTTTAATTGAAATGTGGAATTTTGGGGGGTTTATGATACTCTGGATCTTATTTAAATCTGTGTTTCAACAGGCTTCCTCCAGCAGAGTAAGTGAGGCACCATCTCCTTACTCCCACATTGATGAGGGGCGGAGGGGGGGTGTCCAGATTCTCTACTTAGCCTCTGCCAACACCTAATGAGGAAGGGGCACCTCACTACTGCTAGGCAGGTTTGGGAGTTCAGACTCTCCATTAGGCCTCTGTTGACACTATTCTAGCTCAGAGGAGCAGTGTGCTTCTTTACTGCTTTCCTCCACTTACACTGAAGAGAGGTGGCATCCTTATCACTGAGTGGTATTGATAATCCTGACTCTCCATTAGACCTGCTCAGACATAACACTGGTTGGAGGGAGAAGTGTACTTTGTTACTACTATGTGGGAATTAACATCCTGGCTCTCCACTCAGCTTTTTCTGACCCCATTATGGTAATGATTAGGAGAGGTTAGGATGCTTCGTTACATCCTGGCAAGGGTAGAATTATAATTTTGAGTGGGGGCCACAGTTTTTTTCTGTGATGTTTAGCTAGAGTAGAATGATTTTTGTTGAAAAGTTTTCTGTCTTGCAAGATTGACCCTTTCATGGTTTTGGCTAAAGACAGCTGGCTTTCCTTGGGCTTTTTTATTTTTCTTTTTTAATCTGAGCCCATTGGCATTTCTAAGTTGCTGCTTTAGTACTCAGTTTGGGATATTTGAGGCTAAAAGAAAACCAAGGGTACTCATTAGTGTGTCATTCCTTGAGTCCTGAAGGCTGTAGCTGGTTTGCTTCTCTCCATCTTTCAGAATCTTTTTATGTATAATAAATATATATATATATGAAATGTCCCAGATTTTTAGCTATATCTAGTAGGAAGACTAAGGACAAATGCATCTATTCCACCTTTTCAGGACTGCTAGTCCAGATTTGATTTCTCTATAAGAACTTTGTATCTTTTCAATTTTGCTATTTTTGATTATGTCAAGATTTTCTAATTTGTTATCATCATCTTGCTATATTGAGTCTCTTGTGTGCTGCTGCTTATTCATTTATTAGTCCTGTCAGAATGTTGGTTTGAATTGCTGTATTTTCCTTATCATAGAAGTCCATCATTTTATCATCCTGGTTTTGTCTTCTTTTCACTGAATACATTCATTTAAACTCTTTTATATCTTGGCTATTGTGAATAATGCAATGAAAATGGGAGTGCAGATATCTCTTCCAAGATATGGAAACAACCTAAGTGTATGTTAACAATAAATGGATCAAGAATATCTGTGTACACACACACACACACACACACACACACACACACACAATGGAGTATTATTCAGCCATGAAAAAGAAGGAAGTCCTGCCATTTGCAACAGATATGAATGCACCTGGAGGGAATTATGCAAAGTGAAATAAGTCAGAGAAAGACAAATACTGTGTGATATTTGTGGAATCAAAAAAAAAAAAAGTCCAACTCCTAGAAACAGAAAATAGAATGGTAGTTCACAGGGGGTGGATGAAATGGGGAGATACTGATCAAAGGATACAAATTTGCAACTAAAAGATGAATTATGAGGATCTAATGTACAGCATGTTGACTTTAGTTAATAATGCTGTATTATGTACTTGAAATGTGCTAAGAGAATAGATCTTAAGCATTCTAACCACAAAAAGTTATGTGAGGTAATGGATGTGTTAATTTACTTGATATTGGTAAATATTTCATAATGTATACATATAGCAAATCACCACGTTGTACACTTTTAAATAAATAAATAAATCTTTAAATAAAATTGTATATATTTGAGAAAGAGCGAGCACAGGGTGGGGGAAGGTGGGGGGGCAGAGGGAGAGGGGAGAGAGAATCTTAAGCAGACCCCATGCAGAGTGTGGAGCCTGATGCAGGGCTCAATCCCATGACCCAGAGATCACAACCTGAGCCAAAATCAAGAGTCTGACACTTAACCAGCTACGCCACCTAGGCACCCCTATACAATTTTATTTATTAATTATGCCTCAATAGCTGGAAAAATTCTTCTATAGTGCAATTCATTTATTCTGGGTATTTTGTTTGCTTTTTGGTTGTTTCTGTCATAATTTCTGTTCCTATTTTTTACCCTCTTTTTCAAATTATGTTCTTGTATTTCTCTATTTTTTTTGTACTTTTTGCATATTTGTCATGACATTTATTTTCATCTTATTAATAAATACAGTGGGAAGCTCCATGAATAGGAACTATTTGCTCTAGTTAATGTGTGTGAATTTTCCTTGATTCTTTCCCAATATATCTGAGGCCCACTTTGTCTCAAGAGTTTCTATATGAGAGTTGCATAGTAAGTGTAATATTCACATTTTTGTTTTGTAATCCAGTTACCTTTCAGAACTGGTGGTGGCCAGAGAAAGAGGGAAACTTCCAGGAATTGGTATAGGTCTCGAGTGTATATGTCATTTTTTAGATGGCCTTAGCAAGTAGCATTGATGGGGTATGGGAAAGTTAATATTTCAATGCATAAAATTTCTGAAAAAAACATTATGGGGTCTATTATTTTTGTTAATTTCATTAGATCCAAGGAAAGTAGACTTGATATTCCGAGACTTTAATAGATGTGATTTTTTTAACTTTCTTTAATTTTTAAAAAATATTTTATTTATTTTTTTTGACAGAGAGAGACACAGTGAGAGAGGGAACACAAGCAGGGGGAGTGGGGGAGGGAGAAGCAGGCTTCCTGCCGAGCAGAGAGCCTGATTTGGGGCTCCATCCCAGGACCATGGGATCATGACCTGAGCCGAAGGCAGACGCTTAACGACTGAGCCACCCAGGCACCCCTCTTTAAATAATTTATAAAATGATTTAATCTTCCTTTAATTAGCTAAGCACATTGGTAAGTCTATTTGTGAGGAGATTCCTCATTTGCTTATATTGTTCCTTCAAATCTATGTGGAGCCTTGGGAAATTTGCTTCAGATGGAGACAGTTACCCTAAGGTCTCATACCCCATACTTCATCATCTTCTCTCCTGAAGTTATATCAACTCTTATCATCCAGTGGAGGTAAACATAGATGGTATCTGTCAGGGAAATTCTCTGAAATTTGGAAATGAGAAAAAATATATTACTGTGCTTGACTTTCTTTTGTTTGGGCTATTTTACAATTTTGTAAGGCAGAGGTTAAATTTGTAGATTTTTTTTATCTGGTAGAAATGAAACTCCTTTCTCTTTATTGAAACAGATAACCCCTAAAGGTTTATGGCTCTGTTAGACATTAGCACTTTTATATCTAACCCAATAGCCTTATTCTACCATTTCTTTTTTTAAGTTTTCATTTTAATTCCAGTATAGTTAAGTGTTATATTAGTTCCAGGTGTACAAAATAGTGATTCAGCATTTCCATACATCACCTGGTGCTCATTACAATAAGTATACTCCTTAATCCCCAGCACCTATTTCACCCAACCCCTCACCCACCTCCTTTCTGGTAAGCATCAGTTTGTTCTCTGTTGGTGAGTCAGCTTCTTGGTTTTCTTTTTTCCCCCCTATGATTGTTTGTTCTTTTTCTTAAATTCCACATATGAGTGAAATCATAAGGTATCTGTCTTTGTTAAATTCCTATATACCTAACGTTTCAGATGTTCTCTGGGCTTTTTTTTTTTTTTAAACCATCCTACTTGTTTTCTAATTAATGAATTAAAAAACATCTTCGACATTGTTCATTTTTTATTTCCCTTAGATTCATGATTTTATCTTTTTGAAAACTGTACTTGAACCATTTTGGAGGTTTCACTGAGGTTCCCCAGTGGTCTCACCTGATGGAGCCAAATAAACTAAATCTTGTGCGCTGGATAAGTCCAGGCCAGTCTTCTCCTGGCTCCTGGAGTCAATTTTGAATGGCGACAAAACTTTCACTTGGCTAACTTTGTTTTCCTATGTTGCTTCCCCCCCCCATTTTAATGATTTTGTGTGTTGTATTTGTTTCCTTTTTGCTCAACTGATAAGTTATTTTCCCTTGGTGGCAGCAGTGATTGGAAATTTAGTCTGACCATTTGGTGATATCTTGCAGATGAATCACAAAGATCTATTCTCTGCTGTGAGAGAGATGACAGAACATGGTTTGTTAATCATTTTGGGGTTTTGTCTTTTTATGAGCTTAAGTCAATTAAAAATTTTGTACCCATTAAGTTCTTTGTATATTTTGGATACTAACTCCTTATCGGATATATCATTTGCAGATATCTTCTCCCATTCACTAAGTTGCCTTTTTATTCTGTTGAGTTTGGTTTTTTGTTTTGTCTTTTGTTTTATTTTGGGGGGGGTTGTTTTGCTGTGCAAATGTTTTTTATTTTGGTGTAGTCCTAATAGTTTGTTTTTGCTTGTTTCCCTTACCTGAGGAAACATATCCATAAAAATAGGCAGATTACTGCCTATGTTTTCTTTTAGGATTTTTATGGTTCCATGTCTCACATTTAGGTCTTTAATCCACTTTAAGTTTTTTCGTCTGTGTATGGTATAAGAAAGTGGTCCATTTTCATTCTTTTGTGTGTAGCTATCCAATTTTTCCAACACCATTTATTGAAAAGATTATCTTTTCCCTATTGTAAATTCTTGCCTTTTTTGTCGTAAATTGACCATATATAACTATGGGTTTATTTCTAGTCTTTCTATCCTGTTCCATTGATTTATGTGTCTGCTTTTGTGCCAGTACCATACTCTTTTGATTACTATAGCTTTGTAGTAATCAAATAATTTGGTATTTGAATGTAGAGATCTAGGATTGTAATACCTCTAGCTTTGTTCTTCTCTCTCAATTTTGCTTTGGCTATTGGAGATCTTCTGTGGTTCCATACAAATGTCAGGATTATTTGTTCTAGTTCTGTTAAAAATGTTATTGGTATTTTGATAGGGTTTGCATTGATTGTGTAGATTATTTTGGGTAGTACATTCTTTTGGTGCAATTGTAAATAGGATTATTTTCTTACTTTCTCTTTCTGTTACTTTATTAGTAGTATATAGAAATGCCACAGATTCCTCCATATTATTAGTTACAATAGTTTTCTTTGGTAGAGTCTTTAGGATTCTCTATATATAGTGTCTTGTCATCCGCAAATAGTGAGTTTTACTTCTTCCTTTCCAGTTTAGAAGCATATTCTTTTTCTTGTCTCATTGCAGCAACTAGGACTTGTCTTACACTATGTTGAATAAAAGTGGTGAGAGTGGACATCCTTTTCTTGTTCCTTATCTTAGATTCCCTCCCTGGAATAAATCCCTCTTGACTGTGCTAAATGATTTGAATTTATCATTTTAAAATTTTTTAAAAGATTTTATTTGTCAGAGAGAGAAAGAGAGAGCACAAGCAGGGGAAGTGGCAGGCAGAGGGAGAAGCAGGCTCCCCACTGAGCAAGGAGCCTGGTGTGGGACTCGATCCCAGGACCCTTGGATCATGACTTGAGCCAAAGGCAGATGCTTAACTGACTGAGCCACCTAGGCATCCCGTTTCTATAATTTTTTAAAATACACTATTTAGGAAACTTTAGAAGTGTTGTTTTTGGATATAAGCAGAAGCACCTTCTCTGAAATTAATATGGTGTGGTTGAGAGGAAGGTGTTTCAGAACTGAATTTGTAGGGAATTTGGAAATTGGGACAGATAAGGAAATATGAGACAAAAAACTTTGCTTTTCCAAATCATTTGTCTTTTTCAGTAATGTAATCCTGAAATTCATTAAGTCATTGCAGAATAAAGAATCATTATAATCAAAAGTGGTTTTTGAAATCTACAGGCATTTGTTTATAAATGATTTATCCATTAATGGTTCTAATCTTCATATTATGCTAGAACAAATTTATTTCCATGAAAATTCACCTTCATATGACTCTTGTTATCAGTAGAAAAGCATATTTTGGATTTTCAGAAAGTCTATTACCACACAGATTCTTAAATTATTCCCATTCCTAGAATCAGAATTATTAAAGCACAAGCAACATACTCTTTAATGTATACATTTTCAAACTAGTTATTTCTATTTATGTGAAAGTTTCATTTAACTTTTTAAATTTTGATTCAAATACCAAATTATTTGATTCATATCAATTTTTTCATTAATTGTATAATATCTACCTTCTAATTAAAAAGCCTTAAAGTCCAAAGAAAACCTTTTTTTTTTTTCACAAGAACACTCTCATTATTTCAAATACCAGTGACTTAAAAATCTTGTCATCAAGGGATTTGATCACTCATGCCAAAATTTCTCTCAATTTATTACCACATATACAAGCAATTAAAATGAGTTTTCTCGGGCACCTGGGTGGCTCAGTTGGTTAAGCGAATGCCTTCGGCTCAGGTCATGATCTTGGAGTCCCAGGATCGAGTCCCGCATCGGGCTCCCTGCTCAGCAGGGAGTCCGCTTCTCCCTCTGGCCCTCCCCCCTCTCATGTGCTCTCTCTCTCTCATTCTCTCTCTCAAATAAATAAATAAAATCTTTAAAAATAAATAAGTAAATAAAATGAGTTTTCTCCCATTGCTTTGTCTTTCTGAATTATACCACATTTGTTTCACAAAATAGCAATTATATAAATCAAAAGTTTTCTGGGTTTCTAAATGTCTGTATAAGTCAAATACTCTCTTTTCCTAAAAACAAATTTAATTTGTGTATATAACATTTCTGGGTTTGGTCATAAAATGTAACATATCTTCCATTCAAATAACATAAGTCCCATATTTTTTGAAATTTCAGCCAAAATGTATTTCAGTGTTATGTATCCATATAAAATTGTTGCTTGCAGTGCCACCATGACTAAGCACCAATGTAAATATAGCTTTCAGTAAAAGCAGCATCTCTTGGCAGTTGTCATATTTTGCAAACAATTTAAGATGTGATCTGACAAGTACCAGTGCCACTGTATTTATGGAAGGAAGAGCTGGTGTGTTTGATGATCCTATCATCAAGAATACAGACCTCTGTATTCTTCATATGAGACTTTCAAAGCAAATGCTAGAATCGTGTAGTAAATGAGTATATTGTCTCTGGATTCATAAGGTATGCATTCAGGTCCCATTTGGGGGTTATACCACTAGTGGTAACATACACTAGTGGTGTAGACTGGTGCTATGATGCCAGGTGACTGAAACTCAGCTTTCTCTTCTGTAAAAATGGGGATATTCTTTACATGTACCTCATAAAAAAGCACTGTTAACATTAAACTAATACATATAATGCATCTGAAATGGTGTCAGGTTTGTAGTCTGTACAAGTATGTTCTCGATGTTATATACTTTTCACCAAAGGAATATTGTTTATAAAAATATATTCAGAAGTCATTTTTATCAATGATATATATGTATCTATGCCAATATCATGTATGTCTACATGTATATGTATCTATATAACCTGCTATGAGGTTATATACATGTATCATTTTTACCTTTGTTTAACCCTCATTCATTTGCAGACCCACTTCTGGCTCTACCTATTTACTGATGCCACTCTGTCTGATATCAATAAGTCATTCTATGAGCTTTTGTAATACTCCTTCCCCAAAATAACATCTAAATAGTGGCTGATTATCAAAACTGCCTGCTGAGGTGGTATGTAGATATTCTAGTGTACAATCATTTCTCATCCTTTATCTGCAAGATAAAAGAACTTACTACACATTCATAATCAAATGCTATTAAACTACATCAATATTAAATAATTCTACCTAGTGGTAACACTTAATAGTAAGTTAAGTGTAAGAAATGCTATAAACAATGTAGTATCAACAGTTGTATTTTCAAATAATGGGTTTTAAGTAAATGAGAATCTAAACAAATCTATTTCTAAAGGCTTTGAATTTGGATGTTTTAAAATGGGTTATTTAAAAAAAAGTTGTAAAATAATGAAAAACTAAAAGGAAAACCAAAGGAATAGAAAGGAAGAGAAAATCTATTTTACAGAAAGAAATAGTTGTATTACAGTATGTTCTGGCTTGACTGTACAAAGAATATTGTAAAATTCTAAGTGTCATATTTGCCAAGAGAAATTGAAAACCTGGAATACATTCAGAGGTGAGTGATCTTGATGTCATACTCTTGAAATTCTACTCTTGGTTGCCATAGAACTCTACCTAGATTTAATCTAGCAGTGTAGTTCAGTAGTCTTACTCCTATGGATGGTAAAACCTAAAAGAATATAAGCTTCATACCTGAAAATTGTTGGTGAATTTCAAGAGGGGATAAATCATCCAATTTTACTCATAATCTGTGGCTTTATATTTCATTTAATTGATCAACCCCTCTGTAATTAATTGTATGAACAGTACCATTACCAGTTCAGTGTTTCCCCAGATGTAATATACACTATATAACACAGAGTGCTCTGACTGAAATTCTGGACTAAGCAAGCTCCTCAAACGTTCTTCTTTACTGTTATTTCCCTGAGCTTTTACTCTGATAATCTATACAGTAACACTTTGAGGATGTGGTTTGCAGCATTTTCCACACATACATGACAAAGGAATACTTGTTCTGTGGATGCTTTCTTAAGGCTGGTTTAGAGAATCACTTCTCTAGTCCAGTCTTAACAGGATTTTTAGTTCACACTCTTCAAAAGCTTGGTAACCCTTCATTATTTACATTTTTTCTTTATATTTTGCCAGTGTTTTCTATTTCAGTCCTACATCTTATCATGAAATATTTTAAATTCTTTGAAGTTGAAACAGCCAAATCCAAGTGAATTTCTTAGAATCCAAAAACTGATTTTACCCTAACTTTAAAGTATAGTCTCATGCCTCCTTTTTCCTACCATGGCCACTCTGCTCTGGGTGAGAGGTAGAAAATGACTGGTTCTGGTCAGGGATGAGGGTGAGGTGTTTCACACAAGGTTAGCGGTTTATGGGACAGCAAGTACAAACTTAAGTGGCCAGAGGGTTTTGATCTGTAGTTCAAACTCCTTTCATAATTGCTGTCACCAATCATTCCTATGCCACTATATGCAAGCCCTAATTATAATGCTCCTTAGAATGGAGTGTATATAAATGTGGGATGGAAGACATATCTACCTGCTCCCAGTCCTCTATGACTTCACCTTCAAAATGAGCAGAGACAATTTTTAACAGAATATCACATACAGCCTGGACTAACCTTGATTGCACCTAAGATGGAAAAGAGGGCCCTGAGCCAGGGAGTTCTCTTCTACAGTGAGAGGCTCTCAGCAGGTAGCTGATCAACTCACATACCTGAAAGCCTTTATCATCTCATTAGTTTCCAATTGTCTGCTCCTCAGTGCACTCACACATCATTTCACTAAAGCCTCAGCTGGTCTTTGTCAGCTCTCATCAGGAGATCTGCATCCCAGTGATATCAAATCGACTTCATATCACAATGTAAGTCAAATTTTAAGTTTGCTTGGCCAGCATCTATGAACTATGTTATAATAATTGAAATTCAGCATTTCTAAAACCTGTGTTTTGAACATGCTGCCAGGTGAAGGCCCATAATGGACTTTGGAAGACCAATTAATTAGGATACTGTTTCATCTGTCAGGATTGTTTAACAATATCCAAGTTAGCCATGGGTTGCTTCCAGGTGTATTGCTTAATTTCCAAACTTTGTTGTTATTTTTAGAAGAGTTTAAAGCATTTGTCCTCAAACTTGGCTACATATTAGAATCATCTAGGGAGGTTTTAAATATACCAGTGGTTAGGCTGCACCTCCAGAGATACTGATTTAATTGGTCTGGGATGAACCCCATCATTGGTATTGTTTAAAAAGCTTCCCAGGTGATTCCAGTTTGAAGCTAGGCTAGAAAACCACTGGTTTATAATAGCAGCAGTTTCTTGAACTTTTCTATGCTTCATAATAAACTTCTGCTAAGTCAATTAAAACAATAGTCCACCAAGAAAAAAAATTTTTAATGAGTTCTGTAGTCTTTTTTTTAACCAATACATTTCTGTGCTGCCTCTAGAAAATTCATATTTAAATACTGTTTATTTAGCCTGGACTGTTCTTTTTCCTTGATGCAACAGATTTTTTGTTAGCCTCAGAAGTGACATATACATTAAAAAATTGCTGATTATTTATTGAGCACCTATTATGTGAATAGGTAGATGCTATGAGGAAAATTAAGATACTTAAAACATATTAACCTCAAGACATTTATCTGAAATACTGTGAAGAAGGCATGTTTGTGAAATACTGTAATCATATTTATCTGAAATAATGACCCATAATACAAAAATTAAGTGATGCTTGTTAAATTAGAAATAAAGACTACTAGTTACCAACCCAGCTCACTAACTGAATTTTTTTCCCTCAGACCTTGCGAGTGAAACAACCCTCAAAAGGATGAGGTGAGAGAAGCCTCAATCTAAACTAAGACAAATGGAGTGGGAAGGGATGTGAGGTGACAAAAATTGGCTTTATCATTCAAAGACCAGTGATTAGGGAACAGTTATAAACATAAGTGCCATTGGTAAGTTGCAGAACTAGCCCTAATTATTTTCTCTTCCTGTATCTACACATTGTATTGCTGTTCTCCTTTAATGCTGCATTTGACCAGCTCTGTTGGTATGCCAGCTCTGAGTCTTCCATATTTCTGCTTGCCTCTCAGGCCTTGTTGTCACCATGGCAATATGCCTTGGTTAGCTTGTTGGAGGGTGAGACATGGATGAGAGCAGTCGCCTCCGTTAACAATCAGCTGACTACAGACATGTAAGTATAGCTAAGTTCAATAGAGCCATCTAGCCAGCTCCCAGTTGACCCTGCACATGTGACCAATACACTTAAAAAGATGAATAATAATCCAATAAGTAAAATGGAAGAATTAAATAAAAGCATTTATCTATTATTTTATTCATCTCTCTGGGTTTTAAAATATGAAAAGTTTCCAGAATCTACCTATATGCTACCTATACTGATTCTTATTTCACAAATAGTCTTAATTAGGAGTATTTTAGCTGCTGAATATTCTCTAGAAATATATCCACTTTTGTCTGTTATCTGCCAGAGAACTACCTAAATCTTTTTAAAAGACAAAGTCTTATTTTGAGACACTTTAAATTTGCCTCATCACCTAAGAAAATGGGCAGGAAGATGAAGTATCTGATTCCTTCTTAGTCTAGGAGTTGTACTTGGGAGAAAAAAAGGTAATGATACCTTCTAAACTTAATTTGCTCTTTCCTCCAGGGTTTTCAAACTATGCCAAATTGCTCTTACAAATAGCTCAAAACATCCAGGTTTATTAGAGTGTTGATACTCTCAGGAATAGATCCACCCACACAGCCAGTAGTTTTTATAGAAATTCAAGGCAAAGTGATCTTTAGTGAACCTTATGGAATTAATAAGGAAGTATCAATAAAGAATTTAAGGAGGTACACAGTAAAGACACAGAACTACCTTATTCACTCCCGGTGTTCTTTAAAGTTTGCCATCAGACTTTGTATTCCTTCTACCTATTGCCAATAGTTATTCATATGGGCTTCACACAGCAAATGATTGTCATACCACCTGATCGCAGGGGCGTAAGGATGGGATTAATCTTCATCTTTGGTTCATAACACACATTCATTGTTGGTCCAGGCATGACCCTCTTTTATTATTCACCTATTCACCTGTATTTATTTCTCTATGTTAATATTTTAAGAACCTGAGAAATCACCACTCAACATGAAAAATAGAACCTTGATAATAAATTAACATGTGATCTTGTACAAACCATTCTCCTGCCTACTCCTCACCTAATGGAATTGCCATCTAAATTCTGTGTTCATTTCCTTAGGTTAAATGGCATCCAGTTTTAAATTATCTATATTCCTTAAAAGTGTATGCAAAGACATATAGGTATAGCTATAGATAGATTAACAGATGTACAGGCTGTATGTTATCTTTTGAGATTTTTTAACTTAAAAATTTGGGGTTTCACATATCATCATATCTTGCTACAGCTTATTCATTTTAACTTCTGTACAATATTCCTTTGTGTGAACATATACATTTCATTCATCCATTCCCCTCTGCATAAATGACGGGTTGCTTCCAGGTTTTTGCTCTCATGAACATGTTCTCACATGGGTCTCTGAATGTAAATGTGAGTTCCTCTTAGGTTTGGAATTGTTGAGTCATAAGGAATGTGTATGTTGAATTTTATGAGATAATGCCAGATGTTTTCCAAAGTAGCTGTACCAATTTTAGACTGTCACCTGAAATCTTTCAGTAATGCTGTGGGTCTATATTCTCTCCAACATGTAGTGTTAGACATTTTTATTTGAATTTTCACCAGTCCAAATAGAAAAAATGTGTCATTTGATCTTGATTTGCATTTAATTTATCAGAACATGTGTTTTCAAATTTATTAGCACCGAGTTTTTTTTTTTTTATCATGTGTCAAATGCATGTTCTTTATTTCCCTTCATTTTTCTTTTGGGTTGTTTCTGATTTCCTTAATGATTTGTAGAAGATTTTTGCATATTTCTCATATTTGTTTGTCATCTATGTAATGACAAATACACTCCCAGTTTGTACCTTGACTTTTCACTTTCTTTAAGTATCTCTTGATGGTAATTTTCAAAACTTCAAAAAAGTTAAAAGAATAGTATAGTGAATATCAGTAGTTTATCCATGTTCACCCTACATTTATCAGTTGTTAACATTGTGCCATATAAGCTGTGTTAACATACATGTTTCTGTACATATTGTTTTGCAAAAACCACTTGAGAAGATGCTGACATCATGACACTTTCTCTCTTAAGACATGGTCCTATATGACCACAGCACAATTACTGCTTCTAAAATAATAAAAAATACTTCTATTATATCACATAATATAGTGGCAATATTCTGATATCTCTGGTTGTCCACAAAATGTCTTCTAGAACTTTTTAATATCCAAAGTTCACAAATCTCTTTTCATTTTTGTCATTTTTAATCTCAAACAGATCTGCCTTTTTGCTTTTCTCATTGCTTGGTTTTTTACATTTGTTTTTTCTCATAGCATTAAATTTTTGAAGAATCCAGTCTGTTATCTTTTATAAAATCCTCCATTTAGAATTTTAATAATTGTTTCCTCATGATTAGAATTAGTTCAAACATTTTCGGTATAAATGCTTTATAGAGAATATTACTGCCTCCTTACTGTGTCACATCAGAAGCCTATACTGTCTGTCCCACTCTTGGTGATACTGAATTTAATTACCCAGTTAACACAGTGTTGACTAGAAGACGCCTTTGTAAAGACAGAATTTTTTCCTTGTGTTTAGTAAATAATCTGTGGGGTGGTACATGAGTATTAAATAACCCCAGTGGTTTTCACATCAATCAGTTCTTACAATTATTATGCTAGATGTTGCAAATTGGTGATTCCCTAATTATATTATTCCTTACAAACTTGATATTGAGCCTGTGTCTGTTGCTCTGCGGTTTTTAATTGGATTGTTTTGTTATTGAGTTGCATGGCTTCTTCATACATTTTGGATATCAATCATTGCATGTCTCATTTGCAAGTATCTTCACCCTATCAGTAGGTTACCTTTTGCTTTGTTGATGGTTTCCTTGGGTATGCAAAAGCTTTTTAGTTTGAAGTAGTCCTTTGTTTATTTCTGCTTTTTTTTTTTTTTTTAAGATTTTACTTATGTGAGAGAGCAAGAGCAGGGGGAGGAGCAGAGGGAGAGGGACAAACAGACTTCTCACTGAGTGCAGAGCCAGACACAGGGCTCGAACCCACCACCCTGAGATCATGACCAGAGCCACAATCAAGAGTTGATGATTAACCGACTGAGCTACCCAGGCACCCCTGTTTCTGCTTTTGTTGCCTTTCCCTGATGAGACAAATCCAAAAACGTATTTCTAAGACATGTCAAACAGCTTCCTGCCTATGTTTTCTTCTAAGAGTTTTATGGTTTCAGATCTTATATTTATTTTTATTTTTGTATATGGTGTAAGAAAGTGATCCCTTTTTCTCAGCACCATTTATTGAAAAGACTTTTACCCCATTTTATGTTATTGCCTCTTTTGTCATATATTAATTGATCATTATAATCATAGGTTTATTTCTGGACTCTCTGTTCTGTTAATCTATGTGTCTTGTTGTGACAGTACCATACTGTTTTGATCATTGTAGCTTTGTAGTGTATATAGAAATCTGGGATTGTGATACCTCCAGCTTTGTTCTTCTTTCTCAAGATTCCTTTAGCTATTTAGGGTCTGTTGTGGTTCCATACAAATTTTAGGATAATTTATTCTAGTTCTGTGAAAAAGGCCATTGGTTGCAGTGAATCTATAGTTTGCTTTGGGTAGTATGGACATTTTAATATTAATTCTTCCATTTCATGAGCATAGTGTATCTATTTATTTCTGTGTTGTTTTCATTTTTTTCTTACATCAACGTTTTATAGTTATCATAGTACAAGTCTTTCACCCCTTTTTTAAATTTCTCCCTTGATATTCTTTTTGATGCAATTGTAAATGGGATTGTTTTCTTAATTTCTCATTCTGCTTTGTTATTAGTGTACATAAATGCAACAGAATGCATTATATTAATTTTGTATTCTGCAACTTTACCGAATTTTTTTAGCTTTAATAAATTTTTGGTAGTCTTTAGGGTTTTCTATATATAGTATCAGGTCCTCTGCCAATAATGACAATTTTACTTCATCCTTTCTAATTTGAATTCCTTTTCTTTCTTTTTGTCTAATTTATGTGCCCAGAATTTCCAGTACTACATTGAATAAAAGTGGTGAGAATGGGCATCTTTGTCTTGTTTCTGATCTTAGAGTAAGAGCTCTTGGTTTTTCACCAGTGAGTATGATGATAGTTGTGTGTTTGTCATATGTGGTTTTTATTATGTTGAGGTATATTCTCTATATACCTATTACGTTTTTACCATATATGGATGTTGAATTTTGTCAAATGCTTTTTCTGCATCTGTTGAAATGGTCGTATAATTTTTTATCCTTTGTTTTGTTAATAACATTATTATTTATTAATAAAATTTATTGATTTGTGGTGTTAACCATGCTTGCATCCTGGAATGAATCCCATCTCATTGTGGTATGTGATCTTTTTAATGTATTGTTGAATTCGGTTTGCTAGTATTTTGTTAAGGATTTTTACATCTATGTTCATCAGGTTATTGGCCTGTAATTCTTTTTTTGTAGTACGTTTGTCTGCTTTTGGTATTAGGATAATGTTAGCCTTATAAAATGAGTTTGTAAGTGTTTCTTCTTTAAATTTTTGGAATAATTTCAGAACAGGCATTAACTCTTCCTTAAATGTTTGTGCATAATTCACCTGTGAAGCCATCTGGTCGTGGACTTTTGTTTGAGAGATTTTTTATTACTGATTCTATTTCATTAGTAGTAATCACTCTATTAAGATTTTCTATTTCTTCATGATTCAGTCTTGGAAGACTGTATGTTCCTAGGAATTTATTCTAGATTGTCTGATTTGTTGGCATATAATTATAGCATTTGCTTAGGATTTTTTGTATTTCTGTGGTATAAGTGGTCTTTTTTCTCTTTGATTTCTGATTTTATTTGGGCTCTCCATCTTTTTTTCTTGATGTCTGGCTACAGGTTTGTCTATTTTGTTTATCTTTTCAAAGAACCAGGTCTTAGTTTAATTGGTCTTTTATTATTTTTTAGTCTCTATTTGATTTATTTTTGATCTTGATTATTTCTTTCCTTCAACTAATGCTGGACTTTGTTCTTCCTTTTCTACTTCTTTTAAATGTAAAGTTAGATTGTTTGAAATTTTTCTTGTTTCTGGAGATAAACCTGTATCACTATGAACTTCCCTCTTAGAACTGCTTTTGCTGAATACCAAAGATTTTGGAAGGTTATATTTCCATTTGTCTCAAGGTATTTTTTGATTTCCTCTTTGACTTTTTCATTGATGCATTGTTTAGTAGCAAGTTTAGATTCCATATGTTTTATTCCAGTTCTCCTGTAACTGATTTCTAGTTTCATACCATTGTGATCAGATAATATGCTTGATATGATTTCATTCTTCTTAAATTGAGACTTGTTTTGTGTTCTAACATATATATCCTGGAGAATGTTCATGTGCCCTTGAATAGAATGTGTATTCTGCTGTTTTTGAAACTCCAGTCTTTGAGCCCCACTGGTTGCAAAAACTCAAAAAATTCAGCCCCTCTCCTTTTCCCAGGCAGTGGCTTTGGGGAAGTTTTCTTGTTTTGCGCTCCCCTGTATGCTTCTCTCTCTCTCCCTCTCCCACTTTCAGACCAGGGCTTCCCCCCACTCCACAGCACCCATGACCTGTTTCTCCCCCAAACCACGTCTCCACACTGACCTTCCTCAGAGTGGCCCCTTCTCTCCCTCTAGTTGTACAGTTTGTTCTGTCAGTCCTCAGGTCCATTTTTTGGGTATTCTGAATAATTTGAGAGTTATCTAGTTGTGTTCGAGGGATAAGACAAGGCTAGGGTCTTCCCACTGTGCCATCATCTTAGCTCCTCAAGGACCCTAATTATTGTAGTTTTAATTAATTTTACAATTTTTGTCTTTTATCCTTCATACATGGAAGTTGTTGATCCACTACCTTTATTAATTACCTTTTCTCCCTCTACCTGGAGTGACCAGCAGAATCCCCTGCTATTTTGTGAATATCTAAGGCTGGATCTTTTATATATCAGTTGCTCTTTTAAACCATGGCTTTGGCTTTTCTGTGCCCAAGGGCAGACAAGTCTGCTCACAGTCCCTCAGCGCTATCCCTCCCCACTGCAGTCTGCAGCATCAGATGTCGGAGTTCCCTTCATTATCATCTCTCAATCTCTCTTGCCATTCTCTATGTGGTCTATCTTTTGTTGTGCTGTTCATTCAGCCCTCAGTTCTTCAGGAGGAACTGCTCTATAGACAGGTAGGGTTGGTGTCCATGAAAATGAGTTCAGTGTCTTCCTACATTGCCATCTTGGATGGGAAGCTACCTTTCATCTTCTCCAAACCAACATTTTTATCTCTTGTGTTTTTGAAGATCGCCATTCTAACAAGTGTGAGGTGATATCTCATTGTGGTTTTGATTTGCATTGCCCTGATGATTACTGATATTGAGCATCTTTTCATCTACCTGTTGACTGTCTGTATGTCATCTTTGGTAAAATGTCTATTCAAATCATCTGTCCATTTCCCAATTGGGTTTTTTATTTTTTATTTTATTTGAGTTGTAGGAGTTTTTTATATATGTTGGATATGAACCCCTTATCAGATATATGGTTTGCAGATATCATCTCCCATTCTGTAGGTTGTCTATTTACTCTATTGAAGATTTCTTTCATTGTACAGAAACTTATTGGTTTGATTCTATAAAAGCATTACCCCAATTGCATTCTTTTACATCTAAATATCCAATCATCCCAGCACCATTTATTTTCTCCATTGAGTATTCATGGCTCCCTTGTCAAATATTAGTTTGACTGTATGTGCTTGGGTTTCTGGGGTCTCAGTTCTGTTCCATTGGTCTGTTTTATGCCAGTACCATGATTTTTTTCATTACCATAGATTTATAGTATAGCTTGAAACACCAGGAAGTTTAATGCTTACTGCTTTCTTATTCTTTCTCAGGATTTCTTTGGCTACCCAATGTCTTTTGTAGTGGCATACAAAATTTAGGGTTGTTTTCTATTTGTGTAAAAATGCTATTGGAATCTTGATAGGGATTTTATTGAATCTATAGATGGCTTTTGGTAATATTGACATTTTAACATTATTTTTCCAATCCATGAACAAAAGACACCCTTCCATTTATTTTTGTCTTCTTTGATTTCTTTCATCAATGTCTTGTAGTTTTCAGAATAGAGATCTTTTACCTCCTTGGTTAAATTTATTCCTAAGTATTTTATTGTTTTTTTTTTTTTAAAGATTTTATTTATTTATTTGAGACAGAGAGAATGAGAGACAGAGAGCATGAGAGGGAGGAGGGTCAGAGGGAGAAGCAGACTCCCTGCCGAGCAGGGAGCCCGATGCGGGACTCGATCCCGGGACTCCAAGATCATGACCTGAGCCGAAGGCAGTCGCTTAACCAACTGAGCCACCCAGGCGCCCCTATTTTATTGTTTTTAATGCTATTGTAAATGGGATTGATTTTTTTTTTCATAAATTTCTCTTTGAGTGTATAGGAATGCTACCAATACTTGTATGTTAATTTTGTATCCTGCAACTTTGCTGAATTTGTTGTTTCTAACAGTTTTTTTTTTGAGTCTTTATGATTTCCTATATATAAAATCATGTCATCTATAAATAGAGACAGTTTTACTTATTCTAGTTCTGATGACTTACATTTTTATTTCTTGCCTGATTGCTCTATCTAGTGCTTCCATTACTAGGTTGAATAAGGTGGTGAGAGTGGGTACCTTTGTCTTGCTCCTGATCTTAAAGGAAAAACTCCCAACATTTCGCCACTGAGTATTCTGTTAGCTGTGGGTTTGTCATATGTGTCCTTTATTACATTGAGATATAATACATCTTTGTCTAATTTCAGTGTTTTTGTCATGAATGGATGTTAAATTTTTCAAATGACTTTCCTGTATCTATTGAGGTGATTATATAATTCTTTATTCTGTTAATGTGATATATCACATTTATTGGTGTGCATATATTGAACCTTCCTTGCGTCCCAAGTCTCACCTGATCATTGTGAAAAATCCTTTAATATGTGGCTAAATTTGGCTTACTAGTATTTTTTTGAGAATTTTTGCATCTATATTCAGCAAGGATATTTGCCTGTAATTTTTTTTCTCTAGTAGTGTCCTTATCTCACTTTGATATGATGATAATACTGGCCTAGTAAAATGAATTTGGGAGTGTTCTATCCTCCTCAGTTTTTTGAAAGAGTCTGAAAAGGAATGGTATTCATCCTTCTTTAAATGGGTAAAATTCACCAGTGAAATCATCTTGTCCTGGGCTTTTCCTCCTTGGGAGATTTTTGACTACTGATAATAGTCTCCTTACAATAATTGCTCTATTCAGATTTTTTATTTCTTTCTGCTTCAGTCTTGCTAGGTTTTTTGTTTCCTAGAATCTTTCCATTTCTTTTAACACTTCCAGTTTGTTGGTGTTTAATTGTTCATAGTAGTCTCTTCTGATACCTTGTATTTCTGTTGTAATGTCTCCTTTTTCTATTTTTTTAATGTTCTGATAGTTGGGTTTTTTTTAATTTATTTAAATTAAATTTAGTAAACACATACTGTATTATTAGTTTCAGGGGTAGACTTTAGTGATTCATCATTTGCATATAACGCCCAGTGCTCATTATATCAAGTGCCCTCCTTAATGCCCATTCTGCCACCCATCTCCCCTCCAGCAACCCTCAGTTTGTTTCCTAGAGTTAAGAGTCTTATGAAAAAAAAAAAGAGTCTCTTATGGTTTGCCTCCCTCTCTGTTTTTATTTTATCCTTCCTTCCCTTCTCCTATGTTCATCTGTTTGTTGCTTAAATTGCACATTTTAAGTGAAAACATATGGGACTTGTCTTTCTCTAACTTACTTCACTTAGCGTAATACCCTCTAGTTCCATCCATGTCATCACAAATGGCAAGATTTTATTCTTTTTGATGGCTAATATTTCATTTTGTGTGTGTGTGTGTGTGTGTGTGTATCACATCTTCTTCATTCATCTGTCAATGGACATATCAGCTCTTTCCAAAGTTTGGCTATTGTGGACATTGCTGCTATAAAAATTGGGGTGGAGGTGCCCCTTCGAATCACTATTTTTGTATCCTTTGGATAAATACCTCATAGTGCAATCGCTGGATGGTAGGGTAGTTCTATTTTTAACTTTTTTTTTTTTTAAAGATTTTATTTATTTATTTGAGAGAGAGAATGAGAGACAGCACAAGAGGGAAGAGGGTCAGAGGGAGAAGCAGACCCCCCGCTGAGCAGGGAGCCCGATGCGGGACTCGATCCCGGAACTGCAGGATCATGACCTGAGCCGAAGGCAGTCGCTTAACCAACTGAGCCACCCAGGCGCCCTCTATTTTTAACTTTTTGAGGAACCTCCATACTGTTTTCCAGAGTGGCTGTACCAGCTTGCATTCCCACCTACAGTGTAAGAGGGTTCTCCTTTCTCCACATCCTTGCCAACATCTGTCAATTCCCGAATTGTTAATTTTAGCCATTCTAACTGGTGTAAGGTGGTATTTCATTGTGGTTTTGATTTGTATTTCCCTGATGCCAAGTGATGTTGAACATCTTCTCATCTCTCTGCTGGCCGTTTGTTTATATTCTTCGGAGAAATGTCTCTTCATGTCTTCTGCCCATTTCTTGACTGGATTTTGGTTTTGGGGTGTTGAGTTTGGTAAGTTCTTTATAGATTTTAGATACTAATCCTTCAGTGATATATCATTTGTGAATATCTTCTCCCATCCCTTAGCTTGCCTTTTAGTTTTGTTGATTATTTCCTTTCCTGTGCAGAAGCGTTTTATCCTGATGAATTGCCAATAGTTCATTTTTGCTTTTGTTTCCCTTGCTTTGGAGACAGATCTAACAAGAAGCTCCTGCAGCGAAAGTCAAAGAGGTTGCTGCCTGTGTGCTCCTCTAGGATTTGGATGAATTCCTTCCTCACATTTAGGTCTTTCATCCATTTTGAGTTTATTTTTGTGTATGGTATAAGAAAGTAGTCCAGGGTGCCTAGGTGGCTCAGTAGGTTAAGCGTCTGCCTTTGGCTCAGGTCATGATCCCAGGGTCCTGGGATCAAGTCCCGCATTGGGCTCCCTACTCAGCAGGAGCCTGCTTCTCCCTCTCCCTCTGCCTGCCACTCCCTCTGTTTGTGTTCTGTCAAATAAATAAATAAAATCTTTAAAAAAAAAAAAAAAGCTCCAGTTTCTTTCCTGCTTTGTCAAAGATTAGTTGACCATAGAGTTGAGGGTCCATTTCTGGGTTTTCTATTCTGTTCCATTGATCTGTGTTTCAATTTTTGTGCCTGTACCATACTGTCTTGATGATTACAGCTTTTTAATATAGCTTGAAGTCTAGACTTGTGATGCCTCCAGCTTTGGTTTTCTTTTTCAACACTACTTTGGCTATTCAAGGTCTTTTCTGGTTTCATAAGAGTTTTAGGATTCTTTGTTCCAGCTCTGTGAAAAATGCTGATGGTATTTTGATAGGGATTGCATTGCACATGTAGATTGCTTTGGGTAGCATAGACATTTTAACAATATTTATTCTCCCAATCCATGAGCATGGAATGTTTTTCCATTTCTTTGTGTCTTCCTCACTTTCTTTCATAAGTGTTCTATAGTTTTCAGAGTACAGATCCTTTACCTCTTTGGTTAGGTTTATTCCTAGGTATCTTAGGGTTTTTGATGCAACTGTAAATGGGATCGATTCCTTGATTTGTCTTTATTCTGCTTCATTGTTGGTGTGTAGAAATACAAATGACTTGGGCGCCTGGGTGGCTCAGTTGGTTAGGCGACTGCCTTCGGCTCAGGTCATGATCCTGGAGTCCCTGGATCGAGTCCCGCATCGGGCTCCCTGCTCAGCAGGGAGTCTGCTTCTCCCTCTGACCCTCCCCCCTCTCATGTGCTGTCTCTCATTCTCTCTCTCTCTCAAATAAATAAATAAAATCTTTAAAAAAAAAAAAAAGAAATACAAATGACTTCTGTGCATTGATTTTATATCCTGTACCCTTGCTGAATTCCTGTTTCAGTTCTGGCAATTTTTTGGTGGAATCTTTTGGGTTTTCTGCACAGAGTATCATGTCATCTGCAAAGAGTGAAAGTTTGACTTATTCTTTGCTGATTTGAATGCCTTTTATTTGTTTTTGTGGTCTGATTGCTGAGGCTAGGACTTCCAGTACTATGTTGAATAACAGTGGTGACAGTGGACATCCCTGTTGTATTCCTGACCTTAGGGGAAAAGCCCTCAGTTTTTTCCCATTGAGGGTGATATTAACTGTGGGTCTTTTCTATATGGCTTTTGTGATGTTGCTGCATGTACCCTCTATCCGTACACTGCAGAGAATTTTTATCAAGAAATGATACTGTATTTTGTCAAAGGCTTTTTCTGCATCTATTGAAAGGATCATATGGTTCGTATCCTTTCTTTTATTAATGTGGTGTATTTATTGATTTGCGGATGTTGAACCACCCCCTCAGCCCAGGAATAAATCCCACTTGGTCATGCTGAATAATCCTTTTAATGTACTGTTGGATCCTGTTAATTAGTATCTTGGTGAGAATTTTTGCATCCATGTTCATCAGGGATATTGGTATGTAATTCTCCTTTTTGGTGAGGTCTTTGTCTGGTTTGGGGATCAAGGAAATGCTGACCTCATAGAATGAGTTTGGAAGTTTTCCATCCATTTCTATTTTTTGAACAGTTTCAGAAGAACAGGTATTAATTCTTCTTTAAATGTTTGGTAGAATTCCCCTGGGAAGCCATCTGGCCCTGGCCTCTTGTTCA
>NC_138385.1:85646964-85681743 GCF_054177405.1 Leptonychotes weddellii | reverse complement strand
GGACCCCTTTCAATATTTCTTGTAGGGCTGGTTTGGTGTTTGCAAATTCCTTTAGTTTTTGTTTGTCCTGGAAGCTTTTTATCTCTCCTTCTATTTTCAATGACAGCCTAGCTAGATATAGTATTCTTGGCTGCATATTTTTCTCATTTAGTGCTCTGAATATATCATGCCAGTCCTTTCTGGCCTGCCAGGTCTCTGTGAATAGGTCTTTTGCCAATCTAATGTTTCTCCATTGTAGATTATAGACCTCTTGTCCTGAGCTGCCTGATCAGGATTTTTTCTTTGTCTCTGAGACTTGTGAGTTTTACTATTAGATGTTGGGGTGTTGACCTATTTTAGTTGATTTTGAGGGGGAGTTCTCTGTGTCTCCTGGATTTTGATGACTCTTTCCTTCCCCAAATTAGGGAAGTCCTCTACTGTAATTTGTTCCAATATACCTTCTGCCCCTCTTTCTTCTTCTTCTGGGATCCCAATTATTCTAATGTTGTTTTGCTTTATGGTATCACTTACCTCTCAAATTCTCCCCTCATAATCCAGTAGTTGTTTATCTCTCTTTTTCTCAGCTTCTTTATGTCCATCATTTGGACTTCTATACCACTAATTCTCTTTTCTGCCTCATTTTCCTAGCAGTTAGAGCCTCCATTTTTGATTGCACCTCATTAATAGCCTTTATGATTTTGACTTGGTTAGATTTTAGTTCTTTTATTTCTCCAGAAAGGGATTCTCTAGTATCTTCCATGCTTTTTTCAAGCCCAGCTAGTATCTTTATAATCGTCATTCTGAACTCTAATTCTGACATCTTACTAATGTCCATATTGATTAGGTCCCTGGCAGTCGGTACTGCCTCTTGTCGTTTTGTCCAGAGGATAATAGATGAATGAGAGAGAAAAATGCTAAAGGGGTAACAACGACCACCGAAAAAAAATACACTAAACAAACAAATCAGAGGAGACCCAACACTGGGGGGAAAAGAAAGGGAAAGAAGAAAAAAAGAATATGATCAGGCTGGTAAATAGATCAGAGCCCCACACTACGTTTTGGATGTATTTTGGTCTATTAGCAGAAACTGCCTCCCAAAATTTTAACAAAAGAAAAACATAATTGTGCAGAAGTAAGGGTAAATATGATGAAGTGATGGAATATGACTATAAAGATAAAAATTATAAAAGATTTTATAAAAGGAATTGATAAGTCATTTGAAAAAAAGAGAAATTAAAAAAGTAAGGGAGAGGGTGCCTGGGTGGCTCAGTTGGTTAAAGCGACTGCCTTCGGCTCAGGTCATGATCCTGGAGTCCCGGGATCGAGTCCCGCATCGGGCTCCCTGCTCAGCAGGGAGTCTGCTTCTTCCTCTGACCCTCCTCCCTCTCATGCTCTCTGTCTCTCATTCTCTCTCTCAAATAAATAAAATCTTTAAAAAAATAAAATAAAATAAAAAAAAAAAGTAAGGGAGAGAATGTGATCAGGCAGGAGACTAGAACAAAGCCATACACTAGAGATTTAGGGTATATTTTGGTCTGTTAGAAGAAACTGTATCCCAAAATTTTGCAGAAAGAACAACTTATATATATACCAAAAATAAGGTTAACTACTATGAAGGGATAGAATATGACTCTAAAAACAAAAAATAAAAAGGTTTTTTAAAAAGGGATTGATAAGATGTTGGTTGAAAAGGGAAAAAGAAAAATTCAACTAAAAAAAATAGAAAAAAATTAAAAAAATTAACTTTGAAAGGCTAAAGAAACATGGGAAAAAAGCCATGAATTCTATGTGATGTATTCCCCTAGTGCTGGAGTCCTGCAGTTCTCATTGATCAGTAAACTTGGTCTTTACTGTCTGTTCTTGCTTATCTTCTGGAGGAGGGGCCTGTTGCAGTGATTCGCATAGGTCTTTGCCAGAGGCGGAATTGCACCACCATTGTCAGGGGCCAGGCTAAGTAATCTGCTCGGGTTTACTCTCGGGAGCTTTTGTTCCCTGAAAGCTTTCCATACAGCTTTGGAGGACGAGAGTGAAAATGGCGGCCTCTCAATCTCCACCCTGGAGGAGCCATGAACTCCTCAGTGAGCCCCCAGAGAAAAGCATTCAATCACTCCTGTGTCCCTGGTCTCTGGCCACACTCTGTGCTCACCTGGCCTGTGACCGAGTGTTTCTATCTCTGGCACCTGACTCCGTTTGGACTCTCCAAACCCAGCAGATTCCTGCGGTGCACTCCCTCGCCACTCCTCCCGGGACAGGCGGGGAGGAAGGGGAGTCTCCTGGAATCGGCCACTTGTTGGGTCTCTGCTGGAAGAGTAGTGATCTGACTGTGCCACAGATCACAGTTTATGGCAACCTTGAGTTGAGAGCCTACTCCCTGGCTCTGTCTTTGCAGCTGGCTTCCCCGGTCCTTCTGTGACCCCAAGGGTCCTGAGACCACACTGTCCCAGTGAGGGTTCCAGCCCCGCTTAGCCACTGGAGCGACATCCCTCAGCGGAGCAGACTTCTAAAAGTTCCAGTTTTATGCTCCGCTGCTCTATTACTTGCCTATAGCCAGCTCACAGAGGCTCCCTACCCCCGCAGTGTATCTTCCCAAATATCAACTTAGATTCATTTCTCCGCATGTCCTACCTTCCAGAAGTGGTCACTTTTCTGTTCATAGAGTTGCTGCTATTCTTTTCTTTGATCTCCTGTTGAATTCATAGGTGTTTAGAATGGTTTGATCCCTATCTAGCTAAATTCCTGGGACCAGACGAAGTTTAGGTATCCTACTCCTCCACCATCTTGCTCCTCCTCCTTTGAGACCCACTTAATTTTAAAGTGGCTGCCAGAGAGACAGGAACCTGCATTGCCTAAGAACAGAAGTGCTGATGGATGCTATTTTTGGTGTCTTCCCTCTAGCCTGCTAGCACCAAAGGCTGTGAACTGTCCACCCTGCACTGTAATCAGGCTAAGCAAACACCCTACATCCCACCACCCTGTGTAGCACCTAAGCCCAAACTAGTCCAAGGCCTGCCCAGAGACATATCCACCCCAAGCAGAGAATGGACCACAACCTGGACAGAGAAGCATCTCAAAATTCACTTTCCCCACACAGGGGCTGAGCACAACCAGGCCTGTGAGTGCCCACCCTGGCAGCATCCACAGTCCAATTAAAGTAAGTGAGCATATGAAGCCTACAGAAGGGATACCCACAGCGTGCATGGCCTTGGTGGCCAGGAGGGGTGGTAATTCTGGGCAACATGGAACAGCTCCTAATCAGATCATTCCTTCAAGATTGAGAGAGGTAGCCATTTTACCTAATATATATAGACAGGCCCACAGAGGCAAAATGAGTAGATAAGGGGAATGTATTCCAAACCAAAAAAAAAGGCACATACAAAGAAAAATACCTTGATGAAATGGAGATAAGCAACCTACCTGATAAAGAATTCAAAGTAATGGTCATAGAGGTGCTCACTGATCTTAAGATTGAATGAACATAGTGAGAAATAAAAAGATATAGGAAATAAAGTACCAAGTAGATGTTATAGGTACACTGAAAAATACACTAGAGTGATTCAATAGCAGAATGTAAAAAAAGAAGCATGAATCAGTGAGCTTGCAAGACAAAGCAATGGAGAATATCCAGACAGCAGCAAAAGGAAAAATGAATTAAACGAAGTGAGGATAGCTTAAGGGACCTCTGAGACAACATCAAGCACTATAACATTCACATTATAGGCATCCCAGAAGAAGGAGAGAGAAAATGCCAGAGAAATCATTTGAAGAAGTAATGCCTGAAAAATCCCCTAATCTGGGAAAGGAAATAGATATTCAAGTCCAAAAAGCCCAGAGAGTTCCAAATAAGGTGAACCCAAAGAGAAACACACCATAATTATGTTAGTAAAAGTTAAGGATAAAAAGAATCTTAGAAGCATCAAGAGAAAAGCAACATTGTACATACATGGGAAACCCCACAAGGGTATCAGCAGATTTTTTGGCAGAAACTACACATGCCATACGGGAGGGACATGACACATTCAAAGTGCTGAAAGGAAAAACCTCCAACCAAGAATTCTCTACCAGGCAAGATTATCATTCAGAAATGAAGAAAAAATTAAGCATTTTCCAGATAAGCAAAAGCTAATGGAGTTCATCACCACTAAACAAGCCTTACAAGAAATGTTAGAGACTTTAACTGAGGCAAAAAGTCACTTATTAATATGAAGAAAACATAAAAGTAAAAATCTCATCAGAAAAGGTAATTAATATAGATCAACAACTTCCAAGTATGAAGAATGAAGGGTAAAAGACAAAAATTACAAAATTATTTAAAACTACAATAATTAGGGTCCTTGAGGGGCTAAGATGGCAGGGTAGTAGTAGGACCCTAGGTTTGCCTCATCCCTCAAACACACATAAGATAACTCTCAAATCATTCTGAATACCCAAGAAATCAACCAGAGGACTGAGAGAACAAACTGTACAGCTAGAGGAACAGAAGAGGCCACTTCAAGGAAGGTCAGAAGTGTGGAGATGTGTTTTGGGGGAGAAATAGAATGTGGGTGCTATGGAGGTGAGGGAGCCCTGGTCGCAGAGAAAGCAGAAAGAGAGAAAGACAGGAACACACAAGGGGAGCACACAAGAAGAACACTTCTCCAAAGCCACTGCCTGGAAAAAGGAGAGGGGCTGAATTATGTGAGATTTTGCAACCAGCGGGGCTCAAAGACTGGAGATTCAGAGGTCCCAAGGCTTGACTGTGATAGAGACCTGAGGACACTGTCCTACTCCTGGAGCAGAGGCAAGCAAACAGCCCTGGGGTATAGTATTTTGTCATCTGAGGATCACCTAAGGGGCACTAGGAAAGATGGTTAGTACTTCCTGGAGTGCATCTGTGAGAGGCAGCATAGCTTCTCCAGCGACAAAAGAATGGCAGGTGCTATTTCCCTCCCCCCACTCCTCAGCATATGTGCAGAGACACCTGCTGGGGGCAGCTAACTGGGAAACTCCTGTTCGGCCTGCTTGCTCCAAATCCCATTCCCACGTTCCCTGGTTTGACTGCCCTTCTGGATCAAACATGTTTCAGTCCCAGAGTGGTAAAACCTTTTCCCAGAGGACGAGCACAGATCCCTGCCACACCAGGTCCCTGAAGTTTGGAATTTTAAAAGTCAGCAGGCCTGGCTACAGTAGAGCCCAAGGTGTGCTGTGTTGCTTAACACAGGAAAGGGACCCAGAGACAAATGGTGTGAAATAAGTGATCTGAAAAATGCCTTTGATGCATAAGGGGAAATTATTCGTTCTTCTGAAAGTGCTTCCCCAAGAGCAGCAAGTTCAGACTCCCCTCTCTGGGGACAAAGGAGTGGGCTGGCACCATTTCCTTCCCTGCCCCACAGCATAACCAACTTCAGTGAACAGCACAGCACCAACACTGGCTCTCTAACCTGCTGACACCAGGTCCCACCCCTCAGTGCTCTGCTGGCACTGCTTTTCCAGGGCAAGTGTACCTAACAATCGGCTCTGCAGGCCCCCCTCCCAGAAGACAAGCACAAACCCCTGCACTCACCGTGTCTACTGACTATAAAGATCTACAAAGCTTCAGTTCTAGTGGAAATAGCATCAGGTCTCTTTTAGCAAGCTTACCAGAACACACCTAGTAAAAACTCACCACACTCTGGCTAAGGTCCAAACACTCCCCACTGCAGGTGAGGAGAGACTCTGCAGAGGACTGACCTGAGGGAGAGAGCAGCCATAACAGCAGCAGAGTGCATGCAGCACATGCCAGAAACACTTCCTGAAGTGCCAGGCCATAGACAATATATGACCTCTTCATCTTCATAAAACCATTACTCTCAGGATATGTTTGAAAACATTACAGGCTTTCTTAACACAGAAGAAGAGAGCTAGACAAAATGCCAAGATGGAGGAATTCATCCCAAAAGAAAGAACAAGAAAAAGCCATGGTTAGGGATCTAATGGAAACAGATATAATATGCCTGATCCAGAATTTAGAGCAACATTCATAAGGATAGTTGCTGGGTTGGAGAAAAGCATGAAAGACATCAGGAAGACACTTACCGCAGAGATAAAAGAGCTAAAAACGAATCAAGCTAAAATAAAAAATGCAATTAACAAGATTCAAAACCAAGCAGATGTAACAATCATAAAAATGGAAGAAGCAGAGGAACTGATAAGTGACATAGAAGATAGAATAATGGGAATTAATGAAGATGAATAAAAGAGAGAAAGAAGAATTAATGGAACATGAGAATAGAGTTAGGGAACTCAATGACTTTATGAAGCATACTAACACTGGTATCATAGGAGTCCCAAAAGGAGAAGAGAGAGAAAAGGGGTCAGAAGTTTTATTTGAGGAAATTATAGATGAAAACTTCCCTAATCTGGAGAAGGAAACAGACATCCAAATCCAGGAGGCACAGAGAACTCCCATCAAAATCAACAAAAGCAGGCCAACACCAAAACATACTGCAGTTAAAACTGCAAAATATAAAGAAAAAAATCCTATAAGCAGCAAGACAAAATAAATCCCTAACTTACAAGGGAATACCTATAAGGCTAGCTGCAGATCTCTCCACAGAAACTAAGCCAGAAAGGAGTGGCACGAACTATTCAACATGCTGAGTGGGAAAAATGTGCAGCCAAGAATATTCTATCCAACAAGGCTATCATTCCAGAATACAAAGAGAGATAAGGAGCTTCCCAAACAAAAACTAATGGAGTTCATGAAAACTAAACCAGCCCTACAATAAATATTAAAGGGGACTCTTTGAGTGTGAAGGAAGGACCAAAAGCAACACAGACTAGAAAGGGACTCATTTTAGATGCAAAGACACCTCCAGATTGAAAGTGAGGGGATGAAAAACTATTTATCATGCTAATGGACATCAAAAAAAAGCTGGAGTAGCCATCCTTATACCAGGCAAACTAGATGTTAAACCAAAGACTGTAATAAGAGATGAAGAAAGACACTATATCATAATAAAGGGGTCTATCCAACAAGATCTAACAATTGTAAATATTTATGCACCCAACATGGGAGCACCCAAATATATAAAATAATTAATAACAGACATAAAGGAACTCATTGAGAGTGATACAATAATAGTGTAGGACTTTAACACCCCACTTACTGCAATGGACAGATCACCTAAGCAGAAGATCAACAAGGAAACAGTGGCTTTGAATGACACACTGGGCCAGATGGACTTCACAGATACATTCAGAACACTCCATCCTAAAACAGCAGGATACACATTCTTTTCAAGTGCACATGGGGCATTCTCCAGATTAGATCACATACTAGGTCACAAATCAGGCCTCAACAAGTACAAAAAGAGCAAAATCATACCATGCACATTTTCTGACCACAGCACAATGAAACTTGAAGTCAACCACAAAAAAAAAAATTGGAAAAAAACACAAATACATGGAGGTTAAACAACATGCTACTAAAGAATGAATGGGTCAACCAGGAAATCAAATTAGAAATTGAAAAAATACATGGAAGCAAATGAAAATGAAAACACTATGGTCCAAAACATTTGTGATGCAGCATAAATTGTCCTAAAAGGGAAGTATATAGCAATACAGGGCTACCTCAAGAAGGAAGAAAAATCTCAAACAACTTAACTTTACACCTAAATGAGCTAGAAAAAGAACAAAGTGTAAAGCGAGCAGAAAAGGGAAATAATAAAGATTAGAGCAGAAATAAATGATATAGAAACAAAACAAAACAAAAAACAGTAGAACAGATCAATGAAACCAGGAGCTGGTTCTTTGAAAAAATTAGTAAAATTGATAAACCCCTAGCCAGACTTACCAGAAAGGACCCAAATAAATAAAATCACAAATGACAGAGAAGAAATAACAACTAACACCACAGAAACACAACCAGTTATAACACAATATTATGGAAAACTATATGCCAACAAATTGGACAACCCGGAAGAAATGGATAAATTCCTAGAAACATATAAACTACTAAAACTGAAACAGGAAGAAATAGAAAAGCTGAACAGACTGAGAGCCAGCAAAAAAATTGAATTAGTAATCAAAAATCTCCCAACAAATAAGAGTCCAGGTCCAGGTGGCTTCAAAGAAAATTCTACCAAATATTTAAAGAAGAGTTAATACCTATTCTTCTCAAACTATTCCAAAAATAGAAATGGAGGGAAAACTTGCAAATGCATTCAATGAGGTATTACCCCGATTCCAAAACCAAACAAAAAGACTCCACTAAAAAGAACTATAGGTCAATATCCCTGATGAACATGGATGCAAAAATTCTCCCCAAAATACTAGCAAATTGAATCCAACAGTACATTAAAAGAGTAATTCACCACGATCAAGTGGGATTTATTTTAGGGCTGCTAGGGTGGTTCAGTATTTGCAAATCAATCAATGTGAATTACCACATTAATAAAAGAAAGGATAAGAACCATATGATCCTCTCAACAGATGCAGAAAAAGCATTTGACAGTACAACATCCATTTATAATAAAAACCCTCAACAAAGTAGGGATAGAGGGAACATACCTCAACATAATAAAGGCCATATACAAAAAACCCACAGCTAATATCATCCTCAGTGGGGAAAAACAGAGCTTTTTCTCTACAGTCAGGAACAAGACAGGGATATCTACCCTCACCACTTTTATTCAACATAGTACCAGAAGTCCTAGTCACAGCAATCAGACAACAAAAACAAGTAAGTGGCATCCAAACTGGCAAGGAAGAAGCCAAACTATCATTATTTGTAGATGACATGATACTCTATATAGAAAACCCAAAAGAGTCCACCAAAAACTTGCTAGAACTATTACATGAATTCAGTTAAGTCACAGAATACAAAATATACAGAAATCGGTTGCATTTCTATACACCAATAATGAAGCAGCAGAAAGAGGTATCAAGGAATCAGTCCTATTTACAATTGCACCAAAAGATACCCAGGAATTAACCTAACCAAAGAGGTAAAAGATCTACATTCTGAAAAATGAAACACTGATGAAAGAAACTGAAGATGAAACAAAGAAATAGAAAGACATTCCAAGCTCATGGACTGGAAGAACACGTATTGTTAAAATGTCTATACTACCCAAAGCAATCTACACATTTAATGCAATCCCTATCAAAATACCAACAGCTTTCTCTACAGAGCTAGAACAAACAATCCTAAAATTTCTTTGGAACCACAAAAAGACCCTAAATAGCCAAAGCAATCTTGAAAAAGAAAAGCAAATCTGGAGGCATCACAATTGCAGATTTTAAGTTATATTAGAAAGCTGTAGTGAACAAGACACCATGGTGCTGGCACAAAAACAGATACATAAATCAATAGAACAGAACAGAAATCCCAGAAATGGACCCACAAGTATATGGTCAATTAATCTCGACAAAGTAGGAAAGAATATCCAATGGCAAAAAGACAGTTTCTTCAGCAAATGGAGTTGGGAAAACTGGACAGCAATATGCAAAAGAATGAAACTGGACCACTTACTCCATACACAAAAATAAATTCCAAATGGATGAAAGACCAAAATGTGAGACAGGAAACCATCAAAATCCTAGAGGAGAACACAGGCAGTAACCTTTTTTACATCAGCCACAGCAACTTCTTACTAGACATGTCGCCAGAGGCAAGGGAATCAAAGGTGAACTATTGGGACTTCATCAAGATAAAAAGCTTCTGCACAGCGAAGGAAACAATCAACAAAACTAAAAAGCAGCTTACAGAATGGGAGAAAATATTTGCAAATGACATATCTGATAAAGGGTTAGTATCTAAAATATATGAAGACTAAGGACACATGTGATGAGCACTGGGTGTTATACACAACTAATGAATCGTTGAACACCACATCAAAAACTAATGATGTACTATATGCTGGCTAACTGAACATAATAATAAAAAATAAAAATAAAATCTATGAAGAACTTATTAAACTCAACAAACAAAAAACAAATAATTCAGTTAAAAAATGGGCAGAAGACATGAATAGACATTGTTTTTCAAAGAAGACATCCAGATGGCTGACACATAAAAAGAAGCTAAACATCACTGTCATCAAGGAAATAAAAATCAAAACTCAGGATGAGATACCATCTCACACCTGTCAGAATGGCTAAAATTAACATAGGAAACAACAGGTATTGGCAAGGATGTGGAGAAAGGAAAACCCTCTTACACTGTTGTGAGAATGCAAACTAGTGTAGTCACTCTGGAAACCAGTATGGAGGTTCCTCAAAAAGTTAAGAACTACCCTACCACCCAGGAATTGCACTACCAGGTATTTACCCCAAGGACACAAACATAATGATCCGAAAAGGCACCTGCACCCCAACGTTTATAGTAGCAGTGTCCACAATAGCCAAAATACGAAAAGAGCCCAAATGCCCACTGACTGATGAATGGATAAAGAAATCTTATAAATAAATATATATATATTTAATAATATATATTTTATATATTTATTTATATATTATATATTATATAATATATACTAATTAATAATAACATATAAATATAAATATATGATATAAATATATAAATATATTTATAAATATATATTATATAAAATTAAATATGCATTATATAAATATATAAATATATAAATATATTTATATGTGTATTTATGTAATATATATAATTTATATATATAAATATATAATATATATTATATATATATTATATATATTATATATAATAATATATACACACACACACACACATATATATATATATATCTCAGGCACCCGAAAGAATGACATCTTGCCATTTCCAATGATGTAAGCAGGGAGCCCGATGTGGGGCTCTATCCCAGGACCCTGGGATCGTGACCTGAGCCAAAGGCAGATGCTTAATGACTGAGCCACCCAGGCACCCCAATACTACACTGTATGTTAACTGGAATTTAATTAAAAAGTTGGAGAAAGAAAAAACAAAGTATAAACAAAATAAAACCGCATTGAAAAATATAAGACAATGAAACAAAAAAAAGAACCTATATAATTCAACACCAAAAACACAATAATTAAAAAATAAAGGACCTGAGTAGACATTTGTCCAAAGAAGACATGCACATGAAAAGATGCTCAACATCATGAACAGCAGGGAAATGCAAATCCAAACCATAATGAGATATCACCTCACACCTGTTAGAATGGCTAGTATCAAAAAGACAAGAAATAATAAGGGTAGGTGAAGATGTGGAGAAAAGGGAACCCTCATGCACTATAGGTGGGAATTTAAATTGGTGCAACCACTGTTGAGAAACAGTATGGAGATTTGGCAGAAATACCATATGACCCAGTAATTCCACTGCTGGGTACTTAACCAAAGAAAATGAAAATTCAAAAAGACATATACACTCCTTATTTCAACATTATTTTCAGTAGCCAAGATATAAAAGCAACCTATGTGTCTATCAATAGATGAATGGATAAAGAAGTGCTATATATATATATATATATATATATATATATATATACACACACACACACACACACATACACATACACACACAATGGAGTATTTCTCAGGCATAAAAATAAGATCTTGCCAATTACAACCACATGGATGGACCCAGAGAGTACTATGCTAAGTGAAATAATTCCGAGAAAGCCAAATACCATATGATTTCAATTATATATGGAATGTAAAAAACAAAAATAAAAATAGAAACAGACTCATAAATACAAAGAACAAATTGGTGGTTGCTGGGGAAGGGGTGTGGGGGAGTGGGCAAAATAGGTGAAGGTGATTGAGATATATACTTTCAGTGAAGAGATAAGTTATGGAGATGAAAAGTACAGCGTAGGGAATATACACACTAAGATTGTAATAGCATTGTATTTTGACAGATGGTGACTATACTTAACTGTGGTGAGCAATGAGTAATGTATAGAATTGTTGAATCACTGTTGTACACCTGAAACTAATATATGAAGGTTGGGGTGCCTGATATGGGACATGATACCCTTGCTCCTCAGAGAAAAGCTCGGATTTTTGAGATTCCTCTTGAGTGTGTGCACTGTGCCAGGGGTATGGTTAATGATAAGACAATTTCTAATTTCTCTGCCTCTCCTACTTGTCTTTTTTTTTTTTAAAATGTTTTATTTATTTATTCATGAAAGTCAGAGAGAGAGAGAGAGGCAGAGGCAGAGGGAGAAGCAGGCTCCCCGCCTAGCAGGGAGCCTGATGCGGGACTCGATCCCAGAACCCTGGGATCATGACCTGAGCCAAACGCAGACGCTTAACCATCTGATCCACCCAGGCACCCCTCCTACTTGTCTTGAATGTCCCTTTAATCATTTGTTGTGAAGTAGCTGTTCAGGGAGTTTTCAGGTCTTTTTCAAAGGGAATTTTCCATATGGCGGTATAGATTCAGTGTGTCCAATGGAGATGAATTCAGGATCTTCCTATGATACCATTTTGCTATTTTCTTTTATCTATATGAGGTGATGGATGATAACTGACTGGAGTAATCATTTTACAATATATGGAAATCAGACCATCCTGTTGTACACATTATACAGTGATTCATTTCAATTATTTCTCAATAAAACTGGAAAAAATTAAAGTAAAATTAAAAATTGTGACTTCAGGTTCTTTGGCCTCTTCCAAAGTGATTTTTCAAAGGTTTCTTTGAGAAGACATTAAAATTCCTTTGCACTCAAATTTTATTTTAAAACAGTCTAAAATACACTCAGAAAAAAATTAAGATTTCTAATTTCTTAGAATTAAACTTTATCTTATAATGCTAGAGTGTATGATAATGTTCCTACAAACCTATCTACTACCTGCCTCCATTCATTGTACATTCATCCCTGTCCACAGAAAAAATGAAAGCAGATAGAAACTGATGGGAGAAGCTGAGCTTAAAATCTCAGAAGAACAAGAGAAAGAGAAAGAGAAAAGCTAATTTTATAAATCAACTATAAACTGAAAGACGTTCTATCTTCGAATTTCTAAAAGAAACATATAATTAACATTTGTTCAGTTATTATCAGTGTAAATACATAGATTTTTGGGTTGCAAAAGCTATTAGTGATAGGATAATTCAACTTATTATGGTATTAAATTGCTAGAATATATAGTTAGTGGTCAGAAAAATACTGAGACAATGAAACGGGAACAGTGAAATGGAGAAAAGTTTCTAAAAGCCCCTCATTTTTATGAAGATGAAAAGTAGGAAGCAATGAATGTCATTTCTACAGAGTTTACTGAATATGTTCACATTATTGCCAGGTCCTAAACTGTGATATTTGCTATTCTCTATTTTCTAGATAAAGGATAATACAGTGAATGGAAACTGAGTATAAGGTATGGACAAAACGAGATCATTCATCTCACACAGTAATTATCCCTAAAGCAAGAGCTCCAGTAGGGTATTCCCTTTGCAGCAGAAAGGTCATTTTATCTTAAGGTCATGCCTACCTAAATTTTCCCATTCCCTGATGTTAACATCAATAACCCATGCTGGGATTAATACACCATACCTTCCTAAAATAACCTTCTATTACAAGGTTGGATAGTTCTCAAAACTGCCTTCAATATCAATCTTATGTAATGATGAAAACACAAGGTTAGAAAGTTTAGGTTTAATATGAATCTCTGAGATTCTTCTTCATAATATCATGAGATGATAATGACTCAAAGTAATGGGAGAATCTATAGCTTGCTATTGATTTCTTCAAACTACAAATATAAAACCCACAAATTAGGCAAACTCATCATGGACAAATAGCTTGCACTCAGCTTAATTACTGTGCTGGGGGTATAAGAAAGCTTGTCGCAGATACAGGATTACTTCAAAATTTTGTTTGACAGTGTTGTAAAAAGAGTTTACTTCCTTATCTGCATAATTTTTATCCCTATTTAGGGAAAGATATACTACCAATTATTCCTCATGTATAAAAGTAAACATTACATAAAACATGCTACAATAGCAATATACTACAGTGCAAAGAGAATCCCATTTGAGGAAACACATTTGGGTTCAAATCCTGGTAAGACTTTAGAAAAAGTAATTATTAAAGTAATTATAACCCATTTGTAAAGGGTTATAAAGATAAGTCTCTCACAGTATTGATGTGAGGACTTGAGTTATATTACCTACATAAATCACCAAGCAGGTAACTGGTGCTCAAATACCTTGTTCTTTTTTAGTCTATTCAGTAACATCCTGTGGATTTTTTGAAAGAGTAAATGTGTGTATGACTATTTAAAAGCCACAACAATTTAGAATTTAAGACTATTTTTTGAAATGCAGGGGCAGTCTTCGGGCGCCTGGGTGGCTCAGTCATTAAGCGTCTGCCTTCAGCTCAGGTCATGATCCCAGGGTCCTGAGATGGAGCCCCGCATCGGGCTCCCTGTTCAGAGGGAGTCTGCTTCTTCCTCTCCCTCTGACCCTCCCCCCTGCTTGTGTTCAAATGAATAAATAAAAGATCTTAAAAAAAAAAAAGAAATGCAGGGGCAGTCTAAACCCTGAAGTGAAATGTGATTAGGACTCTTTCATATAATGTCAGTTCAAGTAAGAGAGAGAAAGCATCATCTTCAAATAATGTTTATATAGAAAAATATATACTGTATCTGATCTGATTATGAACACAAAAGCAGGAATACATTATATAAATGTACTTTTTTATACATCACATTCTATATGATACATACATTATATAAAACATAAAATATATACTATTCTGACTATATTATACACTAAATATAATATTCAAGTATATTGACTAATATGTAATTCTTTTTATATAATTTATATTTGTATTATCACAACTTAATGTCATGTTGTACCTTGTATTACACATTTATAATATATTGCACATTTGTGTGTATATATATATGTGTTTATGTAAAATAACCACTTACTGCAGTTATTGTTCTTATTTTACCCAATTAAAGAAGGATCTTTTATTGAGAAAGCATACTAATAAATTTTCAAAGATTTTTGTTATATTAGTACCTGCCATGTGTTAGGAAAAATAGGTTGAAGATTTCTTAGAATTAAAAGTGTTTCAGAATAGAATTGTGAAAATTAAACTATAACCCAGTGATATATACTGATAGAAAATTATTTTTATAATTTGAAAACAATAGTTGTACTTTATATGGTTCACTTTCTCTCACTTATTTAAATTTTTGTCTCTGATTCCAAATTTTATATGTGATTTTAAACAGGAATGGTAGAATAGAATCCAATCTGCCTGTTGATCACAAAAATTCTCCCTAGTTGATCTGAAAATTTCTCCCATTTGTGTATCAGAAGTGGTAACTCTGTGAGCATCCTGTCTGTTTGAATCATTTTAATATTACCAAGTACTCTCTGTGATTACAGAACATCTAGATAAATTTAGTTTTATGAACACAGACTGTGTTCCTAAAACAGTATGTAGTGATAAAGTACTCATATTTTTGCTTTATTCTTAATTTACTGAGCCATTAAATCATACTTTTTGATATTGTAGGGTACAAACTTTATTTTATTATAACTTTTGAACACAATAAAAAAACTTTCTCTTGCTTCTTTAGCATTGTACTTGCAGGCTTTCAGAATGGCTCTGACTCTAGAAAGGTCAAATATTAGCTTTCCATACAAAAAGAAGACACTAATATGTATCTAAAAATAATGAATAAAAACAAATGAAAAGCCAAATAGTTTTTCCAAACTACTGTAATTACCAGCTCACAAAATTTCTCCCGTGCATCTCTGCAAATCCACAGTACAGAGGAGGGAGCCAAGTGAAGTGGGAGAAGTACAGGCTGAGGAGTCAAATGGATAAATGTTACAGTCTCATTCTGACACTTATGAGATGTGTGACTCTGAGCAAGTTATATTACCTCTCTAAGCCTCAGGGTATATTAGTTTGTTTCTGTGTTCTGTTTTTCTGCAAAACTGAGGTAGAGCCTACCTACAATATTTTAAAGAGATATATATTTAATATGTGCAAAATACATAGCATAGAGCCAGGCCTATACTCTGAACTCATACACTACTGTATATCCTCATCTTACTTTGCAATAGCCTTCCATCTGGTCTCCTTGCCTCTAGTCCTCCTGAAGAATCCATTTTTTGCAGAAACTCCTTAGTCTATAGAGGATTCTTAATAAACTTATACCAACCAGCCACAATCTTTCTAACTTTATCTTTAAACATTTTTCTCCTCAAACTTTACATTGAAGTACATAGTCCTGCTCACTTTCATTCAAATAGGCAGTCATGCCCCATGCAATTCAGATACAAATATTTAAGAATTCCCCAAAAGAAACTTAATGAAAATGAACTGTATGTATTAGTATTATGCTAGACAATGAGAAATGATATAGATACATCAGAAACAAATCCTATTTTCAGGGACAGGCATCTTTCTGGTTGTAGAAGATGGATTTTTTTTAACTTATTTTTGTTTTTAACTTGGATTATCTAGGACTAAAAACCAAGTATAGTTGAATATTTTCCAAATATTAGTATTATTCTAATTATCCAGGCCTCAGTTTTATTCATATTAATAGTATTAAAAGAACAAAGGGTTAAGCTTAATTGTCCCTTTAGTCTTTAAGCCAAAAAGCACACAGAGTTTAACATTACTTCACAGCCACAACGCTTGTAAAGCAGTAGCAATGACAAGCTTTCAGTGCATGGCAATGTAAACAATATAAGCATGAAGCTGTATGCGTTCATAAAGACACTGTTAAGTGAGATTAAATTCACTCTTTATTAAGTAATTTGCTCCATGTAGTCCAAAACAATAGAAACAGAAAGAGAAAAATTAAAAATTCACAGTTAATGTTCGCAACCCTTAGATACACATACAATGAGAACACTACAAAGGGAGATATTACTTGTAAACATGTACTGTTTTTAAATGATTTCCAAAAATTCCCATTTGTATGACAACTTTTGTGTGCCATCCATGGCAGAGAGAAGGAAGGCAAAGTGCAGAGGAAGCTTATATGTATTTTGCATGTTGACAATAAATAAATTGAAAGGCCAGACTCATTCATTAGAAAATAGATAAATTATATAGAGAGGTTGGAAATTAGATTAACTCTTGCCAGAAATATTGTAAAATGTATCCAGATTGCTCCAAATTAGTTAGGTTTCTTGGAAATACTATATTGTCTTTCCATATGCTGAGACCACCCTCTGAGCAGCTTAACAGAAAAAGGAGGCCCCAAAGAAATTTGGGTTAAAAGTGGCTATTCGCCTGGGGTCTGTTGTCTGCCTATTTCCTTGTCCTCCAGTCCTCTGAAATCAGTTGAAAGACTGATATGCCTTCTCTGTTAATGGAATTCTTCCCTATTCCTTATTTGCTCTTGGACCATGTAAAACCATTTTATAGTACCTTGGACATTCCCAAGTGCAGATTTAGCTTTTATCACCTGTGGTCTCTAAAATTCTTTTAACTAGACAGGTAGCCTAAAGTGTACAAGAGAATCAGGCCTTTGTCCCAAGAAGTTTACAATCTCTAAGGACTGCCAAGGTAAACCTGACAAGGGAATTAAAGGTCATAAGGGTAATAGAGAGCTCACCTAGACTAACTACCCAACAAAACCAGCAAATCTATTTACAAATTTCAGGAAAATGATAAACCCACCAGTTAGTTATTGTACTTTTACAGAGAGGACAAGTTCAGTTCTTCATGTCATTGTTACATATTGTCAGTTATTAGAAGATGCTAGCTTATGCTGAGCAGTAATTATCCTTCCAGTAACTTCCACTCTTTGGTAGTGTTTTGTACATCAAAGGATTATTTTCTTCTCTATAGTATATTCTCAAGTGCATATATTTATACAAACAAAAGCAAGTGCATTAACATCCCAAATGTTCAGTGTCAAGGAGTAATTTGGAATCAAGACTATATTTGTTCATTTTTAAGGAAATATTTTTATATCAAATAGAAATTCAGCCTCTTAGAGTATTCTGAACAAAATTTATATTCTGCTCAATGGTTGTAGGTCATCACCATTATTAAAAGAAATTATTGTATTGTGTTTTCAGATGTTGATGCCTTCAGGGTTTGTGCAAGTTGGTAGAAAAATTTGTCCCTGTACTATGTGTTCTTAGGATATTTACCTTTGGGGCTTTGTGTATTTTTTTTTCTGTAGATTTTTCCCTTTTGTTTCTTAGTATCAGTTTGCATAATCTTGATCCTGCCACTGTGCCTCCCTCTAGCTTAAAGGCTGTGCTTCTAATCTTATGTGACTTTGGAAATTAGATAGCCAGACTCATTACAAAGTATCTAAAAGTGCCTCTGAGTGAGACTTTCTTATAAATAAAATATATAAACGTAAATGCATGCTCCAGTAGACAGACTCTTGTCCCTTCTCCATGGTATCCAAGCCTTTGTGTATTCCCTTCCTCTTGAATGTGAGCACAACCTCTGACTTGCTTCTAAACAATAGAATATGGCAAAGTAGAGAGGATGCCACTCCTCTGATTAGGTTACATTAATGGTACTGTAAAGGGATTTTGTAGATATAATTAATGGTAATTTGGTTGATTTTGAACTATCAAAAGGGAGATTATCCTGGATGGGACTGACTTAATCAGGTGAATCCCTTATAAGAGGAACTGGACCCTCCCTGAAATTAGAGACTCTCTCTCCAGTGCTGGCTTTGAAGATGCACACTGCCATGTTGTGAGAGGGCCTTTGGTGAGGACCATGTGGCAAGAAACTGCAGGTAGCCTGAGGATGGGAGAGAAGCTGACAGCCATCAACACTGCTGAAGCTGTCAGTCTTACAGATGTGAAAAAAATGAATTCTTCCAAAAATTTAAAGGACCTTAGGAGATCTTACCTCAGTCAACCTTGTGATGATCCAAAGTCTGGCCAACACTTTGAGTGCAGCCTTGTGAGGCCGTGAGCAGAGGACACAGCTAAACCATGCCCTGAGTCCTGCCCCACTGAAACTGTGAGATAATAAATGGGTATTGTTTTAAGTTGCTGAGTCAGTGGTAATGCATTCAGCATAGATAAATAATAGGTATGTGCTACATGGCATTCATTTTGTATGTACAGAGAAACTTTGGGTCCTTTTCTTATCCTTTCCTGGGTTCAAGTTGGTTAACCTTATCTTCACTGAGTAAAGTATTAACCAAAATATTTAATACGCACATGTATGTTGTACAGTTGAATGTATGCATGTTAAGCACCTTTTTCAACTAACATATATGCCATGAAAACAAGGTTATTCTGAATGTGCCTTAATTGCTTAAAGAGATATATACTGGGTGGCTGGGTGGCTCAGTCATTAAGCGTCTGCCTTCGGCTCAGGTCATGATCCCAGGGCGGGATCGAGCCCCACATCGGGCTCCCTGCTCTGCGGGAAGCCTGCTTTTCCCTCTCCCACTCCCCCTGCTTGTGTTCCCTCTCTTGCTGTCTCTCTCTCTCTCAAATAAATAAATAAAATCTTTAAAAAAAAAAAAGAGATATATACTGATGGAGTGAAAGCAAAGAGGCTCTTTCAGCACAAGCATATGACACCTCATACAAAGGTACTCAATAATTATTGACAATATAAATACTGAAAGAGCTGAATTTGTTTTATTTTTGAAAAAGCTGAATTCAGAATATATATACATTGTGTCACAAATTTAATTGCCTACGCAGGCCTGACATTTCACTTAAATGAGTGAATCTGGCCACAGAACAAAGAATAAGGAGTGGTGGAGACTGGTGAAAATGTCCCAGCCCAAAGAGGCAGCCCTTAGCAGATACTTTTCATGTGAGTATGTGAAAACAATTTTTCCAGACATGCTATTTTTCAAAAAGAAGGTAAAAGTTTAGATGTTCATGTGGTATCTCCATATTTTTAAAAGTTGCTAACAAAACATAAATTTTTAAAAATAAACAACTGTACTGGCCAAATAAGACAGTAATATAGGCCGTATCTGGCTATCAATTTGTGTCTTGAATTAAAATTAATGACTTCTATGCAAAAGTCATTAAGCATACATGTCTAATTTCCATAATCAGCACTAATGAACATGTCAGTGGACAAGAGAAAGTCTACATGGGCTTTTATTAATATTCTAATGAAGGATACAGTATTCTTTACCTTTTGTTATTCCCATTTGTGTTTTATTTCCATTGCAATGCATGAGTAAACAAAGTCTGTATTTGACAAAAGTTTGACCATTCTCAATTTAGTATTTGGTAACAGTAAATGAGGGGAAGTGAGAGGGAATTAGTAGGAGCAAGGAGAAGAAAGATAAGGTACACTGTTTAATATTCCTCATTCAGTTCCAGAAAGTGATGGTCTACACCTGACTCTCCTTTTCCAATAAATTTTTACATTAACTATAACTCCAAATTAATGGATTTCAGACAGCAGTTTACAAGGAGAGGATAGCTTGTTTCTTGAAGGCTTATTTGCCCAGAGCTTAAATAGTATCGGAGTAATAGTAACTACTCATATTTCTATAACCCTTACCAGCCATCCAGTCTACTACAAATTCCACTGTCTTCCCCTACTCCAAGTTACATATGGTAGAGCTCTGTATAGCTGTTTTATGAGAGATCATGCAAATACCCTGTCAGCAACCACAGAGTATCTTCCAAGTCCTTCCTCTTGCTTCAATGGCATCTCAACCACAGGCCCAAGAACCCTACTCTGTTATTTGAACACACATAAGCCATAGTTACTTCAGTTAGTGCTGGCACTGATACAAACCAACATGATTTAGAATTGGCACTGTGTCAGGGCGCCTGGGTGGCTCAGTTGGTTAGGCAACTGCCTTCGGCTCAGGTCGTGATCCTGGAGTCCCGGGATCGAGTCCCGCATCGGGCTCCCTGCTCAGCAGGGGGTCTGCTTCTCCCTCTGCCCTCTTCCCTCTCGTGGTCTCTGTCTCTCATTCTCTCTCTCTCAAATAAATAAATAAAATCTTTAAAAAAAAAAAAAAGAATTGGCACTGTGTCAATTACACAATGATTTACATGTACCTTGAGGCCCTCCCTGACACAGTGTTCCCCCAAGGTGTGCTTAGCATTATGCAAGCACCTTATGCAAACCTCATTTAGTGCTTAACATTTCTCTCGCCATAGACCTCAACTTCTGATCCATGAAGTTTGAGTAAAGCCCCCTCCCGAGCAGCATCAGCATCACCTGTGATCTTGTTAGAAATAGAGAATTTCAGGCCATATTCTGAACCTATAGGCTCAGAACCCGAATTTTACCAGGTGATTTGTATGCATCTTAAAGTCTTGGCTAAAGGACCAGTACATGAGACAGATATATTGGCATCCTTTAAATCTGTCATACATAAATATGTAAACACCTCCTGCAACCTATACTCTCCCTACTCCTTTAGATCACCCTTATGTCTTCCAGAATTTTTATTTTTTTATTTAAAATCAGTGAGCCAACGTATAGTACATCATTACTTTTTGATATAATGTTCAATGATTCATTAGTTGCATAAAACACCCAGTGCTCATTACATCACAGGCCCTCCTTAATGCCCTTCACCCACTTACCCTATCCCCCCCACCGCTTCCCTTTCCGCAACTCTCAGTTTGTTTCCCAGAGTCAAGAGTCGCTTCCAGAATTTTACAAACAACCCTGCTGAAACAAAACTTTTCTTTTTTCACTATACAAGGTTATACTGGAAGCTGTTGGAGTTTTCACTAGGGACTTCCCTTTGTATCTAATATAAAATTGGACATATTACCTCCCATTATAATTATAAAACCACTTTTTATCTCTTTTTAAATCCCCATTAAGAAGATTTATAACATGTAATCCAGCAGTTACACATCAAGGAATTTATATATCCTGAAGATACACTCACACAGGTGCAAAAAGATATATGTTCTAGGATGATCACTGTAACACAATAATAGTACTGATATCTAAATATATAAATGCCCATCCATCAGGAACTGGTTAAAATAATTACATGTCCATATAATCTGTGCCTTTAAAAAGTATGAAGAAAATCTACATATGGCTGATAAGGAAAGCTATCTGATAAATATTTAAGGATGCCAGCCAAGTTATAACATTTTATATTGCATGCTGTCATTTGAATATTCTACATTTAAATGCATGTATCTTTATATATATATGTGTATGTTTGTGCATGTATATAGAAGCTATATAGTTGTCATTGTACATTGGCTTACCTGACCTCATTTTCAATTCTCTTCTGTCCTACCTGCCTTTTCTGTGGAGGCTTTAAAAGATAAAATCGATTTCTCAGGTTCCCTTGCAATTGAGGTTGAGGACGTGAAACTGTTATGACTAATGATCTGTATCCAGAAGTCTCCCATTGCTGCCTCTTCCTCTTCTTTTACCCTGCTTGGAAAGCCACTATGAAGGCTGGAAGTGCAGTAGCCTTTTAGTGACCATGAGACAGCAAGCATGAGGACCAGATCCAACACCCCAGAGAAGAAAAATATGTTTGAGACATCTTGTGGCATCTTAGGGCAACAATACCAGCACTGTGTTTTTTGCTATGAAAGAGAAATAAATCCCTGGATATTTAAGTCACCATATAGGAGTTTTTTTGGTGGTGATGGTGGTTGTGGTAATTAGGCATCACTAACAAATTCAAGTGTTAGCTCTGGAAAGTGTGCAGAGGCACTATTTTTACTTTTCAAAATTTTTATTCTTTTGTGATGTTTGAATTCTATAGTCAAAGAAATGACCCACAAACAAACTGATCTTAAAATGCAATTAAAGTCACTGAGTTTTATGCATAGTTGTTTCAAGCCCTGGCTTAAAAGAGAACTTTTTTTCACAAAATTGTTTCTGGTATTTATATTAGATGGATAATAACAGAAACAATTTAACATGTAATTCTATAACAGAGTGGTTGCTAAAAGGACAAATATAATTACATTAGTGATCCTACAACTTGGTTGAAAAATGGCTACACTTCTCAGGGAGAGGAGGTAATTTCTCTTGTTTTAAAGAAAATTAGTTAACTCTATTTATAGAAAAATGATAGTGATAGGGTTGAATGATAATGCCCTTCATCTTTTTTTCTTCTTTTTGATGTTTGGAGAAAGAAGAAAACAGAACTCAGAAGAAATGAGAAATATTTAGGGGATTGTTCCTCATGAAGCAGTTTTTAAAGCAGTGGTCACAGATGTGTTGTGTAGGAAAGGACTAATTCAGGAGATGTGGATTGTTCAGACTCTGCACAATCTCAAGAAAGGCCTGTTTTTAGGAATGGCCCATGGCTGGCTCCTGGGAGCTGAACTCTGAGCTCTTAAAATGTTCTTTTTGTACCATTTTGATCCAGCAGCTTATGCAAACAATGTGATTGATGGTAAACACCTTCCCCCCCTCCCCCCCGGGAATGTGGAGTCTAAAGAGCTAATATGCAGGTACTACATGCCTACATGACTGACCTCTGATAAAAACCCTAGACATCAAGGCTTTGGTGAGCTTCCATGGTTGGCAACACTTTGCATGTGTTGTCACACATTGTTGTGGACAGAATTAAGAATATCTCATGCCAGGGAGCAAAGTCGGGAGCGAAGTCGGGAGGGATTTGGAAGCCTGCTCCAGCTTTTTGTGGACTTCATCTCCTGAGCCTTTTCCCTTTACTGATTATCATCTATATCACTTTTGCTGTAATAAATCATAACGGTGAATATAACAGGTTCTGAGTCCAGACAGTCCCTCTAGTGAATCATTGAGCATGAGGGTGGTCTTGAAAACCCCTGACACAGTTCCCTAAATAGCCAGAACTTTAAATAATTACAAAGTTGCTTGATGCTAAGTCATTATGAAGTTATAAATAATTCCTCAAAATATTTTATTCTAGAAAATGGATGAAAATATAAAGGCATATTTTTTTTAAAACATATGTGGTAGAAAAGGAGTTAGCAATTAAGTATTGCTGAGAATTATACGAATTATGTTTTCTCATGCTTTGGTTTAACTCTTTTAATAAAACATTTAATTTGGCATTAAAGGAAATAATTGCATGGGAAAATACATTACTCCTTTAGTCAGTCATGTCACTGAGAAGTAAAAGAGAGTCTCTGGCCAAGGTAGTTAAGACAATGAATTTTTCCAGACATACAGATGGCCAACGGGTACATGAAAAGATGCTCAGCACCACTTATCATCAGGGAAATGCAAATCAAAACCACAATGAGATACCAGCTCACACCTATCAGTGTGGCTATTATCCAAAAGACAAGAAATAACAATATCAATATCATAACAATATCAGTAAGACAAGAAATAACAAGTGTTGCCAAGAATGTGGAGAAAAGGGAATCCTTGTTCACTACTGGTGGGAATGTAAATTGGTATAGTCACGATGGAAAACAGAAAGAACACTCCTTAAAAAGTTAAAAACAGAACTACCACATGATGCAGCATTTCCACTTCTGGGTATTTATCCAACAAAGAAAATGAAAACACTAACTCAAAAGATATCTGTACCCCCACTGTCATTGCAGCATTATTTACAATAGCCAGGATATGGAAGCTACCTAAGGGTTCATCAGTGGAAGAATGGATAAAGAAAATGTGGCATATAAACACAATGGAGCATTATTTAGCCATAAAAAATAATGAAATTTTGCCATTTGTGACAACAGGGACAGACCTTGAGGACATTATGCTAAGTGAAATAGGTCAGAGAAAGACAACACCATATGATCTCACATGTGGAATCAAAAAGAAAAAAGAAGAAACAAACTCCTAGATACAAAGAACAGATTAGTAGTTGCCAGAAGCAGGAGTTGGAGGTGGGTGAAATGGGTGAAAGGAGTCAAAAGGCACAAATTTCCAGTTATAAAATAAGTCAGTCATTGGGATGTAATATACAGCATGGAGACAATAGTTAATACTGCACTGCATATTTGAAAGTTGCTAAGAGAGCCAATCTTAAAAGTTCTCATCAGAAGAAAAAAATTATGTATGGTAATGGATATTAAATTGACTTACCATGATGATCATTCCATAATATATACAAATATTGAATCATTACATTGTACAACTGAAACTAATATTAAGATATATATTATATTAAGAAATATATAATATTAAGATATTATATAAAATCCCCTAAATATTTCTCATTTCCTCTGAGTTCTGTTTTCTTCTTTCCCTAAACATCAAAAAGAAGAAAAAAAGATGAAGGGCATTATCATTCAACCCTATCATTATCATTTTTCTATAAATAGAGATAGTTAACTAATTTTCTTTAAAACAAGAGAAATTACCTCCTCTCCCTGAGAAGTGTAGCCATTTTTCAAACAAGTTGTAGGATCACTAATGTAATTATATTTGTCCTTTTAGCAACCACTCTGTTATGGAATGACATGTTAAATTATATATATATATATATATAAATATATCAATTTTTCCTCAAAAAAAAAAGACAATGGGACAAACGTAAGAAACAATTTCAAGAGGTAAAACTTTGTGCCTAAATGAAAAATAGCTTCATAAGTGGCCTGAAAGTATAAAAAGGCTTATATCTTTTAATTTTCTAATTTTTATATGCTGCTGACAGTCTCTCTGCTTTCTATTCATGCACTGACACATTTTTAATATATATATTTAGCAAGAAAAAAATATGCAAACATAATCTTAAAATATGGAGAGTGTGAATATTAAGAATATCTTCCCCTTAAGCTTAAAAAAATTGTTTGCTTGTTATTTTGTTTGGGATTTATTTGTATTTCTATCTGGCCTTATTCCAAAAAGTTTAGCAGTTGGCTAAAAGATTTGCAATTCTATTTTTACTCTGAATGTGGGGAAACTGAGACATATGATCCTTTAATGAGAAACATTAAAATACCTGGAAAGAACATTACAATATTGGTAAAACAAAACAAAACAAAAACCTATAGAAATCAGTAATTTTCCAGCATGTTCTCAAAGGCTGATATAAAACTGGCAGAAGCTAGAAATAATTATCTCAAGAATCAAAATTTACAGGGTCAAAGTATATGTGAACATTCATCAGTTCATTTAGTCAATGGTTATTTCTTCTGTTTCAACTATGTACCCAACCTTTCTCTAGAATGAGATAATAAAAAAAATTTTTTATCACATTCTGTAGGAGGTAACAGTCAATGAATAACTCCACAAGTAAAACATTCTATATATCAGATGTTGCAAACTGCTATCTAGAAAAATAAAGCAAGAAAGAGGCTTAGGGACATGGTGGTATGTTTTGCAAATTTAAATAACATCAAGATAGACTTGCCGTGCATATAGATCTAAAAGTCCTCATCAGAAGAGAAAAACATCTGTATGTACAGTGACGGATGTTAACTAGACTTACTGTCATGATCATTTCACATATATGCAAATACTGAATCATTACATTGTACAAATGAACCTAATATAGAGCTATATGTCAATTATTCCTCAATAAAGACAATGAGACAAGTATATATATATACACACATGCGCACATGCTTGGAAAGGTTATCAGAAAATATAGTGTCAGTTTAAAACATACTTGAAATTACAACATACAGTAAGTATGTATCATGAGTCAGATCAAGTTTGGTATAATATGATTGACCAGTAGAATCATATAAGAATATGAGAATAATGTTAAAGAAACATTTGTTGGAATGGAGATAGAGAAGTATTGTTTATTAGGTAAGTCCACTGCTTTTTTGTGATGGATGTATACAGAAATAGTGTAAAAGCATCTCTTGTAAATCAGAGCAGTGTCAACACACACATCCTCAAAAACTACATTGCAACTAAATCATTTGAAAAAAAAGTAATTTGATTCAAATCAAATTCCTAAATGGACCTACCTACATTGTTACTAAACTGAAAAACAGGAAGTGCATGTCTGTTAGACTGCATTCTCAATTCGTGCCATCTCCCAGTATATTTGCCCTTGTATAACTCCTTCCCTTTGTGTGTAGGCTGAACAAAGTGATTCCCTTTTAACAACTAGTATAGCAAAAAAGATAGCATGTCACTTCTGAGATTAGGTTACTAGACTGACTTCTGTCTCACCGGCACTCTCTTAGTCTCACTAGCTCACTTTGATAAAGCAAACTACCATGTTATGAGCTATGCAAAGGCCCATGTGGCAAAGAACTGAGGGCACCTTCCATTCAAACTCCAGAAAGAAATCAAGGCCCTCAGCTCAACAGCCTTCAAGGCACTCAGTCCTGCCAACAACACTGAGTCATCCTGGAAGTGGATAATTAATGCCCTAGTTTTACCCTGGGATGACTAAGACCCCAGATGACAACTTGATCACAGCCCTGAGAGCCTGAGCTGGAGGATTCAGCTAAACCATGCTTGGATTCCTGACCCATAGAAAAAGATGTTATTCTTAGGTCACTATGTTTGGGAGATCATATGTAGGCCGCAATAATAAGACATCACTGCTCTCTGAGATTTCTAAGACAGTATCTATTTTCTTACACCTGGAAATTTAATATAGTATTTCTGTTGTCTGTTACAGCGATTCAAAAAGATCACTGGTTAAAAGCAAGTTAAACCTAGTTTAGATTTTGTTATGTGAATTAGTAAATTAGAGCCTGTAGCTCCCACTAAATGATCCAATCAAGAGTGGAATATTGGGCGCCTGGGTGGCTCAGATGGTTAAGCGTCTGCCTTCGGCTCAGGTCATGATCCCGGGGTCCTGGGATCGAGTCCCGCATCGGGCTCCCTGCTCAGTGCAGAGCCTGCTTCTCCTTCTCCCTCTGCCATTCCCTCTGCTTGTGCTCTTCTCTCTCTCTGTCAAATAAATAAATAAAATCTTTAAAAAAAAAAAAGTGGAATATTAACAGTTACAAAGTTAAAAATATTAAATTTTAAGATTTTTATCTTCATTTTTTATTAAATGCTTACTACAAATTCAATAAAGAAGGGGAGATTATGAACCATGAGAGACTATGGACTCTGAGAAACAAACAGGGCTTTAGAGGGGAGAGGGGTGGGGGGATGGGTTAGCCCGGTGATGGGTATTAAGGAGGGCACATACTGCATGGAGCACTGGGTGTTATATGAAAACAATGGATCGCGGATCACTATATCAAAAACTAATGATGTATTGTATGGTGACTAACATAATAAAATTAAAAAATAAAATAATTCTGCCAAAAAAAAAAAAGGGGAGATTAGCGTAATAGGAGAGAACTGCTCTAAGTATTTTACTTTGTAAAGTCAAAAATAATAGTACCTAATAATTTATAATTATATATCTTATATATGTAATTATATACATAATTATATATCCTATAATTATAATTCTATGACAAATAAATATATTCAATAAAATCTACAGGAAAATTCAGTCATTCTGAAGTAGACACACTGAAATAATATTGTGGTGAAAGCAAACAGGAATGACAGAGTAGTGTATATAGATTAGTATATATATATGCTTGCAGACTATGAAAATAGAGGAAGTGGAAAGATTTTTCCTGACACAGACCACAAAAGTGACAACAAAAGCTATAGGAGCACTGGCTACTTTAATATTCACAGAGTGCCCACTATTTTATATTTTTGAAAGGTAAAATAGCTTTTTTGCATTCTTATTTCCAATATTCCTAACCTGCCTTGCTGCCTGTGCCCGTTACCAGGGAAACAAATTGGGCCTTTGCACAAAATACATAAAATCTCTCATATAAGGTAAACATGGGATTTGCCATTCATACTATGATTTATCCATGCTCTGTATTCATTTGTCTTTTCTTTCTGACCTGTCATATTTTCCAAATAATAGAACACCCTACTGCTACTTTCATCTAAGTACTAGCTTCTTGTCATCCTTTCTCCCTCATGCCCTACATTGGAACAATCATTAGTAATGGACTTCAGTTTCCCCAGCTCACCATTGCAGCATTAGTCACAAATGTCAAGCCAAGATATGGAATCAACATGTGTACATCAATGAATGAATGGATAAATAAATCATGAGATACATACACACATACACAAAATGAAATATTTTTCAACTTCAAAAAAAAAAAGAGAGATCCTGCAATTTGCAACAATGTAAATGGACCTGAACTACCTTATGCTAAGTGAAATAAACCAGACACAGAAAGAGGGGGGGAAAAGCTGCATTATCTCACTTAAAGATGAAATCTAAAAAGAGTCAAATACAGAGAAGTAGAGAATAGAATGGTGGTTACCAGAGTTGGGAGGTGGGAGAAATGGAGAGATATAGGTCAAAGGATGCAAAGTTGTAGTTATGTAAGATGACTAAGTTGAGACTTAATGTACAGTATGATGATAACAGTTAATATTGTATTGAACACTACAATTTTGCTGAGAATAAATTTCATGTATTCTCATCACAAAAAAAATGGTAACTGTGAGGAGATATGTTAATTAGCTTGACGCTAGTAATCCTTTTACTATGTATACCAAATCATGTTGTACACCTTAAAAATATACAATTTTTATTTATACATAAATCTTAAAAATTATTGTCATTTCCAAAAAACCAACTATATTAAACATACTTTTTAAAAATTTTTTTCAGGAGTCATTTTTTTTTAATTTTATTTTTTTAAGTTAGTCACCATACATCATTAGTCATCAATTTTCGAGAATAAGTGTACCTGCTGAGCTTCTGTGTAGACGCATGAAAATTTATAACATCAACTGTATTAATTTTCTATGGCTTCCGTAATAAATTACCACAAACTTGGTGGCTTAAAACAACATAAATTTATTTTTTCATAGTTCTGGAGGCTAGAAGTCTAAAATCGCTATCCCTAGAAAGAAATCAAGGTGTTGAAGGGGTCACACTCTCTCGAGGCTATAGGGGAGAATCTGTCCCTTGCCTCTTACAGTTTTCTCCTGGCTGCTGGAATTCTTTGGGCAGTTCTGGGCTTGCAGCTACATCACTCTCATATTTGCATCCATAGTCACAATGTGGCCTTTTCTTCTGTGTCAAATTTCCCTCTGCCTTCCCTTAAAAGGATACTAGTGTGTTTAGGTTCCATGTGGATAAACAAGCATAATCTGCCCATAACAACATCCCTAACTTAATCACATATGCAAAGACTCTTTTTCCATATTTACAGGTTCCACAGATTCAGACTTTAATGTCTTTAGGAGCCATTATTACAGCTACCACATCAACCAACTTTAAATTATAAAATAGTACTCTTTAACAACCTGATCTATCACACACATCACTGATTAATAGAATGGAGTTGGAGGATACAAATATTAAAATAGATCTGGCTTTCATCAATTCATGAGGAAAAATGAATTCCATAAATGGAAACACTTCATGAGAAACACCTGATATTGAAGGTCAAATTATTATCAATTTAAATACCACAGTTATTTTATATGCTGAATGAGACAGATTAACTGGAATGCAAGCAAGACCATGAGCTTCTAAATTGCTAAACTAAGATCATCATTTATCAGCATGCAGATGCAAACAGGTAGCTTCTTCACTCTCAAAAAATTCAAACTGACAAAATAGTGATTAGATGTAATCATCTATAGTTAAAAGGTGGCTGTTTTACATTCCCCTTTTAGTGAGTCTCATGTAATGATGCAGCACAGACTTTCTTTAAATGGTAAATTCCATTGACCTTATTTCTTGTCATTATTGACTTTTTATGAGAAATTATGAATGGTAAATTTGATGTCTCCTCCCATGTTGAGAAATATTTTAAATTTTTCTTATGTTTAAATTACATTTTTTCCTGAGTTTCAAGATTAAATTTTAAGACTTTTGCCAGCAGAATTTTTAAAACAGTTTTCCACTGTCTTCTAAATTTGTAAATATAATGTTTGCATCCAAATATATATATAAAACTACTCTATTATGATTTTTATTGGTACTATTTTATTGGATTTTCCTATATTGGATTAGCCTTGCTTCACAAAACCAGGGAATTTCCAATTATTCTATGGGGGTCTGCAAGTTTTAAATGACATCTGAATAATCTTTTTTTTTCAAGGTGAGGTGTTAACTGATCCAATGCCCAGTGTTATTTCAAATAATACATTTCTAATAAGTTTTCAATATCTTTCATGACAATTTGTTTAAACAATTTTGATAATTTATGTTGTTAAAAATAATCCACTTCATTCGGTTTGTCAAATTTGTCGATTTTATGTAACATTCTTCAATAATTATCTTAACTCTCCATACAGCTGATAAGTTTTCTTACATGTATGTGTATGTGTGTGTGTGTGTGTGTGTTGTGTGTGTAATAGTTTGTTTTAAAGAGGGGGGTGAGGGGCAGAGGGAGAGGCAGAGAGAATCTTAAGCAGTCTCTACACCCAGTGCAGGAGCCCAATGCGGGGCTTGATCTCACAACCCTGAGATCATGACGTGAGCTGAAATCAAGAGTGGGCCACTTAACTAATTGAGTCACCCAGGTGCCCCCATTTTTTTTCTTAATTCGGCTCATGAGATGTTATTCTACTCTATGTAGCAAAGATACAAATTGGAGTTCATCTTGTTAAAACAGAAATACGTGGGTAAATGCCCCAGGCTTTCAGATGAGACCTCTGAAGGACTACATTCTAGAAGTAACAGCAAAGCAAAAGACAATCAACTGGTCCAAAGTAAGAAATCCAACTTCAAATAATCTGGCATCCATTGAATCATGGTAATATGCCCATATCTACTTTCTTGCCAGAAGAAAATTAAATTATCCCAGTAGAAAGGTAACATCATATAGAGATTCTGATATTTGTTATACATTATATCCAGCATTTGATCAAAATTATCAGGCATGTCTCATTCATGCAATGGAATACTATTTATCATTAAAAAAAGACCTATCTGTTAAAAGACATGGAGGAAATTTTTTCCAAGTTTTTATTTAAATTCCAGTTAACATACAGTGTAACATTAGTTTCAGGTGTAGAATCTAGTGATTCATCACTTACATACAATACCCGGTGCTCATCACAACACGTGCCCTCCTTAATACCCATCACCCATTTAACCAGTACCCACCATCACCAACCCGCCCACTTCCCCTTCAGTAACCCTCAGTTTGTTCTCTATAGTTGTCTGTTTTCTGCTTTGCCCCTCTCTTTTTATGCCCTATGTCCATCTGTTTTTGTTTCTTAAATTCCACATGAGTAAAATCATATGGTATTTGTCTTTCTCTGACTTATTTCGCTCAGCATAATACTCTTTAGCTCCATCTATGTTGTTGCAAATGGCAAGATTTCATTCTTTTTAATGGCTGAGTAATATTCCACTGTGTGTGTGTGTGTGTGTGTGTGTGTGTGTGTGTGTGTGTGTGTGTGTGTGAGACACCACATCTTATTTATCCATTCATCATTCAATGGACACTTGGGCTGTTTCCATAATTTAGCTATTGTTAATAATGCTGTTATAAACATCAGGGTGCATGTATCCTTTCCAATCAGTATATTTGTATCCTGTGGGTAAATACCTAGTAGTGCAATTGTTGGATCAAAGGATAGTTCTATTTTTAACACTTTAAAGAATCTCCATATTGGTTTCCAGAGGGCCTCCACCAGTTTGCATTCACATGGAGGAACTTTAAATGCATGTTTTTAAGTGGCAGAAGCCAGTCTCAAAGGCTACTTATTGTATGATCCCAACTACAGACATTCTGGAAAAGGGAAAACTATAGAGGCAGTAAATTTATCACTGGTTGCCAGAGAGGTTCAGGGGGAAAGAGGGACACATGAACCGGTGGAGTTACAGAGGTTTATAGGGCAGTAAAACTATTCATTATGATACTATAATGGTAGATGCATCACATAATGCATTTGTTAAAACCCATGGACCAGTACAACACAAAGAGTAACCATAATGTACAATACAAACTTTAGTTATGAATAATGTTATCAATGTTGATTCATCAATTTTAAATATACCATACAAAGGTAAGATATTAGTAATATGGGAAACTGGGGTGGGGTGGGGTGGGGGGAGAGAAAGGGTAATTAGGAATTCTCTATAATTCCTGCTCATTTTTTTTTGTAAATCTAAAACTTATCTAAAAATTAAAGTATATCAATTAAAAATAATTACCAGAAAGGAAAGATGGCGGAGTAGGGAACCCTACCTATTTCAACTGCTCCCCGGAATTGAGCTGGATATCTACCAGACCACTCTGAGCACCCACGAAACCAGCCTGAGATGTAAGAAGATCTGGATCTCTACAAACAGAATATCGCAGGCGGCTGGTTTTGAGGTACAAAGTGGGAAGCCATGATTCTGCGTGCAGATATCGAAGGATAAATGGCAGCGGGAGGGTGCCTGGCCATGGGGATCCTACACCACCAGTGAGCGACAGCCTCACACGCTGGGGACGGGGCACAGACTTGCAGACTGGTAGCAGCAGGGAAAGGACTTTAGGGCAGCCCCCAGGGTGGAAACCCGGAGTGGCGGGGTTGCCCGGGCGAACTGGGAGTGGATGGTGGTTTTAGAAGCACAAAGGGCAGAGACGTGCCCCAAACTGAAGGCAGGACTGGGGGTGCTGCGGCAGGGCGCACAACCCAGGACGCTGCAGTTTATAGCAGCACGGACAGAAACGGAGACCGTGTGGCCTGGAGAGCTCACTGAAGAACAGACTGCGGTCTCTCTGCTCTGAGGCAGAGGGTTGGAAACGGTCTCTTCTGCTCTGACTCACGGAAGAGATGCGGAAAGCCGCCAGGGAAAGCCACCAGAGAACAAAAGCCCCCAAAACTGATTCCTGCTGAGCCCATCCGCCGCCAAGGGGGGGCAGGGCAACTCCGCCAAAACAGGGTTGCCTGAGTAACAACTCAGCAGGCCCCTCCCTCAGAAGACAGGCTGGGAAAATAAGAGGCCAGCAACCCTAACGACACAAGAAAACAGGTACATCTTGCTTGGGTTCTGGTCAATAATTTGGACTCTATACATTCCCTCAAACACCCATCAACAGAATGACTAGGAGGAGGAACCCCCAAAATAGAAAAGACTCAGAGATCATGACTTATGCTGCAGATTGACAAATGGATGCAGATAGAACCAAGATGTCGGAGATGGAATTCAGGCTAGCAATTGTGAAGACAATGGCTAGAATGGAGAAATCAATTAATGGCAACATAGAGTCTCTAAGGGCAGAAATAAAAGGTGAATTGGCAGAACTTAAAAATGCTATTAATGAGATCCAATCCAATCTAGATAATCTAACAGCTAGGGTAAGTGAGGCAGAAGAACGAATAAGCGACCTGGAAGACAATATAATAGATAAAAAGGGAAAAGAGGAGGCCAGGGAAAAACAACTCAGAATCCATGAAAATAGAATCAGAGAAATAAGTGACACCATGAAGTGTTCCAATGTCAGAATAATTGGAATCCCAGAAGGAGTGAAGAGAGAGAGAGAGCTAGAAGATGTATTTAAGCAAATTGTAGCTGAGAACTTCCCTAATCTGGGGAATGAAACAAACGTTTGCGTCCTAGAGGCAGAGAGGACCCCTCCCAAGATCAAGGAAAACAGGCCAACACCCCGGCATGTAATAGTAAAACTTGCAAATCTTAGAACCAAGGAAACCATCTTAAGGGCAGTTAGGGGGAAGAGATTCCTTACGTACAGAGGGAGGAATATCAGAATAATGTCAGACCTATCCACAGAGACCTGGCAAGCCAAAAAGGCCTGGCAAGACATATTCAGGGTACTAAATGAGAAGAACATGCAGCCAAGAATCCTTTATCCAGCAAGGATGTCATTTAGAATGGATAGAGAGATGCAGAGGTTCCACGACCAGCAGAAACTGAAAGAATATGTGACCACTAAGCCGGCCCTGCAAGAAATATTAAGGGGGGGGGGTTCTATAAAAGGAGAAAGACCCCAAGAGTGATATACAACAGAAATTTATAGGGACAATCTATAAAAACAA
>NC_138385.1:85617134-85646464 GCF_054177405.1 Leptonychotes weddellii | reverse complement strand
CCATAAGAAAAATAAGTTTAGGGATGGCTTTCAACTTGTTAACACTTGACAAAAAGGTCAGCTTGAACTTTAGTTTTCAGATCCTCTCCAGACCCAGAGGAAAACAGGCAAATCCCAGGAGTCAGCGAAATTGGGTTATCTAATAGGAAATAACCCCCACAGAGATCCAGGGTCTCAAGGAACTATACCTTCAAAATAAGAATATACTAGAAGCAAGTCTGCCTCCCTCCCTCCCTACCTCAAGAATGCAAGAAAATATGTCCCACTGAACTTCGGTATTGAATGCAGGGGAAGAGAAATAAATCCTCCTTGAAAATCTGTAGCAAAAATCCAGCCCTTATGTGCATTTGCAACCTGAATTCCCCTATATGAGTAGTCTGAAAGATCTCTAGCCAAGAATTTAAAGCATCCAGAGGTGGTAAAACCTCCTGGTAGCCTGCAAAAGAAAATGAAAATAATTTTTGGATAAAATCACTGTTAAAACCCAGGTTTCAAAGGATTTCCAGGGGTAAAGTTTCCAGGATTATGAACTCAAATTCAAAAATCACAAAACACAAAATGAAATAAAGTATAAGCCAGCAAAATCATCAGACAGTGTAATCAGACCTACAGATACTCCATATATTTGAATTATTAGAAAGAGAACATAAGAATAAGTATGATAGATTTAAAAATAAAAGAAGTGATTAAATATCAGATAAATAAGGAAATATAAAAATGAACAGATCTAAAAAAATCTATATTGAGCTTGAAGAATTAAAAATATAATATTGAATATTAAGAGTTCAATAGGTGGGCGCCTGGGTGGCTCAGTTGGTTAAGCAACTGCCTTCGGCTCAGGTCATGATCCTGGAGTCCCTGGATCGAGTCCCGCATCGGGCTCCCTGCTCGGCGGGGAGTCTGCTTCTCCCTCTGACCCTCCCCCCTCTCATGTGCTTGCTCTCTCTCATTCTCTCTCTCTCAAATAAAAAAAAAAGAGTTCAATAGGTAAGGAAAATATGCTTGATTAAATTTAAAATCAATTTTTAATTTAAAAAATTATTTCAAAAAAAGCAATAGAAGGAAACTTCCTTAGTTGGATAAAAGAGAACTCCACAAATCCTATAATAAAAATCACAATTAATGGAAAAACTTGAAGAATGTTCCCTTTAGATTCAAGAACAGGATATGACTTCTACTGAACATTATACTCAAAAGCCAGAATAATCAGTGAAGAAAAATAAATCAAATGATTAGAAAGGGGAAAAACAAGATTATCATTTTTCTCTGATAATAGCACTGTGTTTTTAAAAAATCACCATCTAGGGGTGCCTGGGGGGGCACAGTCAGTTAAGCATCCGACTCTTGATTTTGGCTCAGGTCATGATCTCAGGGTCCTGAGATCAAGCCCTGTGTCAGGCTCTGTACTTAGCTTGGAGTCTGCTTGATGTTCTCTCACCATCTCCCTTTGCCCCTCTCCCTCTGCCCCTCCCGCATGTGCGCTCTCTCTCCCCCCCTTTCAAATAAATAAATCTTTAAAAATCTTTAAAATTTTTAAAAAATCTTTAAAATCTTTAAAATTTTTAAAATTTTAAATAAAATCCCTGCTTGGTGGGGAGCCTTCTTCTCCCTCTGCCCACCCCCTGCTCATGCTCTCTCGCTATCTTTCTCTCTCACTCAAGTGAAATCTTAAAAAGAAAGAAAGAAAGAAAGAAAAGCAAAGAAAACCAGGTTGAGGAAATGTCCTGTCAGGAGGGAAAATATAAGTCCAAATCTGAACAGAATAAAAATGCTGAGAGTAGAGAGAGGCAGCTGATGAATAACATCTGAAGAAGGTAATCTCAGACTGTATGTTTATGTCAAAATATACTGGAAGAGCACAAACAATGAATCATGGAACACTACATCTAAAACTAATGATGTAATGTATGGGGATTAACATAACAATAAAAAAATTTTAAAAAAATATACTGGAAGAGGAAGCTCAAAGTCTGAGTAAGTTGGTCCTGCTATTTCTGTTAAGAGTGCTTCCTTATATTGGCAGAACAACACTGGACATCTTAAATGACTCTATGTAAATAAAATCAACTAAATCCATTTGAGAGGTTGGGGTGGGGAAGGAGGATGGATTTTCACCAGCATTACAAATTGAAAATTAATTCCCAATTACTTCTCCATTTTTGGAAAACTGATTACATAATCAGTAGCAGAAGGGGAAGCACTAGAATGACACAGTAACATGGAGATTATATTTAAGCATGGGAACATGGATCATTACAGTAAAATATCTGCTTTCTCCCTTATGACTTTTAATGAAACATCAACAATTGAACATGCAGGTCAATGAGATTCTGTCTACTAGGAGACAGGGATCTTTGTAGCCTTGCATCCTACAGAATCTCAAATTGTGTATCTTGGCTGCTGGCCAAGAAACAGGCCATACTTTCATTGTTTTGTACCTAGAACCATCTTTGCCCCTTATCATTGTGATAGCAGTTGGTTTCTTTTTCTTTTTTTCTTTTAAAGATTTTATTTATTTATTTATTTGACAGAGAGACACAGCCAGAGAGCGAACACAAGCAGGGGGGAGTGGGAGAGGGAGAAGCAGGCTCCCCGCTGAGCAGGGAGCCCGATGTGGGACTCGATCCCAGGACCCTGGGATCATGACCTGAGCCGAAGGCAGACACTTAACAACTGAGCCACCCAGGAGCCCCAGCAGTTGGTTTCTCTACCCTCTTTGTTCTCTCTCTCATTCCTGGGTCCAGACCAAAGAGGTGGTCTTCAAGTTCACCATTCTGGACCATTTTTGTAAACTGATGATGGTCAGATTAAATGATTTAAAATCCTGCACCGGACACTTGTTGAATCAAGTCTAATTTACTATTATCCTAGGTAGACAGTATAGGCATAGTAATTCAATATCTTCATCTTTGCAATAAAACATCAGAAGATAAAAGCCAAATTTAAGTCAGAAATAATTTAATATTTAATTTCAGGAATACTGAGTAGGTTTCCCCAAAGGCAGAGATGGAGATGGGGATTCTTGAGCAAGTAATTTATGGAGGAATATTCTCAAGGGAAAGGAAGTTAAGGAAGCAGATACAGCAGGTAAAAAAAAATCAAGGATGTGGTTGAGCCTGGAATCCACATTGAGCATGAACCTTACCGGGAATGCTGGAGCATGAACTGCACCACAGATTAGATACTGCCATTTGTATGCCCATACCAGTCTGCTTCTGAGAACATGGGTGGCACTAAGGTTAGGGGAGTATGTTGTCTCTCCAGCAAGATGAAGGCAATTCTCCAGATAGGGGCCAGCTATAAATGTTGGTAGCCAAAACTCATGGCAGCTGAAAGATAGGAACGAAGCCAGGTAAAGAGGATCTTGATATGGTGCCAAGAAGGTCTACTAGAAGCAGAAAGAAATTTTCTAGAAACACTTTCAATGATTACTGGACCATGGAATTGATAAAAGTTGCCAAGTTTGAATTCTGTACAATATACTGCTAGAACAAAAAAGACTAGTTTTTAAGAATAACTTCAGTTTAAAATGAGATAGGATCTACACTTTCAGGGCATAACTTCTAATAAGATTTCACTGAGCAACAATACTTATAAACTGAATCACCGATGATTGTCAAATGAAAGAAACTATACCAATACAAACTGCAACATTTTGAAATATTTGACAGAATAATGAGGATTTGGTGCATTTTAAGATTCTTATATAATTTTTGAAGTACTATATTTATAAATACAAGTAAATCACATTTATCTGACCAAAAAAGGGGAAAACTTCAGAAAGAGATATTTCCCCAGAGAACTCTGAGTAGAAACACATAGCTTTTCCCTCAAAAAAAGTCTAAAATCAACATTCATCAACGATCCCAAATCAGATATAATTTTAAAAAGACCTACTGGTAATAAGTTTTATCATCATTCATAAACAAAAGAGATGATTAATTACTATAAATGGTATCCATTAGCTTAAAGCCAAGGAAGATCTTAGGATCCAGCTAAGGCTAGGGTACTATCCAGTTTTACTACAAGGACCTTATCTCAGCAGTTTTCCCTTCCTTCTGCCTCATGTAAATTAGAGTGGCCATCTTTCCATACCACATAATGTAAGATCTGGGAGCTTCACACTTCTGCTATTTCTGATGACACACTAAACACTGCTGCATTCCACTGTGCTCACTCCTGCCCATTATTGAAAACAGTAGTAATTTTATTGCAAGGGGAAAGTGGAGGGTATCAGTATTTGTTATCTCTTAGAAGACATGAAATGTACCTATGTTTTAATCAAGTAGTAAATTTTGGGGGCATCTGAGTAGCTCAGTTGGTTAAGCATCTCCTTTGGTTCAGGTCATGATCTCAGGGTCCTGGGATCAAGCCCCATGTTGGGCTCCCTGCTCAGAGGGGAATCTACTCCCTCTCCCTCTGCCCTTCCCCCTGCTTGTGCAAGCTCTCTCTCTCTTACTCTCAATAAAATCTTTTTTAAAAAAAAGTAGTAAATTTTCACTTCCATTATCTTTTTAAATAGCCCTATAAACTTTATTCTCATCCTAAAGCCAAAGAAACTCAACTTAAAAGAAGCTAAATAACTTGCCAGATGTCTCACAAATAATAAATGACTGGATAGATACTTGAACCCAAAGATTGGCCTCTTTAAAAGTCTGTGCCCTGTTTTACCAGTTGCTCCCAAAGTGCAGTCCCTGGACCAACAACATTACCTCAGAATTTGTTGGAAGTACAAGTTCTTGTACCTTATTCAGATCCAATGACTAGATACTGCCAGATGTAGGCCCAGACATCTGCATTTTAACAAGTTTTTCAGATGATTCAGGTGCATCCTAAAGTTTGAGAATCTCTGTCCTATACTGTATTTCTTTTTTTCAGTGAAAAGAAACAGATGTTTATGATCCAGCTTTATGTACTTTTTCCTATTAGAAAGTCTATGTCCTACGGACCCCCAAAATAACCCCAAACTTTGACTTTAAACACTGTTTCTGTTAATAGGTTTATTCAAGGTTTTGTTTACTTTTTCCTTGATGGTAGTAAACAGGTCTATTTCCTGGACAGCAACCTGAGTCCCTCCAACATTACCACACTTTTCACTTAATGCTTATTTATTCATTTATTCATCCATTCACCTTTCATGCAACAACTATTATTTGAAAGCCTTCTGTGCCTCAGGTCTTGTGCGAGACAGGTTAATGGCCCCCAAAAGAGGTCCATGTTCTAATCTCCAGAAACTCTGAATACGTTATGTTACATGGCAAAGAGAAGTTAAGGTTGCAGATAGAATTAAGGCTTTGAATCAGCTAGCCTTAAAATAGTGAGATTTTCCTGGATGATTAGTACTTAAAAAATGGAATACCTAGGAAGGGAAGGAAAAATAAAATAAGAACAGAGAGGGAGGCAAACCATAAGAGACTCTTAACTCTAGGAAACAAACTGAGGGCTGCTGGAGGGGAGGTGGGTAGGGGAATGGGGTAACTGGGTGATGGGCATTAAGGTGGGCACTTGATGGAATGAGTACTGGGTATTATATGCAACTGAGGTATCACTAAATTCTACCTCTGAAACTAATAATACACTACATGTTAACTAAATTGAATTTAAATAAAAAATTTTACAAAATGCAAAAATCTGTATGAGGAAAACCATAAAACTCTGCTGAACAAAATCAAAGAATAATTAAATAAATGGAGAGATATTCTGTGTTCATGGACAGGAAGACTCAATATTGTCAAGATGTCTTTTCATCCCAATTTGATCTATGGATTCAATACAATCCCAACCAAAATCCCAAAAAGTTATTTTATGGATATCAATAAATTTATTCTAAAGTTTATATGGAGAGCAAAAGACAAAACAAAAAGCTAAAACAATACTGACAGAGAAGAAAAAAATTGGAGGACTAATGCCACCTGGCTTCAAGACTTAATATAAAGCTACAGTAATCAAGACAATGTGGTTTTCATAAAAGAATAGCCAAATTAATGGGACAAAACAGAGAGCCCAGAAACAGACCCACATAGTTACCAATATTTAACAAAGGAGCAAAAGAAATACAATGGAGCAAAGATAAGGCTCTTCAAGGAATGGTGAACAACTGGGCATTCACATGCAAAAAAAAAATTAGACACAGACCTTACACCTTTCACAAAAATTACCTCAAAATGGATCACAGAGTTAAATGTAAAATTCAGAACTACAAAATTCTTAATAAAATAACATGGGAGAAAACCTAGAAGACTTTGGATATGGTGATAACTTTTTAGATATAACACCAAACACAATCCATGAAAAAATAACTGAGAAGCTGGACTTCATTAAAATTAAAAATTTGGGGTGCCTGGGTGGCTCAGTCATTAAGCGTCTACCTTTGGCTCAGGTCATGATCCCAGGGTCTTGGGATCGAGCCAGGGCCCTGGAATCGAGCCCCGCATCAGGCTCCCTGCTCAGCGTGGGAAGCCTGCTTCTCTCTCTCCCACTTCCCCTGCATGTGTTTCCTCTCTTGCTGTGTCTCTCTCTATCAAATAAATAAAATCTTTAAAAAAATAATTAAATTAAATTAAATTAAAAATTCTGCTCTGTGAAAGATAACATCAAGAGAATAAGAAAACAAGCCACAGACTGGGAGCAAATATTTGCAAAAGACACATCTGATAAAAACTGTTACCCAAAATGTACAAAGAACTTTAAAAATTCAACAATAAAAAAACAAACAACCTGATTTTAAAATGGGCCAAAGACCTCAAAAGACCCCTTACCAAAGAAGATATACAAATGGCAGATAAAGATACAAAAAGATGTTCCACATGTCATCAAGGCTATGTGACTTAAAACAATGAGACAGCGTGAAGCACATATAAGAATGGCCAAAATCCGAAACACTGACAACATAAATGCTGACAAGGATGTGGAGTATCAGGAATTCTCATACATTGCTGGTGGGAATGCAGAATGGTTCAGCTCTCTGAGAGACAGTTTGGCAGTTTCTTACAAAATTAAACATTGTCTTACCATACAACCTAGCAATTTACCCAAAGGAGGTGAAAACTTATGTCCACATAAAAACCTACACATGGATGTTTAGAGCAGCTTTATTCATAACTGCCAAAACTTGGAAACAGCCAAGATGTTCTTCAGTAGGTGAATGAATAAACTGTGGTATGTCCAGATAATGGAGTATTTTCAGTGTTAAAAATAAATGTGCTCCCCACCCATGAAAAGACATGGAGGAATGTTATATTCATATTACTGAGTGAAAGAAGCCAATTTGAGGAGACTACATACTGCATGATTCCAGTTGTAGGACACTCTGGAAAAGGTCAAACTATGGAGACAATAAAAAGATCATTGGTTGCTGGGGAGGTGGGGGGGAAATAAATAGGCAGAGCACAGTGAATTTTTAGGGTGGTAAAAATACTCTGTATCATATTATAATGCTGGGTATATGTCATTATACATTTGTCCAGACTCACTGAATGTACACCAAGAGTCAACCCTAAGGTAAACTATGGACTTTGAGCAATTATAATGTATATGTATAATGTAGGTTTTTATTTTAAATTTTATTTTATTTTATTAGGTTATGTTAGTCACCATAGAGTACATCATTAGTTTTTGATGTAGTGAACCACGATTCATTGTTTTCGAATAACACCCAGTGCTCCATGCAGTATGTGCCCTCCTTTATACCCACCATTGGGCCAACCCTCCCCCCACCCCCCTCCCCTCCAAAGTTTATCCTTAAAAAAAATGTACTACCCTGGTGAGTGATGTTGATAATGTAGGATGGTATGCATGTGTGTGATTAGGGCGTATATGGGAAATCTCTGTACATTTTACTCAGTTTTACTGTAAACCTTAAACTGCTCTAAAAAATAAAGACTTAAAACAATAAAAAGTTCTATTTAAAGAGCAACTTTAGGTCCCTTAAAAATGAGTTTCTTCCTTAGCATTTCTTTCGCCAATGTGAGTGTGTGGGAAGAGAAGTTGTTTTTCTAAAAGACTTCTAAATGATAATTCTTTCAGATTTTGAAAGCATTTAAAAACAGTTTCACAGTGTACTCTCCTGGATGACTTCTTTCTCTTGATGTAAAGGACTCACTTTTTAAAAAACGTATTTTTTAAATAGTTGCTCTCCCCAAGGCAAAGGTACCTCATTCTAATGTCTCTTCAGCCTCTTGCCTCTTTTCTCCCTTCAATTTTTCCCAAGTCTTTCAACACCACTGATACAATTTCCCAATATTTTATTAAGTGGGAGGGACCAAATGAAATATTTTATTCTATTTTGCCTCCATTTTTAAGTTATAAAGAAAAAAAATTCTAGGTAATAGAACTCAATTTTTGGCTGGGTTTAATTCCATTACCCATTCTAATTAACTCAACTATTTCTCTCTGATTTTCTTTTCTTTTTAATAAAACAAACACAAAAAGCTCAAATCCACATGGTTAGAAGTAGAGATATTAAGATTAAAAATGGATGTGCTTTAAGTGCTCAACAATTAAAAATAAAAAAAAATAAAGTGTCCTGGAGTTTTACTGCAACACCCACAGTAGCAGGAGAGAAGTGTCATATTTACTGTGATCCTTCTTGATATTTCACCAAACTGTATAATGTAATTTGAATTTCCCAGGCCTTACTAATAATGTAGGAACCTCATATTTGCACATAAACTTCTTCCTGGAAAGTTCAAGTCTCCTCCATAACATTTTCTCTAACCATACCAACATTCTACTGGGAAGTCTTAGTTATTTATTTTCTTCCCAATGCTACAAGTAAGAAAATGAAATATAAAGACTCAGGATATCTGACAATCTGAGAAGTTCCTGAATCAAAACTATGATGCATCGCTTAAGTTCCAAACTAATTATCAAGTCAGCTTTGATTCTTTCCTAGGTTAAAAGTTAACATTTATTCTTTAGGGTGAGAAACTTCCTCTTCTATCCAAGACTAGATTTAGCTTCCTGTGTGAAACAACTAAAAACAAGGCAAAATGTGTATTAAAAATGGTTTAGACACTGTATATTGGAATCACAGAACAATGATCCCTAAGATAAGGAAAACCAATGGGATAATACCCTGATTATACCAGCTTATTATCTAGAGAAAGTTTCCAAGCTATAGCACAGGGATGGAGAGCACAAGCAGAAGTCACCCTGCTTTAGGAGATGGAGCTAGAATCCGGGGATACCAAGGCAGCTTGAGTTTTCAGGACAATATACTAGACAGGAAAGAGCTTCACAATGAGTGACTTCAGAGACCTGCAGAAGGTCCTGAAGTCATCTTCTAAGTATAGATCAATGAACATATGTGAGGAATTATCTCATGTCAGGGAAGGAACTATTCAGTGACAATTCTCTATGGGTCTCTGCATTAGTACTCCAGGGCTTGCATTACAAAATACCACAAACTGGGTGATTTAAACAACAGAAATTTATTTTCTCACACTTCTGGTGGCTAGAAGTCCAAGATCAAGGTGCTAACAGGGTTGGTTTCTCCTAAGGCCTCTCTTGACCTGCAGATAGCCCCCTTCTTGCTGTGTCCTTCCATGGTCTTTTCTCTGTGAATGTATAACTCTGGTATCTCTTCCTCTTTTTTAAGGACATAAGTCATGTTGGATTAGAGCCCTGCCCCTTTGACCTCAATAAATCTCTATTACCTCTTTAAAGGCCTTATCTCCAAATACAATCACATTGGGTATAAGGGCTTTGACATATAAATTTGGGGGGTTCATAATTAAGTCCATAACAATCTCTTGTTTCCGCATGTCTTCCAAGCAGATTCACTGCCTCTGTTCTAGTATATCATTTCAAGGATGTTTATACAGTGAACTGTCTTACAAGATAGATATAATGTCTCCCTTGGAAGTAAAGGATAGGCAGGCTTACTATCCAGTATAAAATATCTATATTCACTAAGCTTAGAGTTCCCTCCTATTATGAAACCTACTGCACATGCAGGAGTTGCTTGGTCCTCTTCATATTGCCCTGTGAGAACTGGGGCTCACAGAAGTGATCAGGATCTTACAGCTTCTGCCAACATTTATGATACTGTGGCAGCTAAGTTGTTGGCTTGCAAGTAGGAAAAAAGCTCAGAAACTTCATAGAACTTCAAAAGAACTATCCAAAAGAATTAGAACAGGGCCAGAAATAGTTCATGGTCCCACCAATCAAAATGGAAAACTGTAAGTCACAGGGTATATGGGAGAGGACTGAGAATGACACTAATACAATAATGGAGAAAATTTAGCCCTAAAGACTACTTTTGTCCTATCTAACAATGCTTAAAAGCAAGCCTTGAGAGGATGAAAGCATTTCAAAATAATTTAACTGCAACTCAGAAGAAAGTTCAAGAATATCTAGGGCCTAACAAGGTAATACTTCACATTTCTGACATTCAATAAAAGTATGACCAGGCTTACAAAGAAGCCGAAAAATATATCCACAATAAGGAGATAAAGAGATCTATAGGAACTGATCCAGAAATTAAACAAATGTTAGAATTATTAGATAAGGACTATAAAACAGTTATCATAACTAATGCCATATGTTCAAGAAGGCAGAAGAAAAATTTAGCATATTAAACAGAGACAAACTCGTAGAAATTAAAAATGCACTGTCTGACACAAAAAAGAGAAAAAAAAACAAAAAACATTGTATACTATTAACAAGAGGTTAGCCGTTTCAGAAAAAAACAGTAGTGAACTTGAAGACATACCAGTAGGAACTGTCCCAAATAAAAGAAAAAGACTAAAAAAAAAAAGAGCAGTATTACTGAGCTGTGAGACATACCAAGTTCTCTAATGTATATGTAAATGGAGTCCTCAAAAGTGAGGAGGTGTATGGTGAACAGAAAAAAAAAAAAATGTCTGAAGAAACAATGGCCAAAAATTTTCTAACTTTGAGGAAAATTATAAATCCAAATCCACAAAGCTCAACAATCCACAGGTACAAGAAACATCAAGAAATATTTATCATGGCACATCACAACCAAATTGTGTAAAACCAGTGATAAAGAGAAAAATCTTAAAAGAAGCCAGAGACAAAAAAGACATTACATACCAGGGAACAAAAGTAGGAATTACAGCAGATTTTGCACTGGATTCAATGCAAATGAGAAGACACTGGAACAGCATCTCTAAAACAATGGAAGGCAGGAAGGCAGGAAGGGAGGGAGGGAGGGAGGGAGGAAAAAAGGAAGGAAAAAAAGAAGGAAGGGAGGGAGGAAAAGAAAGGAAGGAAGGAAGAAAGGAAGAAAATCGTAAATCCTGAATTATATACCTAGCAAAAATATCTTTCAAAAAAAATTGAAATATAGACTTTCAAACTTACAAAAGCTGAAGTAACACCTCATCCAGACTTGCATTACAAAAAAGAAAAGTTAAAAGAATTCTTCTGGTAGGATGAAAATAATACTACATGAAAACCTGTATTTTCACAAAGGAGTAAAGAACACCAGATGTGGCAAATACAAAGACTTTTAAAATTATTTTTTAACACTCTTTGAAATATAATTGTCAATTTAAAACCAAAATAATAATGATGGGTGTTGTTTACAGCATATATAGAAATAAAATCCATAAAGACTATAGCATAAGGACTGAGATAAGGGAAAATGGTTGGAAGGTCTTTGTACCATAGATCAAGTACTATAATGTTAACCTAAGGACTAGGAAAAATTATATATGTGTCCTGTAAACCCTGAAGCAATCACATAAAAAGAAGAAACACAGCTAATTAGCCAACAAAAGAAATATAATAAAATAATAAAAAAAAAACCATTCTTCCCAAAAAAGGCAGAATAGGAAGAGAAAAAAAACAACTGATGCACATAGACACAAATAGATGGTAAATTTAAACCCAACCATATCAATAATCACATTAGATTTAAGTGGTCTAAATACCACAATAAAATATAGAAATAGATTTAATAATGTAGAAAGGAATACTGAACCATGAAATCCACTTTGAATATGAAGACGAAAGTAGGTTAAAAATAAAAGAATGACAACAGATATATCATACTAACACCAAACAAAAGAAGACCAGACCAGTTATATCAATACCAGAAAAAGTAGATTTCATAACAGAATATTCTTTCGGGTGGGATGCCTGGGTGCCTCAGTTGGTTAAGTGTCTGACTCTTGGTTTCAGTTCAGGTCATGATCTCAGGGTCGTGAGACTGAGCCCTGTGTTGGGCTCTGCACTGGGTGTGGAAGCTGCTTAAGATTCTCTCTCTCTCTCCCTTTGCCCCTCCCCACCTCCAAAAAACAAAAAGAATATTCTTTGGGGTGAATAAGAGGCTACTTTGAATACCATACCTCCTGAAGAATAACAAAAATGGTCAATTATTAACTCAAATATGAATTCTGGTCACTATCCACCTTTTATTTTTCTGACCTTTATTTTGTGAGAAGGGATTTGGACTAGAAGATTCTTAATTCTTGAACATTATTAGAAGTCTAGCTTTTAGTAAGTTTTCCACTACTGAAAATTATCCAACTATTTGACAACTCATGGGTAATGCTTTTGATGATATTTATGAATGGTATAAAATATGGATGTTACAGTCATCAAGTCTCTTATAAAACTGGAATTCTAAGTTTTTATATCAATATCAGTAACCCCATATTTCACAATAATCTATGAATTACTGAATAAAATAAATATCTTACAACAACTCCATGGGAGTTTTGTTGGTAGGTCCAAAAAAAATTTCTTCTTGAAAGTCCAATTAAATACTTAAAAAAGACTGTACACTTTTAAATTTATACATTGGTAGGTAGAGCTAGAAGGAGATAAGGAAAACCTGTTTCAAGGCTAAGCAACATATGGCAGATAAAAGATGTTTCCAGGATAAATTGTTCAAATATATTTTCGCAGCTGCTAAAGCAAACAGGTACATGGAGGAGATAAAACAAAAGAATTTCAAATGATCCTATGGAGACTAATTAAGGAATTGTGAAGTTTTAAAGCTATATATTTCTGTAAATTCCAGCCTTCTCTAAGTTCTTAATTGTTCTTTTTAAACTTTTAATACATCTGGGAACTGTTAATCCTGTTTCCTGGTGCTCTGCGCATCTTAAAGAACTACCAAAAAGTCCAGAGGTGTCTCTTGGGGAAAAGGGAAACAAGTTAACCAAGGCCAAGTCAATTTCTAGCTACAGAAGTGACTGTTCTCAACACTGAAATATACATCCTAATTGACTTATTGAGTTGACTTGGCAGGCTAAAAGCTTTGAAGTCACAATGACCAATAGGGTTGTGGGCTGAGAAGAAAAATGGTCCAGAAGTCAGGAGACAGGTCTTTGTTATGATAGTAACAGTTTTAGGGGCCCTGATAAGTTACTCAGCATCTCATGGCTCAATTTTCTTATTTACACAGAGGGAATTCATCCCTGCCCTGCATATCTCAGAGACCTCTTTTGTGGATCAAATTATATAAATTTTATAAAATACTTAGAAATAATAAATGGAATAAAAAGAGAAAATGGACAATAACCAGGGGAAAATGATTTATGAATTATTTTAAACATTTTAAAGTTTAGCAGTGCTTGGATGGCTCAGTCGGTTGAGTGTCTGTGTTTCTGCTCAGGTCATGATCTCAAGGGTCGTGGTTCGGGCCCACATCGGGCTCTGAGCTCAGCAGGGAGTCTGCTTGAAGATTCTCTCCCTCTGCCCCTCCCCTCACTGGCTCGTTTTCTCTCTCTCTCAAATAAATAATCTTTAAATAATAAATATTTTAAAGTTTATAGTGCTTAATATTTTATAAATTTGACATGTATACTTATTTTTATCATTTCATTTTTTTGCCATTTATTATTTTATTATTAAAACCACCCTTTGAACTATATAAAGAAAATATTTAATTTTCTAAAAGAGAAACTGAAAAAGGGATTGCCCAAGTTCAAAACCTAATTCATAACATAGTCATCAACCTATCTTCTAGGTAAGGAAGATGTTTCCCATTAATTTGAGGTACCCAGAAAATGGAAGAATCTATAAATTCCAGTTCTCTAGAGATTATAAGGATTATTCATTCCTGCATTGAAAGGAAGGAGGTAAATGAATATTAAATGACCCCTAAGCTGCCAAATGGGTTCACCTCACAAAACATGCTAAAGACTCCTAGGGCCTAGTGATTCTCCCACATAATGGTGTTTGGCCTTCTGTACAGGCAAAGGCAAGATCTGAGCAAACTGTGGGACACAGAGGAGGGAGAGGCTTGCACAAACTACATTTTTCTATGCGATAGGAAAAAACAATGTATGGCACCATCCTCAGGTTGTGATACGTGAAAAATGTTTCCCCCAGGTGACAATGGCAGTGAACATTCTGGCATCCAATTTAAGAAGATGAAGTAAGCAGCCACTGCTTTGGAATATTAACCAAGCCTGGTAAAATTCTGGTTAGATGCTCTAATGGCAGACTTAGGTTAACATAACACACACACATACACACAAACACACAACTCTGCTATTAGGCCAGGGTCATCTATTTTACTATATCTCAAACATTAAGTTGCATACATTTCCATGTCAATATATTTATCTAAAATAAATAATAAAATTTAAATTTCCACATCTGTGCAAAATCCAAACAATGAAATAGACCTGAGGTTACCTACAAGATACTTGTGCTCACTGAAGAGGAAAAACTTTCAGCAATTATATTTCAGAGGAAAAGCAAATATTCCCTAGAGGTCTATGTTCCAGTATTTTCTTTAGTTGCAAATAGAACTTTAAAATTTACAAACTGTTATGAAAGCATTGTGCTTTTCACTGAGTTTCTAAGAAAGATAGTACTATATTAATGATATTATAAAGATATTTATAAGAAAGATAGTAATATATTAAATAATTACTAATCCTCACAAGAACCTAAGAGGTAGGTACTATTATTACCTGTTTCAAAATAGGAGCATGGGATTTACAGAGATTAAAGTACTTGCCCATGGTCACAAAAGTGGAGAAGCCTGGATCTGAACTAATTTCATTTAGAATGAGATCATAGCTGTATGTGATGGCTCTCTGGAAGGAACCATGGTAAGGAATTTGCTTACACGGTTCCATTTAATCCCCTATAACCCCATTAATTCAGTACTATCATGATCCTCTTTGTAGATAGGCAAACTGAGATTAGTGAGATCTAGAGTCTCCTAGTTAGGAAACTGAAGATTTGGGATTCTCCCCAGGCAGTCTGACTCTAAAGCCAATGTGTTTAATTCCTGCGCTCTACCGTTTTTGCAAAGTAAAAGAGGTACTTAAAATGACTTCTGCATAGAAATACTATAATCATCTTATTCTTTATCACAATGCAGGAACATAAATCCTTCCAATTCTTCAAACTTTATTCTATTTTTCATTCGTATTAAGTTACTTTCTTAGGAACATGGTACACATTATGAATTTTAAAAACATCCATTCACTGGAGCATCATGCTGGGTTATATGGACCTAAGTTCTCTCACTATGCGAGTAGAGTACCCTTTTAGATAGAAAATTCGGTGGTGTTAAATACAGCCATATGGTAAAAACTTTTCCTAGGTCAAGAGTGAAAACCCCAAACACTTACAGAACTAAAAAAAGGCAAGTAAACTGCAGAAATGCATTTGCACAGTATTATTTATCCTTATTTCACTTTTTCAAAAACAGGAAGGGGCTATCATTTGGTAACATTTCCTGAAAACCCCAAATAACAGTCTACCTAGTACTTGCTTCTTCTAAGAGGTTTAGCACACAAAATCACTTGCATGGTATTTCTGCAAAAAAAGTGCATAACCTCAAACTAATCATGAGGAAACATCAGACTAACTTAAATTGAGGCCCATTCTACAAAATAACTGCCCAGTAGTCTTCCAAAATATCCCAGTCATGAAAGCAAAGGAATCTGAGGAAGTGTTCTACATTAAAGAAGACTTAAGAAATATGACAGGTGAATTTAACATGTAATTCTGGATTGGATCATGAACTAGGGAGAATTTTTTTCTAAAAAACATATTGGCACAATTAGCAAAAATTTGCATCAGATCTATGGGTCAGCTGACAGTATTATATCAGAATTAATTTCTTGATTTAAATAATTGTACTGTGGTGATGTAAGAGGTTGTCTTTGTTTTAAAGAAATAATTAAAGAGATCTTATTTTTACAAATCTCAAATATTTTGGAAAAAATATATGTCCCAATCCACCGTTTTTATGAAACCAACTTTGCATGCTTTAACCATGCATTAAATTATACATGGATTCACTGGATGCCAAGAACCAGTTTGTTCATTTTTGAAGCACTGGGCATGCATTAGCATTTTAGAAAACATGAATAAAATACTGGCAGTGATGTTATCTATATTCACTTTATGAAAAATCTGGCTTTGGGTGATTACTACTCTATAAACCATATCTGTAGTTTGAAACCTTGTTATACCCTAGAAGTTGGCTTAGCTTCTCTAGGCAACATGAGAAAGATAGGTCTGATGATAATCAACACAAAGTGCCTGTCAGTTCTCATCCTTGTCAACTCTGATCCCCAGCATTACTGGTCACTTCTTAGCAAGCCCTGAGTATCTTGGAAAGCCCTGGAAGTATTGGACTCTGATCCCTGGATGATTTAGACTCTGTCAATATACCAATCTGCATGTACTTTCTACCACACCACAAGTCTCAAATTCTTGAAACTCTTTGACTATGATCTCAAACTAACCCATGGCATATTGTTTCCAGGAATATGTGGATCCTCAGATTAAAAGAGGCACTCTCACACCCCCTACTCTCTATGCTTTTGTGTACTTTTAAAATAATAAAAATTAAAAATTTTCACTTTTATACTCTTTCGATTTTTTTTAATGCTAGATTAAGCCCCTATGCTCTGGTGATTTCTAAGGGATAACTTTTTGAAAGAAATATACAATAGTTGATCAAATTAATTATCATTCAAACAATAAAAAAAGAAAGTGTTAGTAAATAAGAGGCTTACATAATCTTACGTATTGTAAGAATAAATGGATCTTTCCTGATTCACCCTTGGGGATGAAAATCTTAAAGTAATCCTTAGATCTGTTCACTATAAATCTGATTCCCCAAGTAATGTGAGTATAGGTAAAAGAGAATTTTAAATACTTCCATGGTTTGTCATTGGGGAAATACTCCATTTTACGACATGTTATACACTGCAAAGCCCTCAACTGCCCCTTGAAAACCAGGGATATAGTCATCTAAACTCTTGGTTGATAAGGACCAACAAAAGACCATTAACTAAAGCACACCATAAAAATCTAAAAACAAACATATTCCACTGAAACAACTCAAATGCACAATAATTTCTTATTTTGATAGAAACCTTTATTGTTTGTAAAAGTTTTCACTAATGTTTTCTAAAACACAGAAGTAGACCTTAATCCCATGACCACTCTAGCCTCAAGATGAGGACATCCTTCTTTTTGTTCCATCATAGTTTCTGAGCATTTTATATCCCTTATACTTTCACACCTAGTAATTTGTGCTTATCTTGGCCCTTCAGCCTATAATTCCTTTATCAATTGCAACCTCCCAACTTCCTAGTATCTGCCAAATTCTTATCTGCCTTTCAAGCATCAAGTACAGTATCACGTTCTCACTTACAACCCTTTCAGTAAGTTAAAATTAAATTCTCATAAGCATCCCACAGCACTTTCACATATATGGACTATGGAATATCTCACATGGCCTATATTAATATTGGGTAGATGTGGTAGTTATTTTGTATGTGTCAACTTGGCTAGGCTATGGTATCCAGATATTTGATCAAACATAATTCTAAATGTTTTTATGAAGCTACTTTTTATAGGAGATTAAAATTTAAATCAGCAGACTTTGAATAAAGGAGACTACCTTCCATAACGTGGGTGGGCCTCATCTAATCAGTTGAAGGACTTAACAGCAAAAGACTGAACTATCCCTAGGAGGAAATTCTGCCAGGAGCCTTCAGACTTGAACTGCCTTCTTCCCCTTTGTCTCCCCACCCTCTCGAGATAGATATATATGGATATAAACATATACACACACATCTTACTGGTTCTGTTTCTTTGGAGAATCCAGACTAAACTAATACATTGGAGGACACTGGTATGTTTTATTTTGAATCCCTATATTTTTATGTATCTTTAAATTTTTCCATAACTAAGATATCACTGGAATTTAGATTAAAAGAATGCAGAGATCTTTTGTTGAATTGGATGCACATACTCTAAAATGCTAACAATTATTATCTTAATGTGTCTTTCATAATTTTTTTCTTTGCATTAGTCTCTATTTTCAAAGTATCCTGTAAAGAAATATATTACTTATGTTAAACAGAAAGAAAAAAGTTACATTCTGTGAGAAAAGCATCAAAAAGCCCTTTCAGTTAGGGGTTAATCAGAGATTCCATTTATCTCTAGGACTAGTTGATGATTTGAAGACAGGTGAATAAATGTTTGAGGTCAGCCATTTTGGAAGGTCAATAAGAAATGATAAAAACTATGGTGAACTAGTAAATGGCAGTAGCTATAGGTCCAGGAGATCACAATTAAAAGTTCTAAAAATATGTCAGACTCTTCTTTTGTTTGAAATACAACAATTTTTAAATGATGACAACTAACTTAAAAAAGTTTCTGGCCTCAGGCTGATACTATTCTAAATGATTTAAGTTCTCAGAATAAATTGTTTTAGCATACCCCAATGAGAATATCATCTTTCAGAATGGTACTGAATTCTTCTACATGTTGACTAGGGTATGCATTTCAGAGGCAGAATTAAAAATTGCACATATCTATTGATGAATGATAATTAACTGCACTCAAAGCAGAGTGGTTCTATGATAATCTTCATCTCTCTCTTCAGTCAATTCAAGGGATCTCCCAGCCTAAAAATTACTCAATCATGTAACTCTAGGCTATTTTAAAAATATATATGAACAATAAACTTAAGAAATCAAGGAGATCTCTTGCTGACATAGTTAATTTAGATCAGTGGTTTTCTAAGGTGGTCTGTATCACTCACCCCAGGGAAACATTTTAAGTTACCAAAGTGATGGGGGTGCAAAGGTACCAGAATGAAGTATGCAGAGGTCCAGAAATGTTCCAGATTGTCCCAAACATAAAGAACTATCCTGCCTTTCTATGACTTTCAAACATCCCCAGTGAATGTTCATGAACATGAAAAGGTTATCTGAGGACAGACTCATCTCATTTTATAAAGAAACACAAAGCATGTTTGTAAAGTTTTAAAACAACCTAAATTTTCTAGAAATTTAACTTCTATGTATATTGAGGAAAACTGCGCTTTGCTCTCCAGAATGTTACCAAGAATTTCTCAGTATTCCAGAAAACTATTCCAGTGAAGTCAATGTTGCTCGTGGTGTTTGAGTAGTCCACACTACACATCCTCCTCTGTCCGTATATATAGCTGTCACAAGTCCACTGATTCTATGGAGAGGTACAAGCACCTGACTACCTCATCATGTCTTCTAGTATGGTCCTACCTAAGCATTTACATAATGAATATACCTTTTTAAACCAAATAAAGTGCTTGGCATTTATGTCTCCTGTAAAGTCAGAATATTAGTGCTTTTGAAAATTTGTGTCAGTAGGTTCTACTACCTATAAATTTTATTTCAGGATATTAAATGAGGCATTAAAATATTTATTATTAAAAGAGATTGTAAAGTCCAATTGAGTTGAGAAACACTAATTTAGAATATATCCTGATTGATGAGCCTAATCCATATTCATGTCCTCAAGGTTAGAAATGCAGTACAGTCATTCCATCTCTGAAATGATGTTTTACTTTTGCCAAATTATGGATTTATCTCAGTGTGGAACATCATTTCTTAAAACTTTATGAAAGCTTTCTTGTTTAAAAATTCAATGACTTGATTTCGCACCTAATTTTTTTTCATAATCATTGAGTGGGATTTAGGTATACTTATTTTACCACTCTTCACTGTTATGGCTTGTGTGATCTCAAAAAAGAAATAGTAAAACACATTAAGGGTACTCATTAAGCATTTATAACGTTTGATTTATGTGCACACCATTACTAGAGAACCTGTTATTAATGATGCTTTGAAGACCACTGCCGCCAATTGCCAAAATCAGAGCCCTATGAGATACAGTCCCATCCTCTAATTTTTAGATTGCATCGAAAACACTTGGCACTCCAAGCTTAAATTGTTCAACTCTCACTGAGATTTTAACTAATAATCCCATTCCAGGAGAAATAAAGAAGTCTTTGTTATTAATAACTTAAGACAGCCTAAGTTCTCCCTTAAACTGACCTTCAGAACTTTTGGAAGTTCTACCTGGAGGTCAGATGCAGCTATATGCTTATCAAAACCACTTAAGTAAGTCATCATCTGAAATGAAGCATGCAGCTTCAGAAAGAAAACAAGAGAAGTGGTAAATATAGAAAGGGGCCACACACCTGGCCAGCCAGAGGAGCTAAATTAATTCTGGATGAATCAACAGGTTGAGGTAGCTATAACCCGATTTTATCTGCCAGAAATATCTTCCTATAATGTCATCTGAATCTACTTCAGCTACTCAAGTCTGCCATAGACACTCTCCTCATTATGTTGTTATGGACTCTTGAATATCTAATTAGAATGCAGCATAGTAAACAACCAACCAACAAGTAAATGAATGGAAATACTCTCCCTCCAACCTTTGCTTTCTCAGGGCTACTATCACCACCGCCCCAGTGATTTTAGAGCATAGTACAGCTCTAATTTCTTCCTAATCATTTCATGTAACATTTAGCTCATTCCTATTTTCATTGGTTATTTAAACAAAAAAAGCCCTGTTTCCCCTTTATTCTCTTACATCTCCAAATAAATTTCACTGTGTCACTTCTCTGACCTAAAGCCAAACCTCTGAACCTGATATTATTGAAAAAGTTGGAATGGGTGGGTTAACATACTGAAACAGCTTTATTTAACTCATACTGTTTTTTGTTAAGATTTTATTTATTTATTTGACAGAGAGAGACACAGCGAGAGAGGGAACACAAGCAGAGGAGTGGGAGAAGGAGAAGCAGGCTTCCCACTGAGCAGGGAGCCCAATGCAGGACTTGATTCCAGGACCCTGGGATCATGACCTGAACCGAAGGCAGAGGCTTAATGAGTGAGCCACCCCGGCACCCCTAACTCATACTGTTTTCATACATTCACTGAAATATAACTCATATACTATAATTCATTTGAAGTATCCAATTCAATCCTAAAAGAGACCTCATACCCATAAGCAGTCAATCCAAACCCTCCTTCCCCCACCCCTGCCCTAATTAACACTAATTTACTTCCTGTCTCTATAAATTTGCCTATTCCAGACATTTCATGTAAATAGTCATACAATGTCTTTTGCAACTGAATTCTTTTACTTAACATATTTTCAAGATTCATCCAAGTTTTAACATGTATTGGTACTTTATTCCTTTTTACAGGTAATCTGTACGGACATACCACACTTTGTTTATCCATTCATTAATTGATGGACATTTGGGTTGTTTCCACTCTTGCCTCTTATAATGGTGCTATAAAAATTACCATACAGGTTTGTGTGTGGACACGTTTTCATTTCTCTTCAGTATATGCCTAGCGTATGTTGCTACATCATATGGTAACTCTGTTTAACCATTTGAGAAACCACCAAAAAGTTTCCAAAGTATTTGCACCATTTACATTCCCACCAGCAATGTATAAGGTGCCAATTTCTACATATCCATGCCAAATCTTGTTCCTATTTTTTTTATTACAGTGATCATATAGGAGTTAAGTGGTTTCGATTTGCATTTCCCTAATGACTAAGGATGTTGAGCATCTTTTCATGTTCTACTTGGTTTGTGTAGACCTTCTTTGGAGAATTACCTATTCAAATTCTTTCCTCATTTTTTAATTGGGTTATTTGTCTTTCTAATCAAGTTGTGAGAATTTATATATTCCAGATACAAGTCATTTATCAGATATATGATTTATAAATATTTCCTCCATTCTGTGAATTTTCTTTTCACTTCTTTGATGATGTTCTTTGAAGAAGAAAAGTTTTTAATTTTGATGTAGTCCAATTCATCTATTTTTCTTTTATCATTTGTGCTTTTGATATCCTACTGAGAAGTCATCACCTAATGCAAGCGCATGAAGTTTTACTCTTATGTTTTCTTCTAAGAGTTTTATAGTTTTAGCTCTTACATTTAGGTCTCTGATCTATTTTGAGTTAATTCTTTTGTATGATCTTTTTAATATGCTGTTGAATTTGTTTTGAGTTAAATTTTTATATGCTTTATTTAAAAAGGTGGTCATACCAATGGGTAGAAAAGATTTAACAGTGAATGCAGCATCCCTTAAAAAGTGCTAATTATGGTGTGTCACCATTCAGTGTTTGCCTTAAGAACCCAAATTCAGGGATTTAATTTTCACTGTCACAGATATTTTTTTAAAAGATTTTATTTATTTATTTTACAGAGAGAGAGAGAACAAGTAGGGGGGAGCAGTGGGGGGGGCAGCAGAGGAAGAGGGAGAAGCAGGCTCCCCACTGAGCAGGGAGCCCAATGCGGGACTCGATCCCAGGAACCTGGGATCATGACTTGAGCCAAAGGCAGACACTTAACTGACTGAGCCACCCAGGTGCCCCTGTCACAGATATTTTTAAGAATCATGATAATAGCCACTAAGTTCCATATACTTTATGTGGCACATTGAAAGGAATCAATGGATATCTACAGGATATTGGGCAAGTCATCTTTTGGACTTCAATTTTGTCATTAGTAAAATGGTGATATAGTAGAGCTCTTAAAGGACTGTAATAGGAAAGAACAGAATACATTTAAAGTGCTCAGAATAGTACTTGGCACATAATAAGCATATTACGTCTCTCTAATAATAACAATCTTACTGTTTATATTATTAATATCATTATTGGTATCTCATTTAATCCCCACAACACACTCTCTTGTAGACAAGTTGTACCAGTTAGGAAAAACAGTATTGCAAAGCAGGTAATTTGAAACAGAGAACTAGGTGCAGAGGTAAGAGAGAGGGAGACAAAAGGGCAAGGGGAGGGAACCCAGATAAGAAAAGCTAAGAAACTCCCGCCAGTTCTAAAGCCAGAGGAAGAAAAAGGGTAGATTATTTTAGTTTATCTCAGAAGACAGGGTTGGAAACTCGAAACAGGTGATGTCTGAGAGGCTGGCCAAGCAAGAACTAGAAGCCTGGAGGTGGGACTACCATCCAGAGGAGGGCTCCAGGGCAACTAGGAGCAGAGAGAAAAAAAGAGTCCAGCAGAAACTTCAACAATAAGCGATAACGCAGGCTCTGCTGCTGCCACCTTAGGAAGAGAAAAAGGGAAGAGTCTGGTTTATCGACTACTCCTGTCCTCCAGTGTCCTGACAGCACTACCCAATGGCTAAACCTAACCAGAAGCAAGGCTGCCCCAGGAAATGTAGTTTGCAGTAAAGGGCCGAGAAGAGATCTGAGAGCAAACACGCAGACATCTGGCATAGAGGCTAAGGATGTGTAAGAATCTCGTCTCCCATCCCTACAGAGTAAGGATTCGGCCTGGGAAATCTCTTTTCATCATAATATAAAACCTCTCTAGAATGCTTAAGAAAAAAAGCACTGGAGAATGCCTGGCGTAATCCCAGGAATAGTAATTTAGATAGTAATTAACTTAGTAATTTAGGTGGCAGTCTGCTTTCACTTTAATGGAGACTCAAGTTTTACTAGTCCTAAAATCGTACAACTACTCTGATAATTTCTGTCACCGCTTGAAAGAGCCAACTACAGTTAAAACAGAGAGACAGAGGGAGAAATACCTCAAGGACAGTGAGCTGAGTTCAATCATTTTACTGTTTGTGGTACATTGTCCCATACGAGGACCAAGTTCTTTGTACTTACTGAATATTTGAATACCCCCCTTTTCCCTATACCCCACTCTTCTCTCCTCCTGCCTTCAGCCCCCATTTAAACTGAATCTTTATATAGGTTTCTTGCCAAGTGTATATGGTTTTATGTGAACACATTTTTAATGCATGTGCAAGTAGTTTTAGTTCTCATTCTGCTTAATTTCTATCACTCAAATCCATCCATGCTTTGAAGATCTATACAAGTTTCTTCTTGTACATCTAATCTGTTGCTTCAAACTGCTCATAATATTTTAAGTTGTGCACCTACCACATTTGACCTGAACCCTCTCCCAGAGATACACATACAGACTGCATCTGTCTCCCAGGCTTACAATCAACACTTCAATAAACTTCCTGTAAGTGTACTCTCATGTGCCTCTATGAAAATTTCACTGGAATATAAACACACTCATAAAATCGCTAAAGCTTAGGTATATATATATTTAATTTTACTATGTAGTGCATATTGCTTCCCTGAATGGCTGCACTGGTCTACAGTTTCAGAAGCAATGATGAGGATTTCAATGTCCCCAAATCTCTGACTGCACTTGGCACAATCCAGCTTTCTAATTATTGCCAGTCTAACAGCTGTAGAGTGATCTTATTTTCTTTCCATTTCTATTTCTCTAACAATAATTTAGGGAATCTCATCGCATGCTTGTTACTTTCTTGGGTTTTCTCTTTAGTAAGGTGCTTATTTTTTTTTTAATTTTATTATGTTATGTTAGTCACCATACATTATTGGTTTTTGATGTGGTTGTTTAAATCTTTGATCCATTATTTTTTATAACTGCAGTAATATTTTCCTTCTTTATTTGCAGATCATTTTATGTAAAACATAAAACTCTTCTTGATTTTAGACATCACAAATATATTTTTCCATTTGTTAATTGTGAATTAAAGTTGTCTAATATTCTTCACTGGACAAGAATGGAAATCCTTAACTTCTATACAAACTCATTAAATTTTTGCCTTGTGGTCGGTATTTTTGAAGTTTTAAGGAGTACTTACATCTGGATAGTGCCCTTCTACCTTTTCTTCTATCAACATTGCTGCTTTACCATTCAAAATTTGGCCTTTAATCTAGTTATAAGTTACCTTTCCTTGTGGTGGTAGATAATAATCCAGTTTTATTTTGCTCCATGTAGTGATCCTTTTTACCCACCACCATTTATTAAACAATCCATTTTCCCCATTGATATGTGTGTCACACCTGTATGAAGTTCCTACTTATGTCTGTCTCTGAACATACTTTGATATTTCATTTGCTGAATTTTTCTTGCTTTGACAGCACACTCTATTTCTGTGACTTTGTTTTATATCTTAATATCTGGCATGGTCAGTCCTCCATCTTTACTCTTATTTTTAAAGACTGGCCTAGTTATTCCTGGATTTTCATTTATCTACACACTTTTTATAGTAAAAAGTGAGTTTAGCAAGCTCCTCAAATATTATACTATAATTTTGATTGGATTATTATTAAATTTATGAATGGATTTGAAAGAATCAGTATCTTTACAATATTTTGTCATCCCAATCAAGAGCATGGAATATTTTGTGTCCTATTAGTTCTAAACTTTAATTATAAAGATCTATTTTTCTTATTTAAGCAAATTCCTCAATTATTAATGGCAATGTGTTCTTTTATTAAATGTTCCAATTGGCTATTTCTGATCATTTTATAGAACGATCTTGTTATCAGCAACATAGCAGGTGAACGTTTTAAGAATTCTTAATTCTGATAGTTTGTCTAGAGTCTGTCAGTTTTTCTGGGTAAATCATTTCATCCACAAAAAAGATTGTCAATTTTATTGTCCTATATTCTAGGTGTGACTACTTTATTAATCTTTTCAAAGCATAATCTTTGATTATGATAATTTTCTATATTAATGTTGGTCATTATTTGATTTCTACCCTTATATTTTCCTTCTTATTTTTTATTGAAGTATAATTAACATGTAGTGTTATATGAGTTTACAATATGATTCCACAATTCTATACATTACTCAGTGCTCATCATGCTAAGTTTACTCTTAATCTCCTTTATCTATTTCACTCAATATTGTTTACAATAGCCAAGATATGGAACAACCCAAAATCTTTTCTCAATTTAAAAAATGCTAAGTTTTCCATGACTTTTTATATTATTCTATTGATTCTGCCTTTGAATCAGTGACTTTAAATGATTTATATTTATATTATCTATTTTAGAACATATTTATTCACACTATTCCATATTTTTTTCTTTGACTTTTTCACTCTTTCCTGTTAGCTACATCAATATTTCTTTTCTAGGTTTAAAATTTAAACATCCTACTTTGAAAAGAGGTATCTGTACTCATGTTTACTGCAGCATTATTCACAACAGCCAAGATATGGAAACAATCTAAATGTCCATTAATGGATAAGAAAGATGCGGTATCTATACACAAGTGAATATTATGCAGCCATAAGAAAGGAGGATATCCTGCCATTTGCAACAACATGGATGGACCTTGAGTACATTATACTAAGCGAGATAAGTCAGTTGGAGCAAGACAAGTACTGTATGATATTACTTACATGTGGAATCTAAAAAAAAAAAAAATGCAAACCCATAACAACAACAAAAAAAGCAAAATGGTAGTTACCAGGGAATAGGAGATGGAGAGGTAAGATTGATTTAAGGGTACAAATTTGAAACAAGTAGTAAATAAGCCAGAGTGATCGAATGTATTGTGGAATGAATATAGACAACAATACTGTACCATAATTTTGTAATGTACTATGGCTACAAAGGCAACCATATTGTAATATATAAATGTATCAAGTAACACACTGTACATGTAAAATTCAGATGTTATATGTCAAATATAATGACTAAAGAAATAAAAAATAAAATTGAAGCATTTTATTTTGCCCTTACATTGTTTGCCCTTAAATTAAGATGCATCTGTGTATTAATTTAGCCCTACTGACATTTCAAACCGTATCAGTATCTATATTGTCCTTATAAAAAACAAAGTACATTTGCACACATTTATTTCTCTTTGGTTCCTCACCCCAATGTAACAATAATGTCTAAAATTTTCTTTCACTTCTTCTAGAATTTTTCTTAGATACAACACATTTTTACCAGCTATTGATTTACCCATGATTAACAGAAATTTTTCATTTTCTCCTGAATTTAATTATAAAAAAGCATTTAAAACCAATTTGTGCATTTCACTCATAATTACCGTGGCAATTTGGTAAAAATGTCCTAAAAGAGACTGCCCTTGTGAACAAAATACAGTAAAGAAAACAAAATAAAATCCTTTTTTGTTTCTAGAATTTCTTACTGTACAAGGGAAGGATGCATCTTGATATAATAAATAAAAGGTTAAACTCTCTCCTCCAAAAGTCATAAATTTCAGGTCTTCCTTTTCAAAAGATGAATTCAGGATCCTTTTGCAAAATTTAAAAAATCCCAAGAACCTTTTATTTTAGTATGATGTTAGATCCTTCAACAGAATATGAACTGCAACTCTAACTTCAATTTACAGATGCAGCACAATCCATTTTAACACAGGTTTTGAACTGAAGTAGGTAAACTGAAGTAGGGATCAACTAAGGGCATAAACATTAATAATTCAGGATCCGGAAATAATCATGTTGTTCAAGAAATAATTAAGCTTTAACACTCAGGAATGTGTGGGGATATAGCAAAATGACAAGAAGTCAACCGATATAATTACACTTTTTCAAAACAGTAATTTAGAATATCCCCATTTTTAGCAGTTTCAGAGATACAGTTGGCTAATAAAATATGTATCAGTGGAGACAGGGCATATATGAGAACTCTACTTTCTCATCAATTTTCTTGTAAACTTAAAATGAGTTTAAAGAATAAAGGTTGTAAGAAAATAAAATAAATTATTGTGACTGGCCTCATCATGCCAAATATCCCCACTAAAACTGGAACTAAAAATATCTTTAAAATAATTGCATTATCCACTTTGCAAAGAAACAAAATAGGACAAAGCAATTTAATAACTCCTTCACTGATCTGTGCATATTAGAGTACTCCTTGGAAAAGGGATTACTAGTGTAGACATGAGTCTTCCTTTGTTGGGTGTGCACAGATTAATGAGTATATGCTCATTCATAAAAATACTTCCTAATACTAATTAGACTACATTACTACAGAGGATTCTGAGCAAACTGCAATTGTCATAAAAGATACTTGCAATCAGTTAAAGCTGTAGGTATAAATTACTACAAAAGCCTTCGGTACCATTAGGTATTTCAACATTTATCATTTCTTCAGTAAAAATCTGTTAAATTACTTCCACAGATTCAAGTTCTCTTAGTAAACAGTAGCTTTAAATAACCTCAAGAGAATAATCAAAATCCAATATTGTTAATCCAGGCCCCATCAAATTTGGGGATATGTGATTATTTTGTCAGTAACCTCTTGGACTCAATGCTCATTATACTGTGCATATTCAGTATTTTAAAAGGGACTTATTTTCTAGCCTAAGGAAAAAGAAGTCATGGATTTAAATTCCATATCCACGATCTGGACTCTAGGTTTTTCTCCATCACATGGGAGGTGGTTGGTGTCTGGAGTGCTAATGCCTATGTTTGAACCCCAGCCATAGTGTTTACTTGTAGTGTTACCCAAGAAAAGTTACTTAACACTCCTGAGCTTCAATTTCCTTTTCTATTAATAGTAGCTGACACTAAAATTGTAATAAGTGCCAAGAATTCTTATGTATATATAATTTGACCTTCACAATAAACCCATTCCTAGATCCTATTTTTATTCTCATTCTTTAAGAGTGGATACTGAAGCACTGATACTAAAGTGCCTTGCCCAAATCACACACTTGATCAGTGACCAGCAATGATACTGAGGCTGGCTGATTTCAGAGTTGACTTTGTTGTGAAGATTAAAAGCTATCAACTCTATAAAGAAATTATCAAACTCAACACCCAAAGAACAGATGATCCAATCAAGAAATGGGCAGAAGACATGAACAGACATTTCTACAAAGACGATATCCAAATGGCCAACAGACACATGAAAAAGTGCTCAACATCACTCGGCATCAGGGAAATCCAAATCAAAACCTCAATGAGATACCACCTCACACCAGTCAGAATGGCTAAAATGAACAAGTCAGGAAACGACAGATGTTGGCGGGGATGCGGAGAAAGGGGAACCCTCCTACACTGTTGGTGGGAATGCAAGCTGGTGCAGCCACTCTGGAAAACAGTATGGAGGCTCCTCAAAGAGTTGAAAATAGAGATACCATACAACCCAGCAATTGCACTACCGGGTATTTACCCCAAAGATACAAATGTAGTGATCTGAAGGGGTACGTGCACCCCGATGTTTATAACAGCAATGTCCACAATAGCCAAACTATGGAAAGAGCCAAGATGGCCATCGACAGATGAA
>NC_138385.1:85591785-85616634 GCF_054177405.1 Leptonychotes weddellii | reverse complement strand
ACATTATATGTTAAAAAAAAAAAGAAGATAGTAGGAAGGGAAAAATGAAGGGGGGGAAATCAGAGGGGGAGAGGAACCATGAGAGACTATGGACTTTGAGAAACAGACTGAGGGTTCTAGAGGGGAGGGAGGTGGGGGGATGGGTTAGCCTGGTGATGGGTATTAAAGAGGGCATGTACTGAATGGAGCACCGGGTGTTATACGCAAACAATGAATCATGGAACACTACATCAACAACAAATGATGTAGGGGTGCCTGGGTGGCTCAGTCATTAAGCGTCTGCCTTCGGCTCAGGTCATGATCCCAGGGTCCTGGGATCGAGCCCCACATCAGGCTCCCTGCTCTGTGGGAAGCCTGCTTCTCCCTCTCCCACTCCCCCTGCTTGTGTTCCCTCTCTCGCTGTGTCTCTCTCTGTCAAATAAATAAATAAAATCTTAAAAAAAAAAACTAATGATGTAACGTATGGTGATTAACATAACATTATAAAAAATAAAGAAAGAAAGAATTGGTGAAAACCTTAGGGGGGGAGAAAGCTATCAACTCTATAAAGCATTTATACTAGTTATAGGCTTTCAGTAATCACTCGTTAAATGTTAACTAATCAAGTATAATAGTATGTGTATGCCGAGGTGAGGGGGTAGGTCTCACGTTTAGACTCTTGATGTAAGAACGTATATTTATTCAGGGAGACACATAAATTTTTATCTAAGCAAAGATATTAATTTGTTATAACTAGGAATTTAAATTATACTATGGTTTTCGTAACTGTTTTTCAGCACTTCTTTTCTTTTTTTAGAATATGTGTACTTTTTAAAAAAGATTTATTTAATTTATTTATTTGTCAAAGAGAGAGAGAGCACAAGCAGGGGGAGCGGCAGGCAGAAGGAGAAGCAGACTCCCCGCTGATCAAGGAGCCCTGTATGGGACTCAATCCCTGGACCCTGGGATCATGACCTGAGCCGAAGACATACACTTAACCAACCGAGCCACCCAGGCGTCCTGGCACTTCTTCATTTTTTAAAATTTGTGAGATACATTAAAAAATGAAGACCCAGATGATGAAATATGATGACAATAAAAAGGAATAAAGAGCTGATACATGGTACAACATGGATGAAGCTCAAAAACATTATGCTAAGTGAAAGAAGGTAGACACAAAGACCACATATTATATGATTCCATTTATGTGAAATATGCATAAAAGGAAAATCTCTAGGGACAGGAAGTAGATTAGTGACTGCCTGGGACTGTGTGTGGGAATGGGAGTGAACGTAAATGGGCAGGAGGTTTTTTTGCAGGTGATGGAAATGCAGTACATTGTAGTACAATCTAATTTTAGTATGGTTTATATCTTATGATATGTATTTTATCTTCCAGTAAAGCTATTAAAGAATATGGAAATAACCTAGGTCTCTCTTAGCCTCTGTGAGCACCTATAATTAAATACGCGGGTACTCTTAAGCAATTCCCTTCTTCTGTTTCCTCATTCCATCTAGTAGAACACTCCCTCATCTATCTTTTTTTGTTCCATTTTTTAACAGTTTCACTGTATAATTACTATATAAAAACTGCACGTATTTAATGTATACAATTTGATGAGTTTGAACATTGGCATACAGTTGTGAAACTTTCACCACAATCAAGGTAACAAACATATCTATCATCTCCAAAGTCTCCTCCTGCCCTTCGTGTGTGTATGTATGTATGCGTGTGTGTGTGTGTGTGTGTGTGTGTGTGTGGTGTTAAGAATACTTAAAAAGAGATCTACCCTCTTAAATTTTTTAAATGCACAACATGGTGTTGTTAACTATAGGCACTATACCGTAGAGCAGATCTCTAGAACTTACTCATCTTGCATAACTACAACTTCTCAGCCACTGAACTCCCCATATTCTGCTCCTCCTAGCCCCTTGCAACCAATATTCTACTCTCTGCTTCTCTAAGTTTGACTAATTTTAGATAGTTCATATAAGTAGAAGCATGCCCTATCTGTCCTCCAGGTTTATTCATGCTGTTACGTAAGGCAGAATTTCCCTTTTTTAAGGCCAACTAATATTCCACTATAAGTGTATGCCCCATTTTTTTTAATCCATTTGTGTCAAGTGACATTTACTTGCTCATCTAATAGTCCTATCCTTGATGACTGATACCATGTCTTTTTCAATCACTGTACCTCCATGAGGCACTGCAAACATCTGTTTAATAAATTAACAAATGGTGTTACTTTTCTTATATATACTTAATTCTCCCAATAAGCCCTGAGATTTGAGCAATTTTTCTTCATTTTACACATGCAAAAACAAAGGCTGGGGCAGGTTAACTAAAAGGTATTGGATCATGTAATTTGTAAATATTTGTAGGCAAAATTTAGCCTAAGAATGATGACTGTTTCTAGATTATATCTGAACAAAAGTCTTATGTCTACCCTACCTCCAGGCCAGGATTGACACACTCTGCAGGAAAGACATAAATCCCTTTAGTCTAAAATTCCGAAGGCTGCTTAATCTGACTTTAATTTTCCCTGAAATGCAGAAACCACTTCTCTATTAGAAGCAGTACTATTTCTCTAATTTCCCAACTCTGACCGAGGCTTTATTAATCTATGTCTGATCATGAGCCAAGGCCACCATCCTCTAACATCCAAACTAAAGGAAAAGTGGCATGAGTTTTAAAAGAGATAAAAAATTATAAAGCTTTCATGTCTGAAAATATTGATGATGCAGATTTCTTTAGTACTTATCTTTTTAAACAGTTTAAAATAGTTTAGGATTTTTAAAGGAAATTTTTCTTGCAATAAATAAGCAGGAATTTTTAGTAGCTTTGGCTAAGATATTAAACTTCTGTAGAAGGGTAAGAATAAATGTGTAATGAAATATAGACATTTCTACTCTAGGGTATGGATGGTGAGTATTTACGTCACCTGGAATCAATAAAAAGAAAACCCTTATCTCTGTAGATATATAAAATTGGGCTTTTCAAAGAAAAACTATAGCGTTTGAATGTGAGAGAAAGTGAGGACTAACAATTTACATTCTACCCTTCTATTGGAGACTTCTCCAAAAATGAGAATCAGATTCCTTATTTAGAAATCTAGCACCATGTGGATTTTTCTACCTTAATGAGTTCATCTCAACTCTCTTTTAAGTACATCTGAAAAGCCAATACCAAAATAAAGAAAAGAGATACTGAGATCAGTAAAATAAAATGGCATTTTCAGAATTCCAGATAATTGAATAATCCAAACAAGGTGGTGAAGATAAACAAATTTTCCTTGTATTTCACCTATATGAGTAAGGGTAACCTTTGCATGTTTAATGAAACAAAACATAGAGGTTAAGTCCTGTTAATTATTACATCACATCAGGTATTTTTGTTTTTAATCAAATTCTTCTATGCCTACAAAGAAATAAATGACATATGTGCTTCCAAGTAACTATATATAACAAATATTAGGCCAGTGTTCCAGAATTGGCTGGCAGCTAGCATAAGATCATAACATCTAACCAGCCAAGAATGATATTTTCCTTCTTGGAGTTTCTAGAGTACATCCTTCCTCAATCAATTATCACATAGTGTTCGCAGCCATTCTTTATATTGCTGTCTAGTTTTATTATTTGTTCTTGTACAGTGATTTATCATCCACGGTCATGACTTATGCCCAGTCTAGATTGACACTTACTGAAAGAACTAGGTATTATATTTCTGAGTGTCCTCTACTGCCTCAAAAGCAGGTGCTGCATACAGGGCATGCCATCAATACTATTTGTTGAATGATTGCAGGGAGGTTGCTGGACTGAGCATTCCTGTTCAATTGCCTACAAGAGAGTAAACTGATGCTGCATCCCTTTTATAACATATGAGAGGTATTTTCCATTTGCAGTTGCACATTCAAGAGAAAAGTACATTCTTTATGTTGGGTTTTTTTTTTTTTTTTTGCTTTATTCTGATGTCCTTGTTTAAAATGAAGAAATTTACTTTAGATACTTGCTGATTTGAAAAAAATATATTTCTGACACACTCATAGGAGAAAAACTGAAAAATTTCATTTCAAGCCAAATTAGAGAAGTGACTACTCTGTTTTCTTGAGACCTACTTTCACACTTCCATGCACATTTATTAAAACTCTTTTATTTCTGTATCATGGAAATTATGGAATCAAATGTTTCACCTAGAAAGAAATGTCAACTGCAACCAATTAGGGCCTGAATTTGTGAAATTAGAATGTCTAATTTCAAAGTATTCATGAATGTGAGCTCTAGAAATTGTTTTCAACAATTGCTTTCTTAAGTTTTTTGCTTTCTAGAGTTTCAAAGATGCGTAGTCGTTTTTGTTCATAAATACATACTTATGGAATTAGTTTAGTATGGATTTATAAATATTCTAGTAGAATACTTATATTTTAAAATTAATGGTATACTTTGAGTATCTCCTGTTTATACAAGCATGAAATTCAGGATATTATCACAAATTGAATATATCATCAATAAAAAAAAATCAATGATTTCTACCCCTTAAAAATAGAGGACACTTTACCAAATTTTAATTAAAAATTACATGTTGATAAGCAGTTCTTTCCAATTCAATAGTCCCCCTTTTGAAACATTTCACATGTATTTATAAATATGAGGATATAATACTTTTTCTTTTAAAAATGAAAATAATCTTTAATCTTTGAGTAAGTCAGGAAAGGCCTCAGAGAGACAAAAATCACAAAATGGTAGTTTCTATATCTCACTGTACTAATCAGTTACATAGAATTTTAGTAACTGACAGTTCAATAAATGTACTAAGAAAACATTAAACTTGGCTAACTTCCTATTTATTTCTATTTGTATTTATAATTTGGAATGCATATGAAGTTCAGGTGTAAACATTTAATACCAATAATGAAATATGATGGTTTTATAACTTTGTTATAATAAACATGAACTATTAAATATTGTGTCATATTATTTAATGCTTCTTCATTTCTAACTGAATTATAAATCTTTTAAAAGAAGGCAAATAACATATCTTGTACCTTTCTATATTTCCCCCAGTTCCTTGCATGAGCCAATGTTCAATATCTGTTGATCTGATTTTGATCACAAATCTCAAGAAAAAAATTTCTCTTATTTCATAATAAGGAAGAATTAGAAGATGTGTCATTAAATAATGAAATACATTTTAGTCTTCCCTTTAATTTGCTGAGGTATTTCTCCAAGCACTGTGACAAACTGTTGAACAATGTAATTATGAGATCTCCATTTAGAATGAGGTGAAATTCTAAACTGAATAAACATATTATTCTGAAAGCATTATGCTTAATTCTAGGTGCCATAATATATGGAAGATGCCAGTCAGATTGACAATGAATCTCAAGGGTTGTGAAAGCCAAGGAAAACAAAGAAATGAAGAATTCCACATTTTCTGGCATGATGAAAGGCAGCAATACATCCAAGTATTCAGAACAATCAAAACTTGGCAGATGAAAACAGTCCTTTAAACCAAGAGTATTAAAACCACCACTGGATGTACATTTCTTCCCCAACCCATGGCTTTGGCTTTTGTCACTAATTGATTATTATTTAACAGATAAATACATATATAATAAAGATGACTTTGGAATAATAAGAAACAAAGATTCATGCAGAAAACCAGGATTAAATCACAAACTGGCAATATAACAGAACCTAATTTCCAGAATGCAAATACCACATCATTAACTTGCAAACACTGCTAATACAATTCTTTTGAACTTGCATTACTGGACACTGGATAAATATTTTTGAATGTATTAGACATATTAATAGCTTCATTCTCTGTTGTTTTCACATGTGAACAATGATAAAACCATCTCTAAGTCATGCCTTTCGATGTATACTGTAGGAAATCCTTTTTTAATCATAAAATATATGCCATGTACACATGCATGCCAGGCACACACCCTTCCATTATATTTTATAATAAAGCACTGCTAATTAGTACATGAAGTAATACATTTCATGAATGTTAGATGTGAAATCTCATCCTTTCGTGTGAACAGAAATATTAACTCATCCACTTATTTAATTAAAGGCCCATATTTAAGGGTGCCTGGGTGGCTCAGTCGGTTAAGCATCCGACTCTTGATTTTGGGTTGGGTCATGATCTCAGGGTCCTGGGATAGAACCCCATGTTGGGCTCCATGCTCAGCAGGGAGTCTGCTTGTCTCTCTCTCCTTCTGCCCCTCCCTCTCCTCATGCACTCTCCCTTAAATAGATAATCTTCAAAAAATGAATAAAAGCCCATATTTAACTCATATGCATCATTTGACAGTTTGCACATTCATTAATTCTGAAGAGATTTGCCAGGTGAAGATATTTCATGATGTGCATTAACTTTTTTTGAGAGAGAGAAAGAGAGAGTGCACATGGGCGCTTGCAAGTGGGTTAGGGGTGGAGCAAAGGGAGAGGGAGAGAATCCTAAGCAGTTTCCATGCCCAATGTGAGCCCCTCAGTCTCATGACCCTGAAATCATGACCTCAGCAGAAATCAAGAGTGAGACACTTAACTGACTGAGCCACTCAGGCACCCAATGGGCATTAACTCCTAATGGAAAAAAAGTTCCAAAGAAAAATTAACCCCAAAGCATATCTTTAAAATTCTTTTAAAAATATCTATTTATTTATAACAGGAAATGGATTTGAGGTATAAATATTCTTTCAAGGATGGGGAATTTTATTTATATCTTTTAAGTTTTTATAATACTCAAGTAAATTCACAGTTCAAAGGGGAATTTATCAAGAAATATCAGAATGTAGTAAAAAAATCTGTATTCCTAGTCAGCAGATCTGATTCTTAGTTCTATCTAGTTATGTCACATTGAGCTTATATTCAAACCTGTTAAACCTCATTTTCTCACCCATAAAATAGAGACATTCATAACCCCTAAGTTTCTGCTTGTTCTCAAACTCTCTTTGCTAGTTCTCGAAACAGATTCAGCTTTCACTAAATATAAGAGAAAAGCTTACTGGTCCCTCAAGATGACTTTTCTTTTTTTTTTTTTTTTTTTTACACATGATGACACATTTTCATCTAGCTTCCCTTTAAAGAAAACTTTATAAATATAACACACACGTAAAAAACTACACAAAAACCTACAGCTCAGTAATGTATCACAAAGCAAGTGCTCATGAAACCACTCTCCAATCCAAATTTAGAACATTACCACTACACAGATGCCCCCTCTTGGGCCACATGTCACTCTGTCTTGCTCATAGGTAATCACTCTCCTATTTTCATAAAAATTACAATCTTATTTTTCTTTTTTTTTTTTTAAGATTTTATTTATTTATTTGAGAGACAGAGAATGAGAGACAGAGAGCATGAGAGGGAGGAGGGTCAGAGGGAGAAGCAGACTCCCTGCCGAGCAGGGAGCCCGATGCGGGACTCGATCCAGGGACTCCAGGATCATGACCTGAGCCGAAGGCAGTCACTTAACCAACTGAGCCACCCAGGCGCCCCACAATCTTATTTTTCTTTACATTTTACAAAAGAAAAGTACATCCCTAGATTTTCCTGTGTTTCAAAATTTATATACATATAATTATATGACACGTATTTTGTGATCTGTCTTCTTTCATTCAACATTGTATGTGTGTTTTCATCTATGTTGCTGCATGTGTCTGCAATTCTCCTTCTCATTACTTTGTAGTATTCCACTGAATAAACATGCAAAAACTTAGGTTTTTATCCATTCTACTACTGGTGAATATTTCTGCTGTTTCCTGCTACTGATATAATGAATAATGTGTATGAACATCCACCCTCACATGTACTGGTAAGCAGGTGTATACATTTTTTCAGGTATATTTCCAGAGTGGAATTGCTGGGTAATAAAGCTAAAATATTTTCTGAAGTGACAAAGACCAAAATAGGAGAATTCTGGTTTTGTTTTTTTTTTTTAAGATTTTATTTATTTATTTGAGAGAGAATGAGAGAGAGAGAGCATGAGAGGGGGGAGGGTCAGAGGGAGAAGCAGACTCCCTGCCGAGCGGGGAGCCCGACGCGGGACTCGATCCCGGGACTCCAGGATCATGACCTGAGCCGAAGGCAGAGGCTTAACCATCTGAGCCACCCAGGTGCCCAAATTCTGGTTTTTTTCTGTCATTTTGCTAAGATTTTATATTGTGATTTTAATATTAGCTATTCCTGTGGCAGTATATCATATTTCAATTTGCATTTCACTGATGACTGAAGGAGTTTGAGTCCCAGGTTATATGTTTATTGGCCATTTGGATATCATCTTTCAAAACATATTTTTTAAAGTTTATTTTCTAATTAAAATGATTTCCTAATTGTTTGTTGCTATCCAAAGGGGAACAAAAGACAAAAAATTCATGCCTTTTGGTCTCCATCCTTCACTTCAATCAGATATTGTTGACCTTCAAGAAGGTATGTTCAATATTTTTGCCCTGTAGGTTATTTTCAGTTAACAAATTAATTTTAATTACCTAGTCCACCATTTCTAGAAGACTATTACCCCATTTGTTATACAGCAATAGCAATATAAAGAACCTGTAGGAACACACATACTTTACCATCTTATACCACACTAAACCTACTTTATTGAAGGCCATCCTGTTTTCCCAGTTTGAAGTTCTCTTCTTTCTGTACTCAGTATCATGGAGCTTCCAAACTCGTGATTCTTATATTCAATATTTGATATCTTCTAAATCCAACTAAAAGGAGAAAAGAGGCTCAAAGTAGAAAGGTGACTAGAATCAGGCTTCTATCCATATTTCTGTTCCCTGGGTCAGTTGTCTTTCCTTCTCTATGCCTGACTCTTGTTGGATTTTACTGGTTAAATGAGCTCACCCTACTTTGCTTTGAATGGGCCCCTCAACACAGATCTTCAGTTTTCTCTTTCCCTCAATTATCCACAAACTTCTTGGAACCATCTTGCCCTTCCAGCATTCCAAATATTTTTGCTTTCTAGACCTTCTGGGACACTGCCTTCAGACCTACTGGTCCATGAAACCAGCTCATTCAGTTCACTCTATAGGTACCCATGTTCTGACATGACACAGACACTCACAGTGCTTAAGTTCCCTAGTCTGTCATTTTTGTGGTAATATATTGTCCTAATTCCATCTTACTTTTTAGTTCTTATTTACTCCTTCAATCGTGTTTCTTTCTTTTCTCATCCCCTGAATGTACATTTCTCTATATACAAACTCCTGAAAAGCACAAAGGTCAGGATTCCATTAATTATTTTTCTACTATCTAAACCTGCATTCAAAGTTGGACTTCTACCAAAATTACAGCTAATTCTAATCGCCAATGGGTCACAAAACCCAAAACTATTGTCTTAACATGACCTATATTTGTCAATTTGGTATTTTAATGACATCATTCTTTCCATTGTCCCTCAAGTTAGTAATCTGAAAATATGAATGCTAATTTTTCTTAAAATGTCCTTCTAATTTTTCTTCTACTTTACACACCCACTACGTGAAGTAGAGTATGTAAACCAGGGTTTTTTATTCAAGGGTCCATGGAGTTATGGGGAAGTGATAGAGAATCTGTGAATCCACAGAAAGTATAAATAATTTTGTATATACTTATGTGAATTCATAAAGCAATACCATTAGTTTTCATTAGTTTATTAAAGGATTAAGAATCAATGTTCCAGATTCTAATCACCTTATACTAGGATTATTGCAGTAACCCTTTGAGCTTAATAGGCTTACTTTCTTAATTTGGCTGATTCAGGTGATGAATCTTTAAAGAGCTATTTTAACCTATTCAATATTAAATCATTCATTTAATAAATATATATTGAGTATCTCCTATGTGACAAATACTGTTCCAGGTTTTGGGTCACAGTGGTGAACAAGATAGAAAAAAAATCCCTCTTCTCATGGAGCTTACATTTTATTTATTTATTTTTTTTAAAGATTTTATTTATTTATTTGACAGAGAAAGACACAGTGAGAGAGGGAACACAAGCAGGGGGAGTGGGAGAGGGAGAAGCAGACTCCCTGCCGAGCAGGGAGCCCGATGCAGGACTCGATCCAGGGACTCCAGGATCATGACCTGAGCCGAAGGCAGTCGCTTAACCAACTGAGCCACCCAGGTGCCCTGGAGCTTACATTTTAGTGAACAAAGAAAAATCAAATAATCTATCAATAAACAAAGAATCAAGGAAATATCCGTTAGCCATATTTGCTGTCCATATAATTAAATAGAGAGATTTCATAGTTGTGGGGTAGCTATTTCAGAAGAGATGGTCATGAAAAGCCCTTCTAAGAGTATGACAGCTCTAAGTGAGAAGAAACAACCCACGTACAACCAGGGAAAAACATCCCAAACAGAGGTATACATTAACGCAAAAGCCAAAAGGGGGTAATGAGCCTGGTATTTTGTAAGAACAAAAGAGGAGGCCAGTTTTGCTCAAGCACAGTGAGCAAGAGGGAAAAGTAGGAGTGAGGGCATAGGGATAGGTAGAAGCAGATAATTTGGGACTTTGTAAGTGAGAACAGAGTCTGGATTAAGTATAAGCACAATGGAAATTTAAGCAGAAGAGATGGAATCTGGTTTACTTTCTGTAAAGAACGAAAGCATCTTGACAAAAGTAGAAGAGAGGCAATTGAAGCAGTTCAGCTGAGAGATTGTGGAGGTCGAAATACTTGTCTCTGCAAATCCTACACTATTTTCCTCTTGGGGCCTCAGTGTAGTCATGGTGATGTTACCTGTGCTTTATCTGTCTCCCCTCCCTTTTGCATACATTACCTCCTTTCCTCAACATCACAACTCCACAGTATTAAACCCATTACACAAATACTATTTAAAAAAAAAAAAAAGGAAGACACCAGAATGGTTGAGACTTACCTTGAAACAGTCAAGTGGCAAAGTGAACTGGTTATTATTTACAAGATGTGTTCTTTAAATTCTGTTATAACTTTAACTACCTTACTGACAGACTCTGGCCTCTGTACTATTTGTACTAATACATGTATTAAGCACTATGGTAAAATGTAAAAGTTCAGGTTTTTGAAGTACTTTATTTATAAAAATAATGGTCAAAATACTGTTTTATCTTAAAAATGCCAATGAACACATTGTAAAAAAGGAAACATTTTTAAATCAGTATTAATCAATGTCATTTTTAAAAGCAATTGTACATCATGAGTCATGATTATAATTGTATGGAAACTGCCTTTGGCTAATAAACAAGCAGGATTAAAATTAAAATGTTTTGACTGTTGATCTGACCTATTATAACTAATCTGTATTACTTCTACCCTAATTCTGTTCTTAAATGCCATTCTCTTCTTCAAATTTCCTTATATGTCATCCTATCCTCTTTTATTTCAAACATCTGTGCCCAACCTGTCTCTATACATGTATTTTTAAAACTCTTTTAGCTATCAGCAAAGTTTAAATATTATGTGCCATAAAGTTATTAAAAACTGATGGTGAAAGAAGGCAACGGGAAACTCATATGGATTCTTAGCAGAAGATCATTATGACATTTGTGGTTGGAGAAATCGAAGTTAGGTTTCAACAAACACATTTAATTTTTCTTATATCTAATTTCTAGTTAATCTTTTTACAAAGGAAAAAAACTGACTAAAAGCCCTTGGCAAACTTAAGGCTTAGAAGGTCCTTAAGGCTTGCATCAGGCAGAAAAGTTAGTTTTGTGTAGGTAATATTTGCACATTATCTTGAGCGTACAGAGGAAAGATACTAGAATAAGTGAAAATTCCACCAAATTAACATCAAACCTGAACTTTCCTGACTCCTACATGCAAACCAACTATCTTAGATAAAATTCAAATCAAGGCACAGTTATACTGAACTTATGATTATCAAAAATAACCAAGTTCGACCAGTAAAACATCTTTTCTCACTTCATTCACTTTCCAACTTCTTGAAAATTAATTACATATAATCCAGCAATCCCACTTCAGGGTATCTATCCAAAATAATTAAAGTCAGGATCTCAGCAAGATATTAGCAATCCCATGTTCATTGCAGCACTATTCATAATAGCCAAGTTGTGGAAACAGATGAATAGATTTTTTTTTTAAAGTATGGTATATACATAAAATGAAATATTATTTGGCTTTAACAAGGAAGAAATTCTGACACACGTTACGAAATGAATGAAACTTGGGGGCATTATCTTAAGTGAATTAAGTTATAGAAGGACAAACGCTGCATGATTTCACTTATATGAGGTATTGAAAATAGTCAAATTCACAGATTCAAAGAATAGAATAGTGGTTTCCAGTGGCTGGGGGGAGGGGGAAATGGGGAATTTATAATCAATGGGTATAAAGTTTCAGTGTCAGCAAAATGAATAAGTGCTAGTGATCTACTGTACAAGATAGTGACTACAATCAAAACCACGGTATTGAACACTTAATTTGTAGACCTCATATTATTACCACAATAAAATAAAAAGTATTAAGTATCCCTGTGTAAAAACTGACCCCACTCTCATAACTGTTATTCCTATAGCACAGTGTTTTCAATTCTATACTTTACTTATTTCATTACAGTTACTAGTTCATATGCCTGCTTTTCCCATCAGAAGAAAAGTTTTGGCCATTACATTTTATCTCCATCTTCACAACATCCCTGTGAGACAGAAACAACGGAGATCCCAAACTATATATTAAGAAAGCAAGGCGAATTGATCTAACTGTCAAGAACAAGCTGGAATATCAATCTACACTCTCAAACTCCAAATCCATGTTGTATTCATTATTCTATACCCAGTAGTCCTTGTGTTAAGAACTCTTATCACAGATGGAAGGAGGGACTTGTATTTGCCTTATAATTTCCTTAATACCCTCAGCCTGTGAGTCTAGAGGTCATCATTAGGAGTTATCCTAAGTTCCAGAGATGAATCAATATTGCAGTGTTTTATAATGGATTCAGGGAAAAAGTTAGAAAATTATATGTATGCAACCTCCAGAGACCATGCTTCGTCACCTTCTCAATTATCATCAATTGAAAAAGTTGCTTTAACTACTTTTCAAGATGCACTTCTGATGAGTGTATGACAAATGAATTACAAACAGAAAGGCACCTTCCTGAATAAAGAAACTCAAACTGAACACAAAAAATTCAATTATATCAACTGATAGGAACATTTCTTTAAAAATCATCATATGCTGTATTAAATACAAAGTTCAGTTTTTTAAGCAAATTCTTTATAAAGATCAACTGTCAAGATACTATTTTTGCCTTAAAAATACATATACAATACATATACAAATGTAAAACAGAAATGATTCCTAGACAATATTAATCAATGTCATTTGTTTAAAAAAGAAATTGGTGCACATCATGAGTCATGATTATAAATTTATGCAAACTGCCTTTGGCTAATAAACAAGAAGAATTCAAATAAAAAGGTACTGAGTGTCAACCGGATCAATGATAACTAATTTGTATAGATTTAAATTATATCTATCTACCTCAGGCAATCACTGATTTCTTTAATAACTGTGTTGGAACATACTTTTGAGCAATTAGAACTCAATTGCTATCAAATAGCTAAGATTTTAAAACGGCATTTAAAAATTACATGCTTGAACATTTAGAAGAAATTAAAATCCTGTTTATTTCTGATTGCTTATTATTTAGGTCACTGAACATCTCCTGAGTTCAATTTAAATAATTTCCTGTGGTATTTTCTAACATTCTTGATATTTCTAGGTTTCAAGGATGAGGTTAAAATAAAACACACCTTTGTTACAAACCACATAAATAGGATTAATTCCTATCAAATAAAAAAGTGACCAACCTATGTATCTTGTCCTAACTTGAAAACCCCAGAGCTCAAATTAAAGAATCCATTTGACTGAGAATGTTCCAGGTTAATTTTCTTTCTCTAAATTTCTGGGACAAAAGTCACAAGAGCATCTCCTATGCCATGCATAAGGGAAGAGGTCTTCTTCTACAACTGTCTATGTTCTCTGGTGCAATCAAGTTGATTCCAGAAAAAAATCACTTAAATCTCTACCATCCACATCCAAATAGATATCAGGACAAAATGGTTTGAAAATTTTAGGCTCTAATGTCCTCCTATGAAAAATCTCTCTCCCTTTCCCTTAGGTTCCCTTCAAGACCAGTATTTTTATGCCTTAATTTGAGAAGATGATTAATAAGATATACTCTCATTCCTTATAAATCATCAAGAGATAACGAAGCCAGTCTCTGAAACCTGAACCATGACAGTGCCTCACAAATCTATGCTGAAGGCTGACCATAAAACTGTCTTTCTATTGGGGCGCCTGGGTGGCTCAGTCGTTAAGCGTCTGCCTTCGGCTCAGGTCATGATCCCAGGGTCCTGGGATCGAGTCCCACATCGGGCTCCCTGCTTGGCGGGAAGCCTGCTTTTCCCTCTCCCACTCCCCCTGCTTGTGTTCCTGCTCTCGCTGTCTCTTTCTCTGTCAAATAAACAAATAAAATCTTTAAAAAAAAACAAAAACAAAAAACTGTCTTTCTATTGCAAAGTAATGATAATTGAAAATATAACTTAAAAACCAATGCTGTTTAATTTTCACTTCTTGAAATCAAGAACTAGATAACAGATACCAACTCACCCCTAGAAAACAACTTTTAAAAAGTTTTAAATAGCTTCTGAAAAACAATCAAGGGACAGTGTGATAGTGAAGAATATATAGAAGTGAAAACCCGAGCAAAGAGTTAACAGAGCTCTCAAAGCTAATTTTGCATTGACGACATTTTCTGATCTGGAATAAATATCTGAAAAACTAAGTTGCAGTTTTGGTAACATCATAGGGCAACAGGAAAAGACATAGTTCAGGGCCTTCCTAATGGGGGACTCTGACATTCCACTCATTAAGAATATATGTACATATGTTTATGTATAAGCAAAATGAATGACAACAATGTTACAAGGGACAGAAGGGGAAAATTAGGATCATTTGCTATGGTAAGGCACTCACACTACCCCTGAAGCTGTTTACTGTCACTTGAAAGTGGACTAAATTAGTTGTAAATGTATACTGGAAACTCTCCAGTAACAACTTTAAAAGACAAAAAAAGAAGTACAATTGACATGCTATGCTAAGAGAGGAAATAAAGGGGAATTATATAATATGCTCAATTAAAACCAAAGAAGGCAGAAGAAGAGTGGAAGGCAAAACTAGGAACAAAGAACAAGGGACACAAATAGAAAAGAATAACAGATACTAATCCAACTATATCAGTAATTACTTTGAATATCAATGGTCTAGATGCGCAAATCAAGACACATTGTCAGAGAGGATCAAAAAACAAGATTTTATGTTATATACCAGAAACACACTTTAAAAATAAAGATACATATACTGTAAAAGTAAATGGTGGTAGAAAAATGTATCATGCTAACACTATTCAAATGAAAGCAAAAGTAGATATATTAATTTCAGACATAACATACTTCAGATCAAGAAAAGTTACCACCCAAAATGAAGGAAGTGCATAATGATCGAGTCCATTCTCCAAAATGATGTAACAATCTCAAAATGTATGCAATTAACAACAGAGCATCAAAATACGTGAAGCAAAAACTGACAGAAGTGCAAGAATTAACAGACAAATCCACTATTATAGCTCGACATTTCAACATCCAGGCCAAAGTCCATAAGATATAGATGAACTCAGTAACATTATCAACTGGATATGATGGATATCTACAGATTACTTAATCCAAAAACAGAATACAAATTCTTCTAAAGCTCACATGGAACATTCACCAAGATATACAACATTCTGGGCCATAAAACACAACAAATGTAAAAGAATGGAAATCATAAATCTCTATCCACACACCCCAAGATAATTAAACTAGAAGTCAACAGCAGAAAGGTAGCTGCAAAAGCCAACAGGGTTACTTGGGGATTAAACAACACATTTCTTAATAACACAGGGGCCAAAGAAGAAATCTCAAAAGAAATTTTAAAATTGTTCAAACTAAAGGAAAAGGACAAACAACTTACTAAAATTTGTGGGATGCAGTGAAAGCAGTGATGAGAGGGAAATGTATAGCATTGACTCCATATGTTGGATGAGAAAAAAAGATCTAAAATCAATCATCTAAGCTTCCCTTTAGGAAACTAGAAAAGAAGAAGAAATTAAACACCAAGTAAGCAGAAAAAAAGCAATAATAAGAGGGGAGCTAGGATGGCTGCATTGTAGGAGGACCCTAGGCTTGTCTCATCCTTTGAAAACATTCAAATCATTCTAAGTACCCCCAAAAAGCAACCTGAGGACTGACAGAACAAACTCCACAACTAAAGGGAGAGAAGAAGCCACATTAAAGAAAGTAGGAAGGGCAGAGATGTGGTTTGGGAGAAAAATGGATCATAGGTACTGCAGAGGGGAGGGAGCTCTGGTCACAGAGAAGGGTGAGGGTGAGAGGGACAAAGGAAGAGAGGAACACATGGGGGAATGCACAAGGAGAACATTTCCCCAAAGCCATTGGCTGGGAAAAGGAGAGGAGCTGATCTTCCTAATTTCTTGCTACCAGGGGCTTGAAGACTAGTTTTAAAGAACAGTGGGCTTGGCTGGGATAGAGCCCAGAGGGTGCTGCCCTACTCCTGAAGAGAAGGCAGGCCAACAACCTGGGGACAGACGGGCATAGAAAAAGAGATAAGAAGAAAGCCTGGTGCACACAGGGGGCAGATGATTTGCTCTCCTTAGAGCACATCCCTGAGAGGCAGAGTTTTGAGAGATGCCTCTCCAGGAACAAAGGAGCTGATGGGCACCATGTCCCTCCCTGCCCCTCAGAATCAACACAGAGCCACCTGCAGAAACCAGCTCAGCCCTGACACTGGCTGCCTAACCTGCTTACACCAAGTCCCACACCTCTGTGCGCTGGCATGACTTGCCTCAGTCCCAGCATGGCAAGACCCTCCCCCAGAAGACCAGCACAGGCCCCTGCCCACACCATGTACCTAAAGCCTGGAATTTTAAAAGTCAGCGGGCTTGGCTGGGATAGAGCCTGGAGGGCACTGCACTCCTCCTGGAGAGACGGCAGGCAAACAACCTGGAGGCAGACAGTGTGAAAACAGGATCTGAAAAATGCATGGGACACCCGGGGGAGGTGGGGATTATTCCCTTTTCTTGAAGTGCTTCCCTGAGAGCAGTGGGCATGGAGACTGCTCTCTGCAGACAAAAGAGCTGGCTGGTGCCATTTCCCTCCTACACTCCTGAACATAAACACAGAGTCACCTTCAGGAAGCTGCACAGCACAAACCCTGGCTGCTTAATCAGATTACACCAGGGCCCACACCCCTAGCTCTGGCAGCACTGTCTTTCTGTGTAAAGCTTGCCTCAGTCCCAGCCAGGCGGGCCCCTTCCCCACAGGACCAGAGGAAGCCCCTGCCCAGACCATGTCTCCCAACCAGAGAGTTCTACAGGACTTCAGTTCTAGTGTAAGTAGTATCAGGTCTCATTACACAGGCAGACCAGAGCACAGCTAGTTAAAACTCACCACATTCTGTCCAAGGACCAAACACTGCCCACTGCAGGCAAGGAGAGCCTCTGCAGATGACTGGTCTGAAGGATAGAGCAGCCAAAACACAACAGCAGAGTACACAAAGCACACATTGGGAGACACTCTCTGAAACACCAGGACCTAGACAATACATTACCTCTTCATAAAGCAATTACTCTTAGAGCAGGAAATGTAATGGGCTTTCCTAACACAGAGAAGAAGACAGAGACTTAGACAAAGTGCCAAGACTGAGGAATTCATCCCAAGTGAAAGAACAAGATTAGGTCACAGCCAGAGATCTAAGCGAAACAGATTTAAGTAACATCCTGATGGAGAATTTAAAGCAACAGTCATAAGGATACTCACTGGGCTTGAGAAAAAAATGGAAGATTTCAGGGAGACCCTTATTGCAGAGAGAAAAGAGTTAAAAAAAAATCAGTCTGAAATGAAAAATGCAGTACCTGAAATTGGAAACAGTCTTAATGCAATAAACACAAGGCTAGAAGACCAAAAGAATGCATACGTGATACAGAAGATAATGGAAAATAATGAAGCTGAACAAAAGAGAGAAAGAAGAATTAGAAAACACAAGAATAGACTTAGGGAACTCAGCAACTCCATCAAACGTATTAACATTTGTATTATAAGAGTCCCATGGGGCGCCTGGGTGGCTCAGTTGGTTAAGCGACTGCCTTCAGCTCAGGTCATGATCCTGGAGTCCCTGGATCGAGTCCCGCATCGGGCTCCCTGCTCGGCAGGGAGTCTGCTTCTCCCTCTGACCCTCCCCCCTCTCATGTGCTCTCTCTCATTCTCTCTGTCTCAAATAAATAAATAAAATCTTTAAAAAAAAAAAAAAAAAAAAAAAAGAGTCCCAGAAGATGAAGGAAAGGGAAAAGGGGGCAGAAATTTTATTTTAAAAAATAATAACTGAAAACTTCCCTAATCTGGGGAAGGAAACAGACATCCAGATCCAGGAAGCACAGAAACTCCCATCAAAAAACAAAAGCAGGCCGGGGCGCCTGAGTGGCTCAGTTGGTTAAGCAACTGCCTTCGGCTCAGGTCATGATCCTGGAGTCCCTGGATCGAGTCCCGCATCGGGCTCCCTGCTCGGCGAGGAGCCTGCTTCTTCTAACCCTCCCCCCTCTCATGTACTCTCTCTCTCTCATTCTCACTCTCTCAAATAAATAAATCTTTAAAAAAAAAAAAAAAACAAACAAAAAAAAAAGCAGGCCAACACCAAGACATATTGTAATTAAACTAGCAAAATATAGTGATAAAGGAAAAAAAATCTTTAAAGCAGCACAACAAAAAAAGTCCCTAACTTACAAGGGAAGACCCCTAAGGCTAGCTGCAGATCTCTCCACAGAAATTTTGCAAGCCAGAAGAGAGTGGCATGATATATTCAATGTGCTGAATGGGAAGAATATGCAACGGAGAATACTCTATCCAGCTAGGCTATCATTCAGAATAGAAGGAGAGACAAAGAGTTTACCAGGAAAACAAAAAATTAAGGAGTTTGTGACCGCTAAACCAGCCCTGCAAGAAATATTAAAGGGGACTCAATGAGTGGAAAAATCTCCAGAAACAAATATAAAACAAATAATAAAATGGCAATAAATACATATCAATAATTACTCTGAATGCAAATGCACTAAACTCTTCAAAAGACAGTGTAAGAATGGATTAAAAAAAAAACAACAAGATGCAGGGCACCTGGGTGGCTCAGATGGTTAAGTCTCTGCCTTTGGCTCAGATCATGATACCAGGGTCCTGGGACAGAGCCCAGTGTCAGGCTTCCCTGCTCAGCGGGGCGTCTGCTTCTCCCTCTCCCTCAGCCCCTCCCCCCACTTGTGCCCTCACGCTCTCTCTCAAATAAATAAAATCTTAAAAAAAAAAGACTAATCTATATGCTGCCTATAAGAGACTCATTTTAGACCTCAAGACACCTGCAGATTGCAAGTGAGGGGACAGAGAAACATTTACCATGCAAATGAACATCAAAAGAAAGCTGGAGTAGCAATACTTATAAAGGACAAACTAGACTTTAAAACAAAGACTGTAATGGGGTGCCTGGGTGGCTCAGTCATTAAGCGTCTGCCTTCAGCTCAGGTCATGATCCCAGGGTCCTGGGATCAAGCCCACGTCGGGCTCTCTGCTCAGCAGGAAGCCTGCTTCTCCCTCTCCCACTCCCCCTGCTTGTGTTCCCTCTCTCGCTGTGTCTCTCTCTCTGTCAAAATAAATAAATAAAATCTTTAAAAAAAAAAAAGACTGTAACAAAAGATGAAGAAGGGTACTATAGCATAATAAAGGGGACAATCTAACAAGAAGATCTAACAATTGTAAATATTTATGGGAGCACCCAAATATATAAAACAATTACTAACAAACATAAAGGAACTCATTGATAATAATTCAGTAATAGTAGGAGACTTTAACACCCCACTTACAGCAATGGACAGATCACCTAAGCTGAAGATCAACAAGGAAACGAGGGCTTTGAATGACACACTGGACCAGACGGACTTAACGGATATATTGAGAGCACTTCATCCTAGAGCAGCACAATACACATTCCTTTCAAGTGCATATGGGGCATTCTCCATAATAGATCACATACTAGGTCACCAATCAGGCCTCCACAAGTACAAAAAGAGATCAACCACACACATTTTCTGACCACAATGCTATGAAACTTGAAGTCAATCACAAGAAAAAATTTGAAAAGACTGAAAATACATGGCGGTTAAAAAACATGGGAGTAAACAATGAATGGATCAACCAGGAAATCAGAGAAAAAAATTAAAAAATACATGGAAACAAATGAAAATGAAAACACAATGGTCCAAAACCTTTGGGATGCAGCAAAAGTGGTCCTAAGGGGGAAGTATAGGGCAATACAGGCCTACCTCAAGAAGCAAGGAAAATCTCAAATAAACAACCTAACCTTACACCTAAGGGAGGTAGAAAAAGACCAACAAATGAAGCCTAAAGCCAGCAGATAAAGGGAAATAATAAAGATTAGAGTAGAAATAAATGACATAGAAACTAAAAAACAATAGAACAGATCAACGAAACCAGAGCTGGTTCTTTGAAAAAATTAGGAAAATTAATAAACCCCTAGCCAGACGTATCAAAAAGAGAAAGGGCCCAAGTAAGTAAAATCACAAATGAAACAGGAGAAATTAACAACACCACAGAAATACAAACAATTTTAAGAGAGAATTATGAAAAACTATATGCCAACAAATTGGACAACCTGGAAGAAATGGATGAATTCCTACAAATATAAGCTGCCAAAAGTGAAACAGTTAGAAATAGAAAACTTGAACAGACCAATGACCAGCAGAGAAATTGAATCAGTAATCAAAAATCTCCCAACAAACAAGAGTTCAGGGCCAGATGGCTTTCCAGGGGAATTCTACCAAATATTTAAAGGAGAGTTGATACCTATTCTTCTCGAACTCTTCCACAAAATAGAAACGGAAGGAAACCTTCCAAATTCATTCTATGAGACCAGCAGTACCCTGATACCAAAACCAGATCAACACTCCAGTGAAAAAGAGAACTACAGGCCAATATCCCTGATGAACATGGTTGCAAAATTCCTCAATAACATACTAACAGCCAATTTCAACAGTACATTAAAAGAATCATTGACCATGACCAAGTGGGATTTATTCTTGGGCTGCTAGGGTGGTTCTCTGTTTGCCAATCAATTAACGTGGTATACCACGTTAATAAAAGAAAGGATAAGAACCATATAATCCTTTCAATAGATGCAGAAAAAGCATGTGACAAAGTACAACATCCATTCATAATGAAAACCCTCAACAAAGTAGGGATAGAGAGAACATACCTCAACATAATAAAGTCCATCTATGAAAAACCCACAGCTAGTGTTATCCATAATGGGGAAAAACAGAGCTTTTCCTCTACAGTCAGCAATAACACAGGGATGTCCACTCTCACCACTGTTGTTCAACATATTACTGGAAGTCCTAGCCACAGAAATCAGACAACAGAAACAAATAAAAGGCATCTGAATTGGCAAGGAAGAAGTCAGAATATCACTATTTGCAAATGACATGATACTCTGTATAGAAAACCCAAAAGAGTCCACCAGAAACTTGCTAGAACTGTTACACGAATTCATTAAAGTCAGAGGATACAAAATCAATATACAGAAATTGGTTTCGTTTCTATACACCAATAATGAAGCAGCAGAAAGAGAAATCAAGGAATCAATCCCATTTACAATTGTACCAAAAATAGTAAGATACCTAGGAATAAACTTAACTGAAGAAGTAAAAGATCTATACTCTTAAAACTATAAAACAGTGATGAAAGAAACTGAAGATGATACAAAGAAATGGTAAGACAGTAAGACATTCCATGCTCATGGACTGGAAGAACAAGTATTGTTAAAATATCTATACTATCCAAAGGAATCTACACATTTAATGCAATCCCTATCAAATTACCAACTGCATTTTTCACAGAGGTAGAACAAACAATTCTAAAATTTGTATGGAACCACAAAAGATCCCGACTAGCCAAAGCAACCCAGATAAAGAAAAGCAAAGCTGGAGGCATCACAACTCCGGACTTCAAGTTATATTGCAAAGCTGTAGTGATCAAGACAGTATGGTACTAGCACAAAAATGGACACACAGATCAACTGAACAGAAAAGAAAACCTAGAAATGAACCCACAAGTATATGGTCAATTTATCTTCAACAAAGCAGGAAAGACTATCCAATGAAAAAGTCTCTTCAACAAATGGTGTTGGAAAAACTGGACAGCAACATGCAGATTCTAGAATGAAACTGGACCACTTTCTTACACCATACACAAAAACAAAGTCAAAATGAATGAAAGACATAAATGTGAGACAGGAAACCATCAAAATCCTAGAGGAGAATACAGTCAGCAATCTCTGACTCTGGCCATAGCAACTTCTTACTAGACATGCCTCTGGAGGCAATAGAAACAAAGGCCAAAATTAACTACTGGGAATTCATCAAGATAAAAACTTCTACACAGAGAAGGAAACAATCAACAAACTAAAAGGAACGTATGGAATGGGAGAAGATATTTGCAAATTACCTATCTGATAAACAGTATCCAGTATCTATAAAGAACTTATCAAACTCAACACCCAAAAAACAAATAATCCAGTTAAAAATGTGCAGAAGACATGAATAGACACTTTTCCAAAGACATTCAGATGGCCAACAGACACATGAGAAAATGCTCATCATAACTTATCATCAAGGAAATGCAAATCAAAACTGCAATGATATATCACCACACATCAATCAAAATGGCTAAAATTAACAACAAAGGAAACAAAAGGGGTTGGTGATTATGCAGAAAAAGGGGAATTCTCTTACACTGTTGGTGGGAATGCAAACTGGCGCAGCCACTCTGGAAAATAGGTTGGAGGTTCTCAAAAAGTTAGAAATAAAACTACTCTACCACCCAGGAATTGCACTACTAGGTATTTATCCCAAGAATATGAAGATACAAAGTCAAAGGGATACATGCACTCTGATGTTTATAGCAGCATTATCAACAGTAGCCAAATTATGGGAAGAGCGCACATGTCCATCAACTGATGAGGATAAAGAAGATGTGGTATATATGTGCAATGGACTATTACTCGGCCATCAAAAAGAATGACATTTTGCCATTTGCAACGACATGAATGGAGCTAGGGAGTATTAAGCTAAGTGAAGTAAGTCAGTCAGAGAAAGACAAATACCATATGATTTCACTAATATGTGGAATTTAAGAAACAAAACAAATGATCATAGGGGAGAAGAAAGAGGAAAACCAAGAAACAGACTCTGAACTATGGAGAACAAATTGATGATTACCAGAGGGGAGAAGGGTGGAGGGATGGGTTAAATAGGTGAGGGCGATTAAAGAGGTCACTTGTCATGATGAGTGCTGGATGTTGTAGGGAAGTGTTGAATCACTAAATTGGACACCTGAAACTATTATTACACTGTATGTTAACTGGAATTTAAATAAAAACTAAAAAAAATAATAGCAGTAATATTAATTAGAGCAGAAACCAATGAAAAAAGAAACCAATAAAGAAAAACAACAAAACCAAAAGCTGGTTCTGTGATAAGTTCAGTAAAACTGATACACCTAGGGCGCCTGGGTGGCTCAGTTGGTTAAGCGACTGCCTTCGGCTCAGGTCATGATCCTGGAGTCCCAGGATCGAGTCCCGCATCGGGCTCCTTGCTCAGCAGGGAGTCTGCTTCTCCCTCTGACCCTCCCCCCTCTCATGCTCTCTATCTCATTCTCTCTCAAATAAATAAATAAAATCTTTAAAAAAAAAAAACTGATACACCTAGGCCATAACAACTAATAAAATTTAAAAAAAAAAAAAAGGACACAAATTACTAATATCAGACATGAAAGAGAAGACCTCACCAGAGATTCCATGGACACTAAAAGGAAAATCAAGTAATACTATAAATAATTCTATATTCTAAATTTTGATAATCTAAAAACATTACTTCTCTGAAAGAGTATTACAAAACTCACACAAGAAGACAAAGAATTGAACTGAAGTTATGTTATCCACACAAGAAGAAAAAGACAATCTGAATAGGCCCATATTTATTAAATAAATTGGATCAGTAACAGAATGCATCAAGCCTAGATGGGTTCACTGTTGAATTCTACTTAACATTTAAGGAAGAAGTTGTATCTATTCTCTACAATCTTTCCCAGATGATAGTAACAGAGGATTTATTTCCTAACCCTTTGCATGAGGCTATACATCCACACATGATGCTGGATAGCCACATGTTGGGGGAAAAAAATCTAAACACACACCTTAGACAGTTTGCAAAAACTGACTCAAAATGGACCACATACCTAAATGTAAAATGCAAAGCTTCTAAAAGAAAACATAGGAGAAAACCCAGACAACACTGAGTATGGTGAGGACTTCTTAGATCAATCACCAAAGGCATGATCCATGAAGGAAAGAATTAATAAACTGGACTTCATTAAAATTACAAAGTTTTGGGGTGCCTGGTGGCTCAGTCGTTAAGCGTCTGCCTTCAGCTCAGTTCATGATCCCAGGGCCCTGGGTTCGAGCCCCACATCGGGCTCCCTGCTCAGCGGGAAGCCTGCTTCTCCCTCTCCCACTCCCCCTGCTTGTGTTCCCTCTCTCGCTGTCTCTCTCTGTCAAATAAATAAATAAAATCTTTTTAAAAAATTTAAAAAAAAATTGCAAAGAGACTGTTGAATCTCAGATCTGTACCTCTGAAACAAATAATGCAATATATGTTAAGAAAAAAAAAAAAAGAAGAAGAAGAAGAAGGTACCAGGAAGGGAAGA
>NC_138385.1:85562642-85591285 GCF_054177405.1 Leptonychotes weddellii | reverse complement strand
AGCCTGGGGATGGGTATTAAGGAGGACACGAACTGAATGGAGCACTGGGTGTTATACGCAAACAATGAATCATGGAACACTACATCAAAAACTAATGATGTAATGTATGGTGATTAACATAACAATAAAAAAATTTTAAAAAAGAACAGTAGTCAGAAGTAGTCTATTAGTTTGTATCCAATCATGCTGTCTATGAATGTTTCTATCATCCCAAAATGAACATTCATGATCTTTTCCAAATTGTCATTGTAAAATGTAACATAAACCTTTGCAAGTAGAATAAATTGAACTAAAGTTATTTTATCCACAAACACAATGCCTGTTAGAACAACCTGACATGGGGAGCTTTTGAATGTGGTACCCTCCACTGGTCTATAACTGGTGTCATCGATGAGACATCTAACCATGGCTGACCACTTATAAGGCCTCAACATTTTGAATGAAGCATTTTCTTTAGTGAATAAATAATGAATGTACCTATTGTTATTATGACTCTAGAATTCCATTTAAAGCAGATACTTTTTCAATACAAGTGAAGAGAAATTTAATTACTAAAGCAACAAAAATAACTGGTGGCTAAAAAATAAAACAACTAGATTTCAAAGCAAGGACCATTTGGGGCACTAGTTAAACATTCAGATTTCTGCAATCAAAGCCAGAATACAATTTCAGGTGGATGAAGCTGCAACAGACATGGGATTATTCGACAAGCTCCCAGGACAGTCCTGCACATGCTACATCTTGAGAACCAGTGACTTAAGAGTTTTCAAGTTCATTTAATAGTTTTATTTAGTTCATGTGGCCTGAGAAGTTCAGACATCTGCTTTCTAAACATGGAAATATTAAAGAGGCCATGGGTATCTAAAATGAGACTCCTGTTTAGCTCTGTTTATATTTAGATATGTTTGCCAATATGTCTGAATTCAATTTCCAAACTAAAAGTCATAGTTTCAAGAACCTGAGGTTTCACTCTGCTTGCAAGCTAACAAGTTAGCCTGTCAGTTTCGTGGATACTGGTAGACAGGTGACTACCGGCTCAGAGACCTTGAATGGGGGTGGGGGAGGGCTCTCCTGGATGGTCCAGGTGGGTCTGGTCTAATCACATGAATCCTTGAGAAACTTTCCTGGCTGGGGTCAGAGAAAGAGATGTAAGGATGGAATCAGGGCCAGAGAGATGCTACCTTGCTGGCTCTCAAGATGGAGGAAGGGGGCCATGAGACAAGGAACAAAGTGTCAGCCTTTCGAAGCTGGAAAGGGCAAAGAAATGAATTTCCTGGAACGTCCAGAAGGAACACAGCCCTGCCAACACCTTGATTTTAGTCCAGTGAGACCTGTGTCGGTCTTCTGACTCCCAAAATGGTAAAAATAATAAATACGTGCTGTTGTTTTCCAACTAAGGGCTTGAACTCACAACCCTGAGATCAAGACCTGAGCTGAGATCAAGAGTCGGATGCTTCACCAACTGAGCCACCCAGGCACCCCATAAATATGTATTGTTGTAAACTACTAACTTTGAGGTCATTTTTTAATAGCAGCAATAGAAAAATTAATACAAGCAGTAGCCAGAATATCAGCATTTTTGTGCCTATTCTCCCAAGCCCTAGTTCTCACAGGGCATTGCAGAGAAAGCCAGGTGATACTCGCACACGCAGTGGCTTCCCTTACAGAAGAATCCTGAGCTTAGGGAACCTGAATCTTTTGTAATGAGAAGTAAGCAGGCCTGTATTTCACTCCAGAGGGAGACACTATCTCTGTCTCCCAAGCCATTTGCTCTACAAATATCCTTGAAAAGATTCTCTGAAACAAAGGGCAGTTGGTGTTTCACTGGCAAGGTTCACAGGAACACAAGAGACCAATACACAATTGCTCTTCAACACAAGATGCCATCCAAATCCATTACTCAAGTGTTCCTGAAATACAGAGTTTTCATAATTCAAACTGAGTGACTGTAGTTTTTAGCATAACAATAGGTGATGAAATTGATAAAGGTTGATATAGCCATATAAGCAATGTCTGCTAATGAGATTCAAAAAAATAAAATCCATTATTTTAAAACCAAAATTAACATGAGCATATGCTGGGTTTGTTATATTTATGATATTGAACACACAAATATGCCATCATTATTGAAATTGCTATAGGTAAAGAAATCTCATTATTGCTAGTCTGGAACTTTTTGGACTGTAAACTGCTTTTCACCTTGAGACAATTGTTTTTATTATGGACTTCTTTAATGCTGCGAAGTTTTTTAGTATTCTCCTTATCATAGCAAAAGATGACTATGCTTTTTTAGATAAGATTTATTTTTCTCTAAAACTTAGAAATAGATTTTTATTGGACTCTTGGTTAAATTGGCCCAAGTTACAAAGGGATGAGTATAAACTGCATTTTCCAGTAAAAACAGCTGAAAACACCAGAGTATGATAAACTTTCTTGTCCTTCTCGAGTTGATCGGCTAAATTAAACCCTAATTACTCATTTAAAAGAAGTACTTTACATCTTCTAGCTATTATTAAATAAAATAGTATCTATAAACGGAGATATATTTCAACAGCAGTAGAAAATATCCTGGGTCATGCAGTTTGCCTCATAAACATTACAGTCACCACGGTTACTATTATAATCCCTAAATCACAAGGCCCTCTATTCTGCTCAGGTTAGCCAGTGTTTGTGAAATCTGTTCTGTGTGTCCTTCATCAGAACATGCTCCCTTATCCAGGTCTGCTCCTGAGAATGTCCAGGAAGCTCCATTTCATCTCAGAACTTAGGAGAACATTCAAGTTTGCCATTTGGTCTCTCTGAAGACTAAAATAATACTCGAGAGAGCAGTTTAAGCACTGACCCTTAATCTCTTTAGAAGAGATGAAAAGGATTATGCTTCTAAATTCTAGTTCAGATACCGTTCCCTCATCCCCACTGTGCTGGCCCTGAAGTTGTTGCCTCTCAACCTCGAGCCTGCCCCTCTGTACTCTGCTTTGTGGTGCTCTGCCTGAGACTACAGACCCCGTTTCTGCAATTCCAGCTGCTCTGTGTTAGGCTTTACCAAGAAAGAGTTCCATCAGGAGACGGTAGAGCTCAACATGCAAGAGAGAAATGCGGTCAGAGGCAGAAAGAACTATTCGGTGGGAACCCACCTTCAAGCCTCTCTATTTGAATATTATAAGCTCTCTCTTTTGTTCCCCAGCGGTAAGGATAGCAGCTACTTTCTGCAGCTTCTACCTCTCTCCTCTACCTCAGGGACCCTTTTGGCTTTTTCAGTTCTCTGGCAATTTAAAAATATTGATTCTTCATTTTAAGTGCTTTCTTTTAAAATAACTGGTGGACTTTTGCGCTCTGACTGGCCCTTGACTGACAGAACCCCCACCGTTCAGGTTAAACATCTCAGAGTTAACTCTGGGCGTGAACACAGACTATCTTGGGGGAAGTGAATTCCAGAGCACAGAGTCCTTGTACAGCCCACAGATGGTCTGATATCTGATACGAGCAGTCGCGTGTTCAGTAAACATGAATGGAATACCAAGGGTTTCTCGGGCACCATGCTTAATGAGAGGTGAAATCTGTTCTCAAGTAACTTACATCCAGAATAATCAGGGAGCCAAGACCAGAAAGGCGACAAAGCATAGTAATATTAAGTTGCTGGGAAAAGCTAAAGAAGTCATAATAGCAATACAGGACACACGTAAGGTAATAAAAGAGACCACTGAAGACTTCTTTGGCCAGGAAGTAATCAGGCAAAAGAGAAGTAGAAGCAAATTTATGAAGAAAGAACCATGTATGCCTAAACCAGGAGGTTTGCAAAGGTAGGACCACTGAAGGAACCGAAAATCATTCCACATAGGTTATGAGCAAGAAGGCCTCACTAAAGATGAGGCTGGAAATGTGGATAGGGACCATATCATGAAGGGACTTTTCTGTCTTGCTTAGAAGTTTGGCCTCCAGTGGAGAAGAGGAGGGCTATTGAAGGCATTCAAGACAACTACGACTCTGACATAACTTAGTTTTTTCAATGCGGCTTTTTTAATGAAGTATAACATACAAACAGAGAAGTGTACACATAATAGATATAAAGCTCAGATTTTTAGAAACCAAACACAAAAATGTAACCAACACCCAGACAGAGAAATCAAACATTACCAGTACATCCAAAGGACCTCTCCTACACCTACCCACTCACTGTCCCCACCAAAAGTAATTGTTACCTTAACCTAAAACCATGGGTTAGTTGGTCTGTTTTTTAATTTTATAGAAGTTGAATGAAACAGTATGAAACTCCTTGTTTCTGGCCTCTTTGGATCAACATTACTTGTGGGATTCATCCGTGTTTTGTATAGATTTGTTCATTCTCATTGCTATATAGCTTTCTACTGTACAAATAGTCTACAAACTATTTACATTCTATTATTGAAGGACATTTAAGGTTTTTTCCCAGTTTTTAGTTATTAAGATAGTGTTGCTATGTAAACTTTCATTCAAGTATACGTTACTACTGTGTATCTACTAAACAAGTGGACTTGCTGTTTATACGTATGTTCACCTTTAGTGGATACTGCCAAAAGAGTTGTCCTAATTCACATTCCCACCAGTGTTGTGAGAGCTCTATTCCACATACTTGCCAACATTCATACTGTCACCTTTTTTACATTTTAGTCTTGTGACAGGTCTTTAGTTCTATCTCATTGTAGTTTTAGTATGTGTTTCCCAAATGTATAATAAGATTGGGCATATTTTCATATTTTATTGGCTATTTAATTTGGATATCCTCCTTTATGAAATGACTAAGAGTTTTTCCTTTTCTGTATTGTTTTTAACTTATGGGTTGAAGTGCAGTACTTAATCTCTAAATATTTGGTGATTTTTCTAGATACCTTATTGCTACTGATTTCTAATTTAATTGCATTGTGATCATAAAATGTGAGTTGTATTTTAGTCCTCTGAAATTTACTGAAACTTGTTATATGGCCCAGAAAGTGTCTAAATGCATGTTCCTTGTGCACTTTTTAAAAATGTGTGTCCTACAGTTGTTGGCTACAATGTACAAAAAAATATCAATTAGGAAGTTTGTTGATAGTGTTTGTTAGATTGGGTTATCCAAAAGCAGATATTGACGAGTTGTTGGTATAAGATATTTACTAGATAGCAACACCTGTGAATAAGGGTGGGGGTGGGTTAAGATTAGGCAAAGAGAAAAGTTAAATTGTATTGTAGTCCCAGCAAATACCATACCATATTGTAGTCCTCAGACAATACCATACCACTGCCTGCAATGTACACAGCCCATCAGGATTATCCCTTAGTGGGCTGAAAGGCTTTGATCAGGCATGAAATGTAGAACCCTACCATAATCAATACTTGGATGTGGGTTGCCCAGGTTAACAGGTATGCTCTTGTGGCTCTCTGCAGCTGAGGCAAAATGTGGGGAAACAAACAAGTGAGGGAACATGTTCTTCCTTGAAGAGATTATTGGTGGTGAATCTTTGTGACCACCAGTCTTCTTTAAATCTGCATTCATACCGATTTTTTCTGTTACTAAAGCTTGTTTCATATGTTTTGAAGCTCTATTGTCAGATATATACACTTATTGTTGAATCGACCCTTTTATGATTATAAATGGAACTATTTTTTTTTTTTTATCTCTGGTAATGGTTCTTGTTTGGGGGTCTACTTCATTAATATAAACACAACGTCTTTCTTATACCTAATGACTGTATGTTATTACCTTTTTTTTTAAAAGATTTTATTTATTTATTTGACAGAGAGAGAAAGCATGAGCAGGGGGAGCAGGAGAGGGAGAAGCAGGCTCCCCACCGAGGAGGGAGCCCCATGTGGGACTCGATCCCAGGACGCTGGGATCATGACCTGAGCCGAAGGCAGAGGCCTAACCATCTGAGCCACCCAGGCACCCGGTATTACCTTTTTTCAATTCTTCATTTTCAGCCAGGTTCTGTCTTCAAATTTAAAATGTTTGCTTGAAAATACCACATAGTTTTGTCTCGCCTTTTTAATCAGGTTGAAAATCAATCTTTTGAATTTTTAGCTCCTTAGTACTTAATTTAATTATTGATATGGTTGAATTTAAATCTACCATGTTACTATTTGTTTTCAATGTGACCTCTATATTCTTTCAATCTCCTTTTTTAAATATTGACCCAATATTTTCATAGGAATCCCTTATGTCTTCTCTATTGGTATGTCTAAATGCTTGCTGCAGTAATAAATTACCTTATCATAGTCTATTCTAAATTAATAGTATAAAAAGCTTACAGTAGTTTAATTCCATTTATACTCTTTTCAATACTTTGGCCCGATAATTTTTGGCTTTATGCCATACTCTGTATATGAAAATTTTCAAAGGCTTTAAAAGATATTATCTCCTCCCAGGAGAGTTAACGATATTTTCAGAGAGGAAGAGTAAAGGCAGATTACTCTAATCCAATCGGAAACCGAATGTAATAAAAACAGGTTACAATTTTCATGAAGTTCCATCTCTCTCCGTTTTACTTTCACTTTTGCGAGTGTAGCCTGCCACAGATCCCGATTTAGAGGCTAATTGATTTACTAAGGGTTCCCCTTTGCTCAGTCCTGAATTCCAATTCCAATTCTAAGTCTGTCCTCTCAGCACTATGAAATGGATATAAACTCTGATCTGCTTTTCTTCAGTGAGACAAAGTATTTTTTAAAGATGAGCACACCAATATATCCTATCCCATATGACGTTCTTGCAATTTAATGCTGACAGTAAGAGGTAAGAATCCATGTTCTTTGAATCTGTGTGAGCCTGCTTCTATGGCGGAAGTGAGGCTTTGTCACTTCTGTAACTAAGTCATAAAAGGCAACGTGACTTCCTTCTATATGGTCCTTTGGGGATATTCTTTCTTGAAACCCAGCCACCACGCCGTGCAGAAGCCAAAAAGTCACCTACAAAGGCCATAAGAAAGTGTTCGGGTCACAGCTCCCAAAGAGATCCCAGACAATAGCCAGTATCAACTGCCAAACATGTAAGTAGTAAGGAAATGAGATTTTCTATTATTTCAGCATCCAGTATCAAGTAGGCTCAGCTGACAATGTGTAGGGCAGAGACAATCTGTCCCTTCCAAGCCTTGCCCAAATAGCAGAATCATGAACCAATTAAACATTGCTGTTGTTCTAAGCCACTTAGTTTTGGGGTGGTTTGTTACTCAGAAAGAAATCATCTAAACATACACCCTTTTCTTTAGTAATGGTTTCTCTGGTAATGGTTCTTGTTTTAGCTGCTGATAAGATACAAACAACTACCTGGAGAATACTGTCAAGTGTTGCAGGTCATTAATCTGCCTCCATTTTCACCAGGGTCTCAGCCCCGTAAGTCCTGGTTCCAAAATCCAATCTTTGTTTCTCAAGCCCCAAGAGATTGTCAAACTTGCTGTTGGTTTCTCTTCTTATTCCAAGGGGTGGGAGGGGGAGATTGTAGCCCAGACCTCGGGATATTTATTTTTGTTTATTTTTTCCCCACCTTTACTGAGGCATAATGGAGAAATAAAATTGTATACATTTTTCTCTGCTTCTTCATTATAGCCTTCAGACAGAATTCTCAGCCTTTTGCCCAGTGCCAAGAAGTGGCAGATGCCAGAAGAGGGAAAGGAACTTGTAAAATGCTGGCTCACCTCTCTCTACTTCGCTTTGCACAGGGATCATAACTGTTTAAATGGATATTTCTTAGTTATTTTTCTTGTTTTTTTTTTTTCCTGGTTGTTCTCAATGGCAGCATTGGCCTACCACAATTACTTCATCAGAAATGAAAGTGGAAGCTCATAATGCATTTTTCAAGATCTCCCTGGTATTAATATAGAGAACAGATCTGAGGGAGACAAACCCAGAGTAACAGGCAACAATCTGGGTGAGAAATGATGATGGACAGAGCTTTAGTAAAAGCGGCAGGGCTAGAAAAATTTGTCACAAATATTTGATGAGTAATTAGAGCATGTACTTTGCAGTGTTTGGTATGGGTATAAGGAAGAAGTATTTGGGAGCTTTGTAGGATTCCTGCATGAATACCGGGAGTAAAGGGTAAGGTCTTTCACTGAGAAAAAGAATATTTCACATAAGGAGGGATACACAGAGTTACTGTGTTAAATGTGGAAATTGACAGGTTTGAGTTGTCATTAGGATATCTAGGTGGAGATAACCAAATGCCAATGGATTAAGAATTCAGAAAAGAAATCTTGACTAGGGATAAAAAGATAATTGGGAGATCACAGTGTATCAGTATTATTTTAACACACAAAGTGGATTAAAACCACCCAAGAAGAACACACAGAGAGAAGAAAAAAGATGAGCCTCAGACAGAACCAACTTGCTTTGGCACTCCTTGGAAGGAAACAAAATGGAATAGAACGATGAGCATCAATTTCATGGTTTCACTTCTCTTTATTTTCTCATGTTACTGTGTGTCTCCAATATAGATTTAGATGAATGTTTCCCAAACTGTAGAACACCCTTTTTTTAATGAAAAGAGGGGAAAAAATCTGAAGAGTGATATGAGTCAAAGGCAAAGGGAATAGTTTCCTGTGGTTCTCAATTTTAAACAACATAAAATGACTAAAATAACTTGGATAAACCATCACATGCTCATATTACAAGCCATGCTTATGATCTTGATTGACAGGAAAAATCAAACACTCCAGAAAACATACAACCATAATTTCACTGGATTCATTTCAAAAAAGCAGAGCTAAGTTAATAGAAATTTCATGAAATACAGATAAAGAGTGACAAATATAGGAATAATGTGTGATATTATCAGAAAAGTTTATCACTTACAACTAAAATTAAAACTTCTTGAGAAATAACAATATAGAATGCATTCCTCACTGTAGCCCATAACCTCAACCATGTGCTTTTAATCTCCTGATGACAAATACATTAAATTCTATTTTAACTCTGTTCACAGTGGGACATAATAATTCAATGTGTCATAAAGACAAGAGAAATTACCATTTCTAAAAAAAAATAAAATAATTTAATCAAGTTAGTATATGATAAATGACATAACATGAAAATATACATGGTCTACTGTGGACATCTTTGTTTCTTAACCTATTGTCCATTCCTTCTCCTTTTGAAAATAGGATATTCATTTTCCTTTACACAACCAGATCTGCCCACTTAACTGTTTCTGAAATTTTTGAGCTTACATTAGTTCTAGAAACAAGCAAATGTCCTATGCTGGCCTATCAGTGTACCGCACATCTTTCCTGCCATAGCTTTTGGTTCAAGAATGCTCATGTAACCCAAAATAAGAATCAACTACATGGTTCTGCTGGAACATTAGGTAAGAAATATTTCCAGTGGGGCTTCAAAGTGGAAATATGTAAGCCTGGAGTTACTTGCGTTCATCTTGTTATGGCCTCCATACATCTCAATTACCCAGGACAACGCTAGCTTATACTTGTGGTCTCACTACACTTAGTATACAATTTATTGTTCAAACCAAGACAGTGTTTTATTACTAACTTTACTCTTTCAATGAAACCTACCTAAGAATAAATTTTAAATGGAAAAAAGGACACCTGAGAGATAAAAAGCAATCAACAGATTCTAGACATCATTTGACCACCCTGAGCCAAGTGTACCTGCAACTAGGTCTACCCTTGGATTTTTCTGTTACGTGTAAGTAAGTAATTAGATACATAACTCATTTTGTAATTGGGTTTAAGTTGAATTTCTACTACTTGCAGCTTAAATAGGAATGATTATTACTATATGCTATGTTAAAAGTTTACTTAACGACAAGATAAAGTATACATTTATACAGAGATTTATACAGGGATAAGAGTCTGAATCTTCTTTATTCTTTCAAGAACCTAAAGACACTAACCATTCTTCTGCTATAGAAAAATCAGTAAATCCAAGAATAAGTGCATGATTTATTTTCAGTGATTTGCAGGAATCTTCTGGCTGTACCATTCTGTCTTTCATTATTAACAACCCATACTCATCTTTCAAGGCTTATAAAATAAACTTTGTGTCCTCAGGGATGCTTATTTGAACATCCAGGTGGGAAAACACAAACGCCTTTGTGCCTATATGCAGCAGACTTCTATGACTTTCACCATGAAACTTACTATGTTATTTCTTAATCAGCTTTATAGAGGTATTACTTTCATATATTAAAATTCACCCATTAAAAGTATATATAGTTCTGAAAATTTGCATATGCATATATATAGTTCTGACAATTTGACAAATGCATACAATCATATAACTACCACCACAATAAATATATAACATATCCATCTTCTCCAAAGTTTTCTCTGATCCCTTTGCTTTGGATCTTCTTCTTCCACCTCAGCCCCTGGAAATCATTGATCTTTCCACTACTATGATTTTTCCTTTTCTAGATTTTATATAAAATGAATGAGAAAATATGTAGTCTTTTATGTCTGGATTCTTTCATTTAGCATAATGTCTTTGAGAGTTATCCATGTTGTTAAATGTGTCAACACTTTTTTTCTGAATAATATTTCATTGTATGGATATAATGTAATTTGTTTATCCATTTACCTATTGATGGACAATTGGGTTGTGTCTGGTTCGGGAGTATTTTACACAAGAGTAATTTGAATATTTGAGTGTAAATCTTTGTGTCCACAGACATTTTAATTTTTCATTGTTAAATACATCACATATGGTATAAAAGTGTACCATATTAATGTAACATTAATAATAGGGGACACTGAGTATGGAGTATGTGGAAACTATCTGCACTATTTTCATAACTGTTCTATAAATCTAAAACTATTCTAAAATATTTATTTTATAAAATGGGTAAAAGAAGTCAAACAGATACTGTATCAAGAAAAAAAACATATATATATAAAATTTCTTTACAAACTGTGGACTCCATTAGCTCAAATTTTAGTAAAGATTTTTATATCTAGATTTATTAGAAATGTTGATCTATAGTTTTCTTTTCTTGAAATGTCTTTTCCTAATCTCAGTAACAGGGCAACAGAGGAGGTTTCTGACCACAGAATCTTCATTATACCTTTTAGGTGACAAAGGTCTGTCTCTTTTCACTTAAAATTTACTCTAAGAAAAAACACAGAGCAAAAAAATATATTAAAGATGCATTAACTTCCCCAAAACATCAATTTGTGTAACAAGGTTTGCTTAACATCTTAAATCAATTTAATCTGAAATTGTGAAAGTTAAGTTTTACAGGATATTGGTAGAATGTGAGTCCTACATAGAAGGGCTTGGACCACTTGTTTTGTTTTCTGTTTCCTCATTGCTCTTTACTTGTATTTAAATATGGTCACTCTTCAAAAGAAAATGAAAGTACAATGTCTCAAAATCTATGGGATGCAGCAAAAGCCATCCTGAAAGTTCATAATGATATGAGCCTACCTTAAGAAACAAGAAAAAGCTCAAATAAACAATCTAACTTTATGCTTAAAGAACATAAAACAGAGGAACAAATGAAGCCCAAAATTAGTAGAAGGAAGGAAATAATGAAGACCAGAGCAACAATAAATGAGAGACTATAAAGACAATATTAAAAAACAATCACTGAAACAAAGAGCTCGTTCCTTGAAAAGACAAACAAAATTGTTCAACCTTTAGCTAGACTCACCAAGAAAAAAATGGCTCAAATTTTAAAAAATCAAAAATGAGAGAGGAGAAGATATAATTCACACCAAAGAAATTAAATGGATCATGAGACTGCCATGAACAATTATATGTCAAAAAATTGGAAAACCTAAAAAAGTGGCTACATTCCTAGAAACATACACTCTTCCAAGACTGAATCATGAAGAAATAGATAATCTGATTAGACCACTTACTAGTAAGGAGATTGAATCAGTAATTATAAAACTCCCAACAAACAAAAGCCCAGGTCCAGATGGCTGTACTGTGAATTCCATCAAACATTCAGAGAAGATTTAATACCTATCCTTCTCAAACTCTTATGAAAAACTGAAGAGAAAGGAATGTTTCCAAACTCATTTTATGAGGCCTGCATTACCCTGATAACAAAACCAGACAAGGACACCACACACAAACAGGCCAATATCCCTAACAACCTAGATTTAAAAAAAAAACCTTAATAAAACATTAGCAAACCAAATCCAATGACACATTAAAAAGATCATGTATAATGATCAAGTGGGATTTATTCCAGGGATGCAAGGACACTTCATCTGCAAATCAATCAACATGATATACGAAATTAACAAAATGAAGGATAAAAAGCACATGATCATCTCAATAGATACAGAAAAAGCATTTCACGAAATTCAACATTCATTTATGATAAAAAAAAAACAACTCTCCACAAAGCAGGTGTAGAGGGAATATATCTCAACATAATCAAGGCCATAGAGAATAAGCCCACAGCTAACATCACACTCAATTGTTAGAATGCAGGTAGTGCAGCCACTATGGAAAATAGTATGGAGGTTCCTCTAAAGGTTAAAAACAGAACTACATGATCCAGTAATTCCCCTTCTGAGTATTTATCCAAAGAAAACAAAAACACTAGTTCAAAAAGATATATGCACTCCCATATTCACGGCAGCATTATTCACAAGGTTATTATGCTAAGTGAATAACTCAGAGAAAAACAGATACCATATGATTTCACTTATATATGGAATCTAAAACACAAAACAAATGAACAAACAAAATGAAATAAAGCTCACAGATGCAGAGAAAAGACTGATGTTTGCCAGAGGGTGGGGGGGGGGATTGGGAATGGGCAAAATGGGAGAAGGGGTCAAGAGGTACAAACTCCATTCATAAAATAAATAAGTCACGGGGAGGTAATGTACAGCATGGTGATTACAATCAACCTTACTGTATTGCATATTATGTAACTTTATATGGTGATGGAACAAATTAGACCTACTGAGATCATCTTGCAGTGTATACAAGCATCCAATCATTATGTTGAACACCTGAAAATAATATAATCTTACATGTCAGTTATACCTCAATAAAAGACCTCTTAAATGCCAACTGAAAAATCATCATGTAATTATAAGTTTAAGGGACTTTTTTTTAAAGATTTTATTTATTTATTTGACAGAGAGAGACACAGTGAGAGAGGGAACACAAGCCGGGGGAGTGGGAAAGGAAGAAGCAGGCTTCCCGCTGAGCCAGGAGCCTGATGCAGGGCTGGATCCCAGGACCCTGGGATCATGACCTGAGCTGAAGGCAGATGCTTAACGACTGAGCCACCCAGGTGCCCCAAGTTTAAGGGACTTTTAATGTTATATCCTCTATGCAAAAGAAAAATTAAAGAGAAAAAAGGAAAAAACCAAACATATAATTTATAGTACATTCATTGGTTGCAATAATATTTAATTATTTAAACTATGAATTTTGACTATAGTTATGTACAAAGAAAAATAAAAAGAGGTGCTCAGGTTCAGTGTTTGTATTGTAGTTGACATTACTTATATTCCTTGTATTATCATTATAATTTTACCAAATAAATATATATTAGAAAAAATTGAAAAAAATTTATCCTACAGTTTACAAGTGACTATTCTATTTAAATTTTTTAAATTTATGGTCAACATATGATGTTACATTAGTTTCAGGTGTACAACATAGTGATTCAACAAGCTTATACATTATGCTGTGCTCACCACAAGTTTAGCTACCATCTGAAAGTGACTTTATTCTTAATCGAGTTCATTCCTTCTGATGGTGTTTTGGGTTTGTTTCCTTGCTTTAATATCATTTTATAAACTATCAGTTTTGCGGTCAAATATTCCTAACACTTCTTTGATAACTGCATTGCCATGAGTCAACAGTATGTATTTATTGATGTAACAATTGGGCACTGACATTGATTGGGTAAATCAAGTAAGGTTTACTTGTCACAAAAGTAAATCTGTGCATTCACTGAGTAAATGGCTAAGTTACCTGAACCCGAGATCCATACCAGGCAGAGATGCATGCTAAGGATGAGAATATATGACAAAGGATCCCTTTAGAGATTATGTAATCTCTTTTTATGACCAGTTTTATAAACATAAACTGAATTAAATCTGCATGTAGTTATGTCTGCATACGTAAGGGATATAAACTCATCTGGATCAGGAATTCCTCATCAGACTCAGTTATAAGATAGCAAGTTCACAGAGGCCACTGCATTACAGGAATAAACTTTTCTGTTATCCTTAGTTCTCCAAAATAATCATTGCCATGTCCAAGAACATTCCTGAATTTCATATGCTATGTAAGTAAATCCAGGATCAGTTATTTCTGGGTGTCATTAACCAGTCCTGAGACCATACCTACAGCACATCTTGAAACAGAGTATCTCAGATTTTCCCAAGGTTTTAACAACATTAAAACCTTCAATTCTTCCTACTTCAATCTCCAAACTTCATGTTCTGAAAGTTTTTCCTCCCAATAAAGCGCGTGATTATAATTCACATTCTAAATTTTATTACAGCCAAATAGAACAGAGTTTCAAGTGAGCTGAGATAACCAGTTACCATGCAGTATGCAAAGACTTTCAGGAAAGAAACAAAGAATTGTCAGGTTCCACTTGAGTACTGCAGCCTTGGCTTATGAAAATGTTGAGATTTGGCTTTTCAAATAACTAAGCATAATGCGACGGCCATTTTTGCTTTACATTCACCCACGGATGCAAGCACCTGAGATTAGAAACCCTTACATCGGCTCATATGGAGGACTGTTTAGGAAAAAGTGTTTTAATCATTAAGTTTCAAAATGTTCTTAGAGCATTGTCAATGAGGTAGAAAGTCTGATGGAATAAATGCTGAAGTATGTAAATCTGCATAATCAAAGAGCTTTGAATAATTAATTAGAACAGAGCTGGATTACAATGAAAGGTTCTTCTTCATAATTCTCTCTTTCTGTGTCCCATGATTCAGGCCAGAGTTCTGAATCGGAATATGTAAAGAAAAACCATTGTATGAATGAATATAATTAATTCACATAAGAAAAACTTATAAGTGCAAAAAATAGTAATACAAGGATTCATATAAAGTTGTACTTATCTCAGTAGAAACTCAAAGGACGTATTTATATGCCACAGGACTGGCAAAAAACATATTCCACAGCCCAATGATTAATCTGACATCATCAGGTTGGGAATGTGGAAAAGCAATGGTTGAACCTATTTAAATCTAATTTGACAAGGGTGGAAAAAATGTTCTGCACAGTTAAGTATTTTGATTAGAGGCATTAGGAGGATAAAGTGTTGGAGAAATTGATTTTAGAAGCAATGTTTTTACTTAATTAGTGAAAAGCAGAGAGGTCAACAAGTAAAGAGCTACACACGATTAAGCCCTGGTCTATCTTGTCTGGAAGACCAAGAAGTGACGAGTATTAGAAATCATATAGATAAAAGAGAGAGCACTTAGAAGAGTACCCAGAGGGCGCCTGGGTGGCTCAGTTGGTTAAGCGACTGCCTTCGGCTCAGGTCATGATCCTGGAGTCCCGGGATCGAGTCCCGCATCGGGCTCCCTGCTCGGCAGGGAGTCTGCTTCTCCCTCTGACCCTCCTCCCTCTCATGCTCTCTGTATCTCATTCTCTCTGTCTCAAATAAATACATAAAATCTTTAAAAAAAAAAAAAAAGAAGAAGAAGAGTACCCAGAAAATATGGAAAAATTTAAGATGCTGACAAAGTTGCCTGGAAACAGACAAGACTGAGGCCACAGTGTCAGTTACAATGTATATGAAAAACAATGTATCTGTTAACATGCTAAAAGTGCTGCCTCAAATTACTCAAAGGTTTTCTTCTTTCTTTGCATTTTCCTAGTTTAATGTAGGTCTTGATATTTTTATATTTTGTCATTAAGCCTTGTATATATTTTAATGAATCCTATAACTTGTCTCTTCAGTCAAATGGACATTATACTAGACAAGTCAATTATGAGAGAACTAAAATGCTTCTTCCTTGAGACTTACATTCATTAGTGCTTTTTAAATAATTGAAAAGTATGTTTTCAATATTCATGACATTTCTTTAGAAAAGCCTATATTTGCAAATCAGGTTGCAAATGTCTCAAAAGGAACCAGTAGACAAAGAGTGTAAATGACTTGGTCAAATTGAGCTCCTGGTTCTTTCTCAGATGTTATTAAATTAGTCCAAGGAAGGAATAAAAGTCAAATTCAATTAAATCAGCCAATATTTCTTAAGTGTTTATTATGTACCAGACACTGTACTCAGCACTAATAACTTCTACCACGTAGGACATTGAGACAGTAATGAGTTGTGTTAAAGCAATATTCTGCAAAAGGTGTTACTTAAGTTTGCTCTTTCAGGCCTCAGATTAACAAGTGCATTAGCAAAGTGGGGTCTGGAGGTCCAGATCTAACATCCAGACAGTGCCTACCTCCACATCCAACTCAACTGTATCGAACACCTATATGACTTACAAGACACTGCTAGCACATACCATAGTTCATGTTATTAATTCTTACTATAAAAGAAATATTATCTTTCCCAATGTTTTAAAAAAGTGTGAACATAAAGATGAATGATTTTTAAATAACTTGCCCCTGTAATAGATGATAGTATATACTTAACCTTGTATGTGAACTCCAGACTGTAGTTTGTTACAGTCACTGGTTTTTCCAATATACTATGTTATCTTTCTGACTATATACAATGCTTAATAAATATGTGTCACATCACTAATGAATGAGGAATTACTGAATATCCTAAAACAAGCATACTGAAGATAACTGTCCATTAGCAATTATTATTTCTCTTCACCTATCTAGGTTCTACTGCTCTTCTCTAGTTTCAAAAAAAAATGCTTTGCAATGGGATATTTATTTTAATGAATATTAAAATATGAACACATTGCAACTTCTACAAATGCAATTTTTCATGTTGACTTTTAAAATACAATGAGAATCAATGAACTTATTAATGAGGGCTTTGCTTCTCTCTAATATGCTCTGCATGATCCTTCATCTATTTCTCCATGACCAGGGAATGAATTCACCCTACAAATATCATAGTGTAGATGTTATGCTCTGTGCTGGATTCCCATTTGCTTATACAATAATCTGTTTTGTGTGTTCTAATCAAGATGCTTTGATGGAAGTGTTTTTATTATACTCAAATTCGAGCATGAAGTTTAAACTGCAGACTGAATCCTGACTAACAACAGATACAGGGATGAGCAAAAACGTGAATGTTATGATAATTCTTGTTTACCACAATTCAATATTCCCTCTGGCTATCAATTTGGGTGTTCTCTATTTTACCATTTCACTTCCAATACTATGTGAGCCTGGTTATTTTATACAAAGAACCACATACCTCTAGGTAAATATAACTGAGCAGTGCATTTATCTCTGGTTCCCTTCTGAAACTCCACCAAAATGACAGTGAAGGAACTGAAAATTTTATAAACCTAGAAAGAAATGGAGAATGGAAGAGGGGATGACAATGGGCAGGATATGTCATCCAATCTTTGAAAGAGGAAAGGCAGATGGAAGTTATACCTCAATAAGGGAAGCTGAGGAAGCTAAAACCTAAGCGTTATAGAGAGACATATTGATGAGTAACAAGTATATTTGCAGAATGCTGGAGGGCATAGGACCTTCATGGTAACAGCTTGTGTGAAGGACCAGGGTGAAGCAGTCAGGTGAATATCCCAGTCACTAAACTTTCACATGTTAGAGCAATTCCCATGAAGAAAACAAACATCAGAGAATCTAGATTCTTGGAGGATGGGAGAGATTTGTCAACATATGACTGAAATACCTTCAGACAGGGAACTAGAGGTTTGTTTGTTTTTTTTCCTGGAGAAACAATATCCACAGAAAAATGCTTACCGATAAGGAAGATACCATCCCTCCTCTAATTACCATAGAACTATGCCCTGTAAGCCAAATCTGGCTGGCAGCCTGTTTTTGTATATAAACTTTTACAGGAAATCAGCCATACTCATTCATTTGCAATTGTCTATGGCTGTTCTCTCATTTTGACAGCAGAGTGGAGTGGTTATAACAAAAAATATGTCACCTATGAGGCCTAAAATATTACTTTCTGGCTCTTCTCAGAAAAGTTTGCCAGACGCTCTAGAGAAAACCTGTATCAACAATTCCCATGTATGTTGAGATAACAGTTGATTTTTTTAGTGCCTTAAATATAAAGAGATCAACAAGGATCACCATATACTGGAGACAATTTTCTAACACAGGTGGCATAGATTAAAAACAAACTACCCAGGGGTGCCTGGGTGGCTCAGTCATTAAGCGTCTGCCTTCAGCTCAGGTCATGACCCCAGGGTCCTGGGATCGAGCCCCGCATTGGGCTCCTTGCTCAACGGGAAGCCTGCTTCCCCCATTCCCTCTGCCCCTCCCCCTGCTTGTGTTCCCTCTCTTGCTGTGTCTCTCTCTCTGTCAAATAAATAAATAAAAATCTAAAAAAAATAAAAAATAAAATAAAAACAAACTACCCAATGGGGAAAAAAAAGAAAAAGTTGTTGTAAAAAAGAAAACAGGTAAGAGATAAAAGAAGAAAATGAAAATAAAAATTCTATCATTATAACTACACGCTATAAGAGGTAGCATTTCATGGCTTAAATGAGAAAAGGAAGTGAGCAAAAGGATTATCAGAAAACAAGAAAGAGCTAGAAGAAGTTTCAAATCTGATAACTAAAAATAAAGCAATAGAACTTGTGCTAGAAACTGTTTTCTCTTTAAAATCTCTTTTTTCCTGGATTTTCTCTTTTGCTATTTAGGCTGAGATACAGGCAATGGCTCCATAGAACATAACTCCTTTGTTATTATCCTCTTGCCCTTCATCCCCTACCCTTCTCTGCCTACCTTTTGCCTTTTTCCTGGTTGCAACATAGATTAAGACCTTTATTTTAAGAACTGTACCCAAAAAGATGAGAAAAGCCTCTATACCTGATGACATCACTGTACTTGTTTCAGTTTTGGACTGCCTGCACCCAGACTTCATGCATCATGAGAGGGAAAAGGCAAAAGCAAATAATTATTGTTTAAACTAGTACACCCTTGTTACTTGCAAGAGAATGGAAAGATAGATTTCTAAATGACAGAAATAGGCTAGAGATCGAGTCATCTCCCAAAAAGCAAAAGAAAAATATCATGAGATGGAAAAGGGGAGGGAAAAAGAGATAAGAACATCAGAGGATCAATATAAGCAGCCTAATGCCTGTTGAGGAGGTGTGTCACAAAGAAAGAAATGGGGGAAATGTGAGAGAAAAGTTTTTAAAGATTTTATTTATTTATTTATTTATTTGAGAGGGTGGGGGAGAGTCAGGGAGACAGAGACAGAGAGAGAGAAGGAGGAGCAGAGAGAGAGGGAGAGGAAGAGGGAAAGAATCCCAAGCAGACTCCATGCTGAATGCAGAGCCCAGCATGGGGCTCAATCCCAGGTCCCTGAAATCATGACCTGAGCCAAAACCAAGAGTCAGAGGCTCAACCAACTGAGCCACCCAGGTGCCCAGGGAGAAAAGTTTAAAAAATAAACCAGAGAACATTCCCAACTGAAGGATATGCTCTTCAAATCAAATAATTCTTTGAGTGCCCAGCACAATAAATGAAAAATTTTCACAATACCAAGAAAAGGAGAAAATAAAATTTTAAGACTAGTAAAACAGCAGAATGGTAATCAGACTGGAAATAGACTTCTGAAAACCACCAGCTAATAAAGAAATATCATCAAAAGTATTGGAAAAACCCAAGGAACAAGTAATCCAATCAAGAAATGGGAAGAAGATATGAACAGACATTTCTGCAAAGAAGACATACAAATGGCCAACAGACACATGAAAAAGTGCTCAACATCACTCAGCATCAGGGAAATACAAATCAAAACCACAGTGAGATATCACCTCACACCAGTCAGAATGGCTAAAATTAACAAGTCAGGAAACGACAGATGTTGGTGAGTATGTGGAGAAAGGGGAACCCTCCTACACTGTTGGTGGGAATGCAAGCTGGTGCAGCCACTCTGAAAAACAGTATGGAGGTTCCTCAAAAAGTTGAAAATAGAGCTACGGTATGACCCAGCAATTGCATTACTGGGTATTTACCCCAAAGATACAAATGTAGTAATCTGAAGGGGCACCTGCACCCCAATGTTCAGAGAAGCAATGTCCACAATAGCTGAACTATGGAAAGAACCCAGATGTCTATCAACAGATGAATGGTTAAAGGAGGTGTGGTGTGTGTGTGTGTGTGTGTGTGTGTATAATGGAATATTATGCAGCCATCAAAAAATGAAATCTTACCATTTTCAATGACATGGATGGAACTAGAGGGTATTATGCCAAGTGAAATAAGTCAATCAGAGAAAGACAATTATCATATGATCTCACTGTTATGTGGAATTTGAGAAACAAGGCAGAGGAGCATAGGGGAAAAGAGGAAAAAATAAAACAAGAAGAAACCAGAGAGGGAGACAAACCATAAGAGACTCTTAATCTCAGGAAACAAACTGAGGGTTGCTGGATTGAAGGGGGGTGGGAGGGATGGGGTGGCTGGGTGATGGACACTGGGGAGGGTATGTGTTGTGGTGAGCGCTGTGTATTGTATAAGACTGATGAATCACAGACCTGTACCTCTGAAACAGATAATACATTATATATTAATAAAAAAGTCTTGGGGAAAGAAACCTTATTTTCAACTATGAATTTTATATGAATCCAAACATTCAATCAATTTTACAATTTAACAAATAGTGAGTACTTAGTTACTTAAGATAAAGTGATAAGCAAATCAATTTTTAAAAACCCTGCTCTAATAAAGATTACATTTTAGGGGGAAGACTATAGATAGTAAATAAAATACATAAGTATATTATAGAGACTATCATAGGATGGTAAGTAATATGGAGAAAAATCAATCATGGAATTGAGATTGGATGCTTTGAAGAGGTATTTTCAGGGTGTAAATTTGCTGTTCAGAAAAGTTGTTCTGAGGGGGTTACATTTAAGCAAGGATTTGAAGGAAGTGATAGTGTGGTAAATTGTGAGGTGGGAGCATGTCAGTGACATTCCACCAAGTTCAAGGATTCCAATATGGCCTTAAGCAGAGTAAGAAAGAGGGAGAGTCATAGGAGATGAGGCCAAGAGTGGCTCATGTAGGGCACTGGAGGCTGTGGGTGGGATTTTGGCCTTTATTCTGAGTAAGATGAGAGCCTGCTGAAGACTGAACAGAAAGACACATCTGACTTAGGTTTTAAAAGAATTACCTGGTGGTTTTTTTGAGAATTGACTAAAACTGAACAAGGGCAGAAGCAAGTTGGAAGGTGATTAGAATACTCAGCATGAGAGATAATGGTGGCTTGCACCCCAGTGCTAACCAGTGCACATGGCACGAAGTGGTCAGATTCTAGATCTCTTTTGAAGACCAGTGGGATTTGTTGATGGACGGAATACATGTGGAGCATTAAGAGAGAGGAGTTCAGGATGTCTCAACAATTAAAAGGATGGAAAAGTCATTTAATGAAGTAGGGGGAGCAGGTTTAGAGAGAGCAGATTCAAGATAAAGCTAGACATGCCAGGATTACAACAGTTTACCTCCTGCGTACATTTTCCCAAGAAGCCCCTGGAAGATGTGCTTTAGCAAAAGGGAAGCAGGTCGTCGGGAAAAAGGAGATTCAGGACAACAGTGAAAAAATGTCCCAGGATGACAGGGAACATGAAGCATTTGAGAACAACAGTTGAGCCTGAAGACTAAGGATAGACAGCTGAGTGAGGAAGGAATCTGGGAAAATAAAATATAACTAAGAGAGCATTGAGAATTATGTTTGATCATTAGAGAAAAAATCCCAATAGACTTGTAAGAGATCTGTTGGGACATTTGGAGAAAAAGACTGATAGATATTCAGAAAAACAATCGAACGTAATAACAAGGCCACTATGAACATCAGGAAAATGAAAAGTGACACAAGAGAGGAAGTATGTTGAAATACACTGCTTGATTAAGTAGAAAATATTTTGATTAATTATACTGAGAAATTGTGAAGAGGAAACTGTCCAGTGCCATCACACCACAGTCAGCCTACTGTTTGTGTATCACCTACAGTCTTCTTTTTTTCAAGATTTTATTTATTTGACAGAGAGAGACACAGCGAGAGAGGGAACACAAGCAGGGGGAGTGGGAGAGGGAGAAGCAGACCCTCCGCCGAGCAGAGAGCCCAACGCGGGGCTCGATCCCAGGACTCTGGGATCATGACCTGAGCCGAAGGCAGACGGTTAACGATCACCTATAGTCTTTTATCATCTATCTCCCCTACTAGAATAGTGTCATGAGAAGACACTGTTCTAGTCTTCTGCATTGCCAGATCCTAGAAAACACATAGTGTATAGTAGACATCTAGAAAATATTTGTTGAAAAAAATGAGTAAAGGACAAATGTGAGGAAAGCATAGATGTTAATAAAGTAACACTGGAAATGTCTAAATGTGATAAGAAACAGTAGTTTAAGCACATTAGTTAGAAATATGGAGGTAAATTCCGGAGGAAAATATGGAATGGGATCAGATGTGCTGCTTCTGGAGAGCAGGACTGGAACGAGGTGCATGAGGGAGTGAGGGTGGGAGAAATACGAGAATGCCATTTCATTAAAAACATTACATACCTGACTTTAATGATATGCATGAATTACCTGGGTAAAAATAAAAATGAATTTGGAATTTTTTTTTTTTTATTTGAGAGAGAGAGAATGAGAGACAGAGAGCATGAGAGGGAGGAGGGTCAGAGGGAGAAGCAGACTCCCCGCTGAGCAAGGAGCCCGATGCGGGACTCGATCCCGGGACTCCAGGATCATGACCTGAGCTGAAGGCAGTCGCTTAACCAACTGAGCCACCCAGGCGCCCCGAATTTGGAATTTTTAAATGCAAAATTTATAAAGTTCTCAGGAAGTACTCAAGTCTGTGATTACCTATGATCTTCCAATATTTAAAGTTTTCTCTTCTTTTCTATGGAAATTCAATAATGAGCACTGGGTGTTATATGCAACTGATGAATCACTAAACTCTACCCTGAAACTAGTAATACACTATATGTTAACTAATTTGAATCTAAATTAAAAAAAAAAAAAAAAAGACAGAGGTGCCTGGGTGGTGCAGTCAGTTAAGCATCTGACTCTTGGTTTTGGCTCAGGTTGTGATCTCAGGGTTGTGAGAATGAGCCCCGCATCAGGCTCTATGCTCAGTGTGGAGTCTGCTTGAGGTTCTCTCTCCCTCTCCCCCTCTTCCCCTCTCCACCCTCTCTACAATAAATAAATAAATCTTTAAAAAACCCACAATAGGGGTGCCTGGGTGGCTCAGTCGGTTAAGCGGCTGCCTTCGGCTCAGGTCATGATCCCAGGGTCCTGGGATGGAGCCCCGCATTGGGCTCCCTGCTCAGCAGAGAGCCTGCTTCTCCCTTTTCCTCTGCCTGCAGCTCTGCCTACTTGTGCTCTCTATCTCTCTGTCAAATAAATAAATAAAACATATCTTTAAAAAAAAAAAACCACAGTAACATTAGATGAGTACTCAGAAGGAATTTCTTTATACCAATGACATCTGATTGTTTCATGCTGTAGAAGTCTAAGACTACTCATTTAAGATTACAACTTAATTATCAAGGTAATCATATGTGTTTATTTTCATATTAGACTGAGTTTCAATCAAATTTATTGGAATTTGTGGTGTCTAAAATTTCTTTTTTTAAAATTTATTTATTTATTTATCTGACAGACACACAGCGGGAGAGGGAACACAAGCAGGGGGAGTGGGAGAGGGAGAAGCAGGCTTCCCGCAGAGCAGGGAGCCTGATGTGGGGCTGGATCCCAGGACCCTGGGATCATGACCTGAGCCGAAGGCAGATGCTTAACGACTGAGCCACCCAGGCGCCCCTAAAATTTCTTCTTGACATAAAAGTTAACCATATCTCATTTGAAATTTTGTAGTTTTGAAGCCCTTTTTTCCAAGCTCTTTTAAATATATTATCTAATTAGATTCTTTCACCAAACATAGGAAAACATGTATAATATTATATGTATAATAATAATATTACATTATAATTATATGTATAATAATAATATTACATTATAATTATATATTACATGTATAATAATAATATTTTGCTACATGTGATTTTGAGTAAGAAACAAGCCTGGTTTCAAATCCTGCCTCTGCCATTTAATTATGGAACTTTGAACAACTTGCATTGTTCTTCTTAGTGTCAGATTCATCATTAATAACATGACAGTAATAATACATGTGTCTCTGTGTTATGGGGATTATGTGAGATAATGTCTGAAAGGGCACATGGCAGTTATGCACAGCACCCATGTGACAAATAGTATCCAAGAAACTTGCTAAAAATTTGGTAAAGAATGTAGCACATACAACTGATATATGAGGAAACTGAGTCTCAGAATTTCTAATTTGTCCATTCCAATAATCTACCATGGCTAAAGAAAAGCCAGAATGTTTTTAGTGTGACTGAACTGTTCTTAGTGTTTTAAACCTCTTAGAGAAATTATAGTCTACTGGAAAAAAGTCATTTTCAAACTCCCAAGAGGTTCAAACTCTTGTTCTGTGGGCTGCAGTTTGCTCATAGAACTGTTGTATTTGGTTTGTTAGGATGTCTGTGTAATTTCTGAAGACTTTTGGAAGGAGTCTCACATTTACCACATCCCCATGATTCCCTATTATCCACTTGAATGCTGACTTGACTCTTACCTGTTTGGATCCAGAAGGCATTTAAAATCACGACTTACACATTACTTCCAAGCAATAGTCTTTTTTTATTCCCTTGACTAACTCTCAAGTCAGTGCTTTTTTTAAGCCTATTTCATCAGATATTGGTAGAAAGATCTATTGCTCCCTATCCCTCCTGTACCCCAAACTGCTAGAGATATATAAGATATGGGCCAGTAATTTTTATCATTTGGATAAATTAATAATTTGAATTATGTCTAAGTGATATTTAGCCTGGAGTAAACCTTCTTCTGAAATATGACCACAATCCTGATCTCATATTATTTCAGTTACCTTAGAGTAGCAGAGTGTGTGAAGTGCTTTCTATCATACTTTCCTCAACCCTGTAGCACATCTGCCTTCAATTGCCAAATTACCTGCAACTGTTTGTCTTAGTTGTGTGTGGCACTTTTCTAATATTCATGATACTAACCGTTGACATTTATCAAGAACCCATTACATGTGCTGGGCATGTTACATAGATCATCTTATTTAATCTTCTCAACAGTATTAAGAGACATGTGCTGTAATTAGCCCCATTTTAGAGATGAAAAAACTGATACTTACAGAAATTAGAAAACTCATCCAGTCACACAGTTGACAAAAGATCCAGTCATCTGAATTCTAAGTCTATACCTTAACCACTGTTCTAGTCTGAAATATAATAGATACTGTTTGGAGAGGTCTATTGTTTATATTTTCTCTAAGTCTAATTTGATGTTTTGCCTACTTTAGTTCTGAAATGACTAAAGTTTACTTTATAAAAAAACTTACCTGGAGAAAATAATATCATATTCTACTGAGCTGAAAAATTATCATCTATCAAGGGCCTTGCAGATCAGGGTTCCTACAAAATTGTTGGCTTGCCACAAGATAATGGAACCAATGCAGCCAATAGCTACAGCTTAAAAGGCAACATGGTACCTAAAATCATTACGTGAAACAAAACATTATCCTACTATTGCACAGAGTCCTGTTACTCATGGAATATTTCTTGCTGTTATGTCCAAATAATAGAACTGAAAATGCTTTCAAGTTCTCCAGGTCTTGCAAAATAAAAAGCCTAAAGACAATTGTACCATTGCTTTTGAAAAAAATAAACTTTTTATTTTTAATGTCTATACAGAAATGATACACTGATGAGAGTTGAAAATGATGATCAGAAAAACATCCCCTGTCTTATTAGTAAAATCTGCCCATAAAGCTTTCTTTTAGTACATTTTTTGTTCATGTGTGTAATTTAATAATAAAGTTAGGAGCCCACACATTCATATATAACACTCCCACTAAACAGCTGTAGGATGGCCCGCATTAGTGGAAATTCCTAGACTTCAAGTTTGTCATTTTTAAACATAAGTTTATCTTGATACTTCTTGGATTCTTTCCATCTCTAAAGGTCAATGATTCTAGGTCCTGTAAGAGAACCACCAAAATAATCTTGAAGATAAAATATTTTTAATTGAGGTTAGAATAAGTTGATGAGGACTCTGGAAGGCTAAGGATGATATCATTAAAGATTTATTTTAATCATTAAAAGTAAAAACAAATTAAAGTATAAAAGACATGCAGTTCCTCCACCCACATCCCCTCCACCAACCCAGAGACTGCCTGCATCTTTCATTGACAGTTCCTGTCCATGCTTCGGGCTTCCTACCTCAAGCACTTGGGTCTCTCTGACCAAGGCCTTGCTTTAGACATTGAAGCATGCCAGCCAGACATAATGGAGAGTTCATACTTTCAGACACATGGAGATGGAGAATGAATACCCGAACATCTTCACTCATTGGTCAGACAACTCTGAAATGTGTTCCATACAGGCACTTAGACAGTTCCCAGGGAGTTTAAGCATTATTGTCCCACAAGAGTACACTGCTTGATAATACAACCTTCACTGGATTTTCTCCTTTGCTTTTTTCCTTTCCCTACTCCCTCTCTGCATTTCCTGAGATCACATCCTAAATGAAGCCTTTCCACCAGATCTTCATCTCAGAATGTGCTCTGGGAACAACCCCATCTAAGATACATGGTCTGAAAGGCAGGCCTGAATTCCTTAAAGGTTGTACAATGCTGAAAAAAGTAATGTTTTAGATTTAAGGAAAGAATCATCAATGGCTTCTAAAACTAGTGTGTGAACATTTGATGAGTAACAAACTATCTCCCCCAATACAATTATCAAATACAGAGGAGAAAATGGCAACTTTACACTGAAGAAACAGGGCAAACACCACCTTAACAATAGTAGGCACAATAATGCCCCCCTCACCAAGAATGTCCATGTTCTAATCTCCAGAACCTGTATCTGTTCCTTACATGACAAAAGAGGATTTAAAGATGTGCTTAAGATTAAGGAACTAGAGATTGGAGATTATCTTGGATTTTCCAGATACACCCAATATAATCATACGAATTGTTAAAAGTGGAGAATCTTTCCCAGCTGTGGTCAAAGGGAGTGCTGGCCACAGAAAAAAGGTCAGAGAGGTGCAATGTTGCTGGCTTTGAAGATGGAAGGAGAGGCCACGATCCAAGGAATGTTTGCCATCCTCTAGAAGCTAGAAAAGGCAAGGAAATGAATTCTTCCCTAGAGTATCCAGAAGGAACACAGCCCAATCAACACCGATTTTCATCAGACATGTGTCTGACATACAGAGCCGTACTATAATAAATTTGAGTTGTTTTAAGCCATGGAGTCTGTGGTAATTTGTTAAAGGAGCAAGAGGAAACTAATACAATAACTAAGTGACCAAAGTTAACAAAAGTAATAATGGAGAAAATCAACATCATGTGAACCCTAATGTGATAGTCACATCTATCGTGTTCCTGCCACAAAATGCATAACCTGAATCTCATCACAAAAAAAAAATAAATAAATAAGACAAACTCAAATTGAGAGACTTTTCATAAAAGAGCTGACCTGTATTCATAAAAAAAAAATTAAGGTTCTAAGAGACAACAAAAGACTGAAACATCCAGATTAAAAGAGACTTAAAAAAAAATAACCTTATAACATTGTACAACACATGATCTGGGGGTTTATTTTTCCAATAAAGGACATTATAGAAACAGTTGGTGAAGTTTGAATAAGGTCTTCAAATAAGCTAATATTATTGTATAAATGGCAACTTCCTTTTTGATAATTACACTGTGGTTATGAGTACCCTTAACATCTAAATATTTCAGTATATATATGTATTACATGAATGCAGAGAGTACATGCCAATATTTGGAGAATTGGAAGAGTATACAAGAATTTTTTGCACTATTCTTGCAACTTGTTCATATGTCTGAATCTATGTCAAAATATTTTTAAGGTAAAGTTTTAGATATATTAGCTAATTATAAAAATACATAAGATAACATACCATAGAAATTTAGGGATAATCAAGGTGTATTCTATTCTAGCCCTTAAAGATAGTGGTTATTTTTAAATTAAGTTTTCCAACAAATATGTATTTAGTACATACCCTGTGCCACATCTACTTCTGTGTTAGAAATTTAACTGAAAAAAATTTTTTAAATTCCAGCCTTTCTAAAACTTACATGTTATGAGATCTTATGGTGTCAGTGAACTCGGCAAGCCATTTGTCTAAGTGAATCATTTTTCATTACATTTTTAATTACATTTTCAGTAATTTGAAATATTCTTCCAATGAAAATAACTCAAACAATTGCTTTGGCCTAAATATCATCATCCCTCAACCCAATTTCCACAGTTATGAGCTATATATGAATCATTTGAAAGATTTCTGGAAATCTAAATTTTGATCATTTTTTTCAAGTTGATTAATGTGAGAATATATGATTTTTTTTTATTCTTATGTTAATCCCCATACATTACATCATTAGTTTTAGATGAAGTGTTCCATGATTCATTGTTTGTGCATAACACCCAGCACTCCATGCAGAATGTGCCCTCCTCAATACCCACCACCAGGC
>NC_138385.1:85549784-85562142 GCF_054177405.1 Leptonychotes weddellii | reverse complement strand
CGCACCTGGGCTCCGCCTCTGCCGCCGGCTTCCCTGCTCCGTTACCTGGGAGCTCTGCCACACTCAGGCACCCCCGGTCTTTCTGTGACCCCGAGGGTCCTGAGACCACACTGTCCCGGAGGGTTCCACCCCCGCTTAGCCACCAGAGTGACGTCCCTCAGCGGAGCAGACTTTTAAAAGTTCCGATTTTGTGCTCCGCGGCTCTATCACTTGCTCCCCCGCCGTCTATCCTCCCGAATATCGCCTCAGATTCACTTCTCCGCACGTCCTACCTTCCAGAAAGTGGTCGCTTTTCTGATGAGAGAGTTGTTGCTCTTCTTTTCTTCGATCTCCAGTTGAGTTTGTAGGTGTTCAGAATGGTTTGATCCCTATCCAGCTGAATTCCTGAGAGGAGAGGAAATCCAGGTCTCCTACTCCTCCGCCATCTTGCTCCGCCCCCCCTGCGAGAATATATGATTTATTAGGGTATTTTCTTCCTTACATCAGATTGCTAACCCCAAAATGCATTTGTTTTTAATTCTACAAAGTGTTTCATGTATTCAGAATTTTTAAAAATTATTAATGTTATTATTAGTTATTACTTTTATTACTATTGATACCTTTGAAAAAATTATCTTATCCATCACATATATTTTAAACATTATCTGTTTGGCCAAGAAAAAAATCTAACTTAATGCAAATGTAATTTCAAAAAAGTGTTTGGAGGAAAAAGTCATTGCTAGATACAAGGGAAGAATCCCCAACAGAGAACAGTGGTAAAGACAGCTCAGAAAAGAAAATGTAAAACTATCTAAGGAAATGATAAAATGGATTTTTTAAAGGCCAGGCAAACCACATATGAGTCACCTGGGTGAAGCACAAGGAGATAATGGACAGAAGAAAGGAACATGGGCTCCAAAGGAAACAAGAAATGCTCATGCCATTCCTGCCTTGTTACCACTTAGAGCTTCAGTGCTTACTGTGGAAAACAGAGGGAGAAGCTGCAACTTTTGTACTTAAATCCCAGACACTGAGCACCTAACATTACTAAGAGAGTACTAGGATAGGAATGTGTATTTAGGGGTCACTGTGGTCACCTTAATTAGGGTACTAATTAAGCTTCAGAAATAAATATGCAACTTTTCAGTGTTGACAGATACTGTATACCATGTCTCTGTTTGCAGTTATGTCTCCCACAGGACAGAAACATATCTAAATCCTCTGAGTGACAAAGGAATCATCATCACCATAACCATCATCATCATCATCGCTAACCTTCTTGGTAGACTCAAGTGACACCATGTTTTAAGTACTTGATGTGTATATCTATCGTCAAGCTGAAAAGAACACCATATTCGGTGTTAAAAAGAGAAATCTGCATTCATAACTTACACAGGGTCACACACCTACCGAGTGTCGGAGTCAGGAGCCAGACACAGGCATCAAAGAGATATTATAGAGAGGAGTTTATTCTCATACATGACAGGGGATTATCAGAAACAAGCCAAAAGAAACTGAGCCACTGATCTGGAGCCCTGGCATAGCAAACCTTTAGTCTGCCCCTACCTATGAGCTTCACATTATATGAGATCATTAATTTGCTTATTGTCTGCCTTTATTTGCATTTGACACAAAGTTTTTATCACTTGCAGCTGAAGAAAATTACTCTTCCTTGATTTCTTTGGTCATACTTCCTTGCCTTCCCTCATCATCATCTTTGCAAAGCTGAAAATATATGTGTGGTTCCGATATCTAGTCAGGGTTACTGAGAAGAATAATTTTGGTTCTTTCTTTTCATGCCTCACTTTCGTGGTATATTAATAGTCTGTATGGATATTTTATGGCATTGCAGAGGGTCCGTCACTTACTATGGACACCACACTGTTTACTTCTCTTCTGTCCTCAGTCTGTGCTCCAGTCTCTAGAACGCCACATTCACATTTCACTTTCATTATTATCATTTTTCCTCTAATTTTATTCTTTGCAACACCATAAGATTTTACAATGTTTTATCATTCTACCAGCAAATCTTGAAAAATGAGAAACTCCTCTAAGATCATATAAAGTTTTAATGCCTTTTAAATTTTTATTTTATTTTGATTTCTTGGCTGACATTATCTTGCTGGGTTTTGTTACAGATTTTAGTCTTAGTCAGTAATACACATTTTGGTGTAGAGGCTCTTTGTTGCAACATCCTAGTTAGCAATAGAAACTTACCACACATTTAATTAAAGAATTATAAAATTTTACATACTTTTTATGGGTCACTAACTTCTTCAGGTTTCCTCATAAACATATGAGACTTTAACAGACATATCTTTCAAAGGATTTTAGTTGGGGGAGGGAGAATTTTTTCCTAAATTTTCACAGCATCTTATAAACATATAATTTTCTACATTTGATGAACAAAGTAGAAATATGTGGCTTATTATGCAAATAGCAGTGTCATGCCACATAATTGCCTAACTTTTAAAGCAAAATCACAACACCTACCTACTACTAACACCTTAGAAGTAAATAAAATACTTTTTCATACTAAGCATTCAAAAAACACTGAAAATTGGTATCAAGTTATTTCTGAAGAAAAGCATGCATCGATAACTTACATCCTGAGTATTTAGATGGCAGTTCTGAAAAAAAAACAACCTTTTTGTTTTTGAAACGTTGACAAAGATACTACTTGGCCTAATTCTTCTGAATGAATTCTGGTAACACAATTATTATAAAGTAAGGTTATATCAGCTATTTGAAATGCTAAGCTCAAGATCCAAACACTATTTTAAAGAATTATCTTACAGTGTGTGCCTAGACCAAAGCGTATGTACAACTTCTTGCCTTATTTTAAAGGACTGTAGCCATTCTGATCTCTCTGTGAGAGTTGAAAGCATTTATAAAAATGAGAGATGTAAAGTCAGGCTTCCTCAGTTCTTCCCAGCACAGTATGATCTAAGCCAGGGGTTTTCAAAGTGTGGTCCCCAGACAGCATCATCAGCATTTCCTGGAAACTTGTTAGAAATGGAAATTCTCTGACCCCATCTCAAACTTACTGAATTAGAAACTCTGAGGGATGGAACCCGGCAACCTGTATTTTAACAAGCCCTCTAGGGGATTCTGATGTGCCTTCAAATTTGAGGACCTCTGATATTAGACAACTGAATTAGTCGTGGTCTGTGCTCTTGACTTGCAAATTTATTTAACTCTGAAAAGTTGTTACAAATCTGCAATCTGCATTCAACTTGAGGTTTTGCTGACTAGTTAGGTTTCTTCTATAGTTTATTTTGTTTCAGAGTTTTCTTAGTAGATACCAGCCGTATCCTTAATTATTAGAGTTATTTAGTTCCTTTTTCTAAGGCAAGAATCAGTCTCAAATTTTCCTTCTAGAACCTTTATATTATCCATATGTTGTACATTCACTCATGTGTCTAAATAAATGGCGTATGCACACAATGGATCGATCACTTTTCCTCCCTATTGTCTCCTTATTAAGGGCAAGTTCATTTGCCATTTTTCTATGAGAAATAGCTCAGAACTACATTGCATTGCAAAGGTTACTTTTATCTTACTTCTCGCCATATTCCTAATAACCCAACAGTAGGTCTGAAGTGATGTTACCACTTTCTGAAGCTCTGCCAGGCTGCCCACCTCAGCTCCAAGCAGTAAATCCTTTTTATCAGGTTTTGCTTCTTGATTTCAGTCTACCATGTGCTGCATCCTGAAAGTCCTACATATTTTTATTGAATTACCAGCTATAACATTGTACAGGCATTGATTTTACTTTTCCCGGAATGATTTGATCATAGTAGCAATTTATGAGTGTGAAATCGAGGACAAATAGCCTCTTGAAGCAGCAAATTAATAAAGTCATACCTATTCAATTTAGGCATGTTTATTTTTTAGAGAGCTCAAAATCAAGTATGTACAGATTCACTAGGTTAATGCACTTTACATCCTATTGCAGACTTCCACTTCCAAGAATGATTACATACTAGTAAGGGGTACCATGTGTTTTAAAACAAGATTATATGTATTTTTTTCATCTTCATATCCTGAATAAAAGAGCATTCAAAAGAGTACTGGGCATGGTATCCAGACCTAATTGTTTCTCCCATGTAACACACACACACGCACACACACACACACACACACACACACACACACCCTGGTGACCACTGCTGTCATCATTCTGCAAATGAGGAAAACAAAGTCTCAGAGAGATTAAGTGATAGCCCAAGGTCACAGCTAATAATGGATTTGAAAATGTAGCAATTTTTCTCAAAATTACCTCTTAAAAATATGAGACAGTCTTATACTCTAGATCAGGAATTAGCAATATTTTTTCTTATAAAGGGCTAGACAGTAAATATTTTAGGCTTTTGGTCCATATGATCTCTGTCACAACTGTTCACCTCTACCATTGTGGTATGAAAGCGGCCATACACGACATATAAATTAATGGACATGGCTGTGTACAAATAAAACTTTATTTACAAAAATAGATAGTGAACCAAATATGACATATAGGCCAGTAGTTTGCCTACTTCTGTTTTAGACCCATTGCTTCTCAATTTTTAATATGTATACTAATCTCCTTGGGGATCCTGTTACAATGCATATTCTGATTCAATAGATCTGGGTTGAGGTTCTAAGTTCTGGTCCCAGCTCATGCTGGACACTGCTAGTCTGCAAGACTGTTATTTGAGTAGTAAAGCTAGACTTTAGAAAGCCTTTTGTATTTTGAGGCACTGTCTCAATAACTTCTTTTATACAACATAGTCATGATGGAAGAAGACAAATTAGCCTGAAACTACCTTGGTCACAACTCCTTCTGGACATTTAAAATTTTAAACAGATTTAGGAATTATTACGGCATAACCCCACAAGGGCAGTTGTTGGGCATCTTTGTAAATAAACATTTTATAACCCACCTTTTAAAGCCCTACAAAATTGCTTGTGTTGTGAAGATCACAAGGGTAGACTTACAGGATAAATAAATTGAAACTCTATTAATGTTGTGGGAATGGATACTTAGGCCCAGGAATAAAAATTCTGGTGACAATATAAGTCATTCAAAATCTTAGAAGTAAGCCAAGATGGTATGAAATGGAAAATGGATGACTCAAAAAATGGTTGCAGTAAAGTTGTTGATAGCATCTCAGTTACCTACTGAAAAACAAACCATCTCTAAATTTAGTTAGGTTGAAACACAACTGTCTTTATTTGCCCAGGATTCTACAGTTTGCACCATTCTGTTGGGGATGGCTTGTCTCTGCTCCATGTGGCATTTCTTGGAGTTGCCAAGCATCCGGAAGCTTGGCTGGGGCTCTTATGCCTAAGATAATCTCTCAACTTTATCATTCAGTAGTCTGATGCAAGCGTTATTCCAGCATGACATCTGGCTTCAAAGAGTGAGCAGTCCAATAGGATAAGCCTGAATATTCAAGTGTTTATCAAGCCTTCACTTGCGTCACACTTGCTAAAGATCCATTAGCCAAAGCAAGTCACAAGACCAAGCCCAGAGGAAAATGATACTACACAAGAGCAGGTGGCATGGTATTTCAGGGGTCACAAATAGAACAGTCTCCCACGGCTAATGACATCTAAGATGTATGTGAAGAGTTGAAACTAACTTCTTTCATAAAATACAAAGGAAAAAACCCCAGTATATCTAAATCAATAATATTGATATAACATGTATTTAAATATACAATTGAATTATTAAATATGTCAAGTAGAGACTTGACAATTTCGTCTACAAATTAGTGTATTCATGGTTTTCCAATTTGGAACATATTCACCTTGGAATTGAAAACATATTCACCTTGGAAAAAATGGGGGATTGATTTACATTCAGGATTTCTTTATAGACTAAGCTTTGTTATCTACGACAAGCTACTGAGCTTTGTTACCTCATTTCTAAAACAGGGATTATATTGCATTTGAGATGGTGGTGGGGATCAGGTATAGGATCTAATTTAGGAATGAGATGAAGATATAGAGAAGCAGGTTTGATAGTAGAACAAAGCACTGTTTTTTTTACTTTGTGGTTCCATGTCACCATGCTGCAATAGTAGATTGTAAGTAAATTCACTGAGTCTGAGTGATTGTGATAATAAATGGGATAATATTTGTAAATGTTATTTATTAATGCAAAAGGCTATGCAAAAGTAAAGCATTATTATATAACTTTGGGAAGATGTTTAGAACACCTTTGCTTTAGCCCTGAGCATAATCATACTATGCTCTTTTAGGGCAAGGATGGTCATATTCATCTCCCCCTTAATCAAACATCTGCCAGAGCATGTAGTCAATATTTATTTATTTATTTGCTAGATTGAAAGTAGCTACATAAAACTTACAATACTATAAATTCATTTTCCTATATCTAGAAAGCACTCATGATTTTTGTGTTCTCATTGAGGCACAATTTAGAATTATATACACAAAGAAAATTTTGAAAAATATTTCTACATTAGAATTTCCTTTTAAATGCCTAGTCACTTATATTAACTCATTGCTTATAAAATAATTTAATTAACCAAAGAATAAACATTAGTACAGACAAGAGAATCATGAGGACATTGATATCTGTAAGGATTTTATTTTTTTAGATTTATCTTCAAGGTTCTCATGCATTTCTTAATCAAATAAGGTGGAGGGATGCTGTCAAACTTGTTAGGAATCATCCCATTAACTTACACTTAACTCAGTTATACCCACATTATTCCTGAGTACTGAAATGACCTCTGTTACTGTTGGTAATAAAAGAGGGCAAGTTTTCAATTTGAAATATAATGGAGTTGATATTTCAAGAGTAGGTAAATACGAAACTTATTTATGTACTAAATTTTGTGAAGTGATATGCACACATGAATAACATACATTCCATATCAAATACTTCAAATTTAGGAGTAAAGTATTCCTTTATCTTGTTTTCAGTTTGCTTTACAGCATTTCTTACATTCCCCAAACATATTCATTACTCACCTATCAACTTACCACTTATTTAAATCTCTCATACAATATTTATTGTTATTTTTCCCTCCTCTATTCAATATTTCTTATTGATCCTTAAAACTTGCATATAAATTCCATGTGCAGTTTTAACTAGTCACCACTACTTAAAAGTAGAGGAAAAAGAGGAAAAAATAACAGTGAAAATAGTTAAGAAAAACAGCTTAGTAATATCCTAATTGTACTATGTCTTATCTATTTTTATTTTTAAATAAAATTCATTCATTTGCTTTTAGGAAAAGCAAATTGAATACAAAAGAAAATCTGTTTTACATCAAAGAAATGATTCTTCTGTTATCATACCCTAAAAAAGTCCTTTAAACTTATTATATTGTAGAAAATAGTAAGAGGCTAAAGTCATTACTTATTTTTTAACCATGCTTCAGTTAAGATATTGATCAACTCCCTGCTTTGAAAAATGAGACAACTAGTGCTCACTTTTTTCCACACATCCTGTGATCATGTTAATATTATCTGACCAAGATTTGTAAATTTTACATTCTATTCTATAACCCCAACAACTGTTTGATATTAATTCTATTATAAGGGGATTTAATCATTTTTATCTATTTTATTCATTTCTTTCAAGGATTTTCATTTTAAGTTTTTCAATTGTTTAGATTTCAATAATGTCACGAAATGTAAATTAAGTTTCCTCTAAACACAGAAATAAACACAAAGGCTTACGGGTATTCTCCCTCAGTTCTTTTAAAATTCAAATGGTTGCTTGATACTTCAACAGTCCCATGTCTGGCAATACATTTTTCAGTTAAATTTTCCTTCAGAAATATCTGGCCATTGGTCTGGATTTTTCTTCTTCAAAGTGATTTTATTTTTCTATCTGTATGACTAAAGAATATTTTTTCATTCTTCCATTTCAATAATTGAACCATGCTATGTCTCAGTGTTTCTTGGAATACAGGGCTTTTCCCGATCACTTTAGATTGTTCTTCGATTTCAGGGAAGTTTTTTATATGTTTCAATCCTTGTTAACTGGGATTCTCTATTAAATTATTTTTACTTTGAATCATAGTTATCCACATTCTATATCTAATAGTTGTTTTTTTCTAATGGTTTTAATTCCTTTGTTTTTAGTTTGGTCTGCATTGATGGTGATTGTAACAGCCATCTCTCCAGGTTAGTAATTCCATTTTCCATCATTTTTATTCTGTTCCCTTCAGGTTACTTATTCTTAATTTATTTGTTCTGAATGGTATTTGTTTTGTCCTCAGTACATTATTTCCTATGATCTGTAATCCCCATTTTAATCTCATATTAATCATCTCATCTTTGAGCTCTAGTCTTATTGAATACATACGTTGTATTATGGTACAAAGGACATGGGGGAATTATCTTCTCTTTCTTGGGTTATGCTTCATTCGAGGCTGAGTAATTTTTGTTTTACATTACCTGCCCTCCGCTTCCTGCCTTTCTCCCTTTCTTTTCTTTCCTTCTTTTTTCAACAGTCGCCATGCTGTTTCTTTTCATCTTGTTGGTGCTTTAGGACCCTCTAGATCTGTTTTTTCAGGTATGCCTTAGATGACTGTTTAACTCCGTTCTCACCACACCAGAGACGTGTGTCACTTTGAGCTGCACTTTGAGGACAGGCGTTATACTTCCTTCCCACTCTACCCAACCCCTCACCACCTGCTTCTCCCATAACTTGAGTTCACAGGAGAGGAGGAAAAATTCAGCTTAGACAGTGGCTTGCCTTTGTAAAAATTTCTTAGACTCAGTTCACTGTTGTGAAAGTTTGTTAAATGTCTTGTTAGGGTTCACTCCTTTTAGTTGGAGAGTAGTATATACCACTGACATAGAGGAATAAGCCTGTCAAAGATAAACAAAGCCAGACATTTGTTAAAGCAGTAAAAACCTATTTAGTAACTACTGACAGTAAGGGAGAGAGCTGGGCTCAGTTCTAATTTTCACAGAGGTTATGGGGTGTTTTAAAGGGAAAGGAAGGGAGGGGAAGGGGAGCAAATGGGATAGAGGTATGAGGCATTGCTCAAGTAGAGTCAGGGAAGTAAAGTACAAAGGGATGGTCAGTGTAAATGTGATTAGGCCAGCTGTGTCTGCAAGCTGGTGATTATCAAAGTTAGGATTCTACCAACCCACAGAGACTGGGAGACAGAGGCCCTATCCTTGCTGATGGTTATATTTCAAAGAAATGGCTTTCAGATCCTAGAGAAAAATGCTTCTGAGTTATGGGAGACACCTACACGTTATAAAGAAAGAGGAAGTGTTGTGGTCCAAGATGTCAATGCAGGAGGACACTGATTTCACCTCCTCCATGGAATACAACAAATTACACCTCTTTACAGAGCACTTTCTCTTGAAGAAGAACTGGGGGCTGACTGAACAGCTTCTGCACAACAAAAGATAGAACAACAAAAGAGAACAGAAAGAGAGACAGCGACATGGTAACAAAGGGAAGCTTCACCTCATGCTGCAAACTGCGGTGGGGAGAGATTGTACTGAGGGCCTGGGTGCAGATTCCTCTGTCCTTGGGCATAAAACAAAGCCATGATTTAGATGAGCAGCAACTATACGAAAGAACCAGCCCTAGAACTCCACCAATGGTGGAGGACCTGCCAGGGAAATCTCTCTGGGTCAGAGGGACTGGAGAGTGACATGGTGTATGCTCCCCCTTCACCTTAAAAACTCAGACAAGAGCAAAATCCAGAAGTTAGAGCCAGCTTCCTCCTTCAGCGAGCCCCAAGTGCTCTAGCCCACACCAGACCCAGATACAATGGGGCAGAGAAAAAAAGCCATGGCTTAAAAAGGTCAACTAGCATATAAAAGAACCAGCTCTGGAGTGGTGGGGGGTGGGATGGATGGGGTGGCTGGGTATTGGGGAGAGTATGTGCTATGGTGAGCGCTATGAATTGTGTAGGACTGTTGAATCACAGACCTGTACCTCTGAAACAAATAATACATTATATGTTTAAAAAAAAAAAAAGAAGAAGAAGAAGATAGCAGGAAGGGAAGAATGAAGGGGGGGAATCAGAGGGGGAGACTAACCATGAGAGACTATGGACTCTGAGGGTTCTGGGTGTGGGGGCATGGGTTAGCCTGGTGATGGGTATTAAAGAGGGCATGTACTGCATGGAGCACTGGGTGTTATATGCAAACAATGAATCATGGAACACTACAACAAAAACTAATGATGTAATGTATGGTGATTAACATAACATAAAAAAAAAAAAAGAACCAGCTCCAGAACTCCACCAAACTACAGTGCAGGGCAGAGAGCTGATAGAACGTTCTCCAGTGGGAGGGGCTGGTGGATACAATCTACCTCCTTAATAACATGAATGGGAGCAGAGCCCACATGCCCTAACTCTCTTGTTGCCTCAGCTAGACCCAAGTCTCCTGGCCCACATCAGTCCCACATGCCCTAGGGCACAGAAAAACAGCCTCAGTTTAAAAGAACAGCTAACATACAAAAGAGCCACCCCTGGAACTCTGCCACACAAGGAGGCAGCTGCTAGAACTCCCTCCATGTGGGAAGAGCTGATGGACAGGGTCAACACTCCCCCTTTCACCTTGAAATCCCAGTCCAGTGCATGGTCTGAACACCCTAATGGGCCTGACACCTCAGTGAGCCCAAGGTCCCTAGCCCACACCATCCCCAGGCATCCCACCAAGGCAGCCACAGGGCAGTGCGTACTGGGATGATCCTGGGAAGTTCTCACTACACCTCTAGCTTTCTTGCCAAGGTGAAACAGAAGCACAGCACACCAGAACACCCAGGCCCACACCACTTTGGCTTCAGATGGCTTGCTAGAGTGACCCAGGTGCAGAGTACCCCAGGACCTCTCAGCTGATGTCTGCTTCTGATCCAGCCACCCCACAAGGGTGCCCCCTGCACAGAGTGCCCCAGGAATCTCTGGCTCATGCCTGCCTTTGTTCAAGCTACTCAGCAAGGACACCCTCTTGTGCAAAGGGCCCTGAGTACCCCTGCCCATGTCAGCTTCAGCTCCAGTGGTCCAGCCAGGGCACCAAGCACCCCAGGACACCACAGCTGGTACCTACTTCAGCTTTAGCTGTCCTGCCAGGGCACATGTTGCATGAAGAATCTAAATAGTGTATCATGTTATCTGCGAATAAAGTTTGACTTCTTCCTTGATGATTTGGATAGCTTTTATTTCTTTTTGTTGTCTGATTGCTGAGGCTAGGACTTCTAGTACTATGTTAAATAACAGTGGTGAGAGTGGACATCCCTGACTTGTTCCTGACTATAGAGGAAAAGCTCTGTTTTTCCCCTTTGAGTATGATATTAGCTGTGGATTTTTCATAAACGGCCTGTATGATGCACAGAGCTAGAACAAACAATCCGAAACTTTGTGTGGAGCCAAAGCAATCTTGAAAAAGAAAAGCAAAGCTGGAGGCATCACAATTCCAGACTTCAAGGTCTATTACAAGGCTGTAGTGATCAAGACAGTATGGTACTGGCACAAAAACAGACACATAGATCAATGGAACAGAAGAGAAAACTTAGAAAAGGACCCACAAGTACATGGTCAACCAATCTTCATGGATCCACAGGTATATCGTCAACAAAGCAGGAAAGAATATCCAATGGCAAAAAGACAGTCTCTTCAACAAATGGTGCTGGGAAAACTGGACAGCAACATGGAGAAGAAGGAAACTAGACCACCTTCTTACATCATACCCAAAAATAAATTCAAAAATCAATGAAAGACCTAAATGTGAGATAGGAAACCATCAAAATCCTAGAGAAGAACAGAGGCAATAACCTCTCTGACAATGGCTGTAGCAACTTCTTACTAGATACGTCTCCTGAGGCAAGGGAAACAAAAGCAAAAATGAACTATTGGGACTTAATCAAGATAAAAAGCTTCTGCACAGTGAAGGAAACAATCAACAAAACTAAAAGGCAACCTTTAGAATGGGAGAAGATATTTGCAAATGACATATCTGATAAAGGGTTAGTATCCAAAATCTATAAAGAACTTATCAAACTCAACACCCAAAAAACAAATAATGCAGTTAAGAAATAGGCAGAAGACATGAGTAGACATTTTCCCAAACAAGACACCCAGATAGCTAACAGACACATGAAAAGATGTTCAATACCACTCATCATCAGGGAAATACAAATCAAAACCAGGATGAGATACCACCTCACACCTGTCAGAATGGCTAAAATTAACAACACAGGAAACAACAGGTGTTGGTGAGGATGTGGAGAAAGGGGAACCCTCTTACACTGGTGGTGGGAATGCGAGCTGGTACAGCCACTCTGGAAAACAGTATGGAGGTTCCTCAAGAAGTTAAAAATAGAGCTACCCTAAGACCCAGGAATTGCACTACTAGGTATTTACCCAAAGGATAAAAAAAAAAA
>NC_138385.1:85539550-85549684 GCF_054177405.1 Leptonychotes weddellii | reverse complement strand
GAATATTACTCAGCCATAAAAAAGAATGAAATCTTACCATTTGCAATGATGTGGTTGGAGCTGGAGAGTATATGCTAAGCAAAATAAATCAGGCAGAGAAAGACAAATACCATATGATCTCACTCATATGTGGAATTTAAGAAACAAAACAGATGAACAGGGGGTGGTGGGGGAAGAGAGGCAAACCACAAAACAGATTCTTAACTATAGAGAACAAACTGAGGGTTGCTGGAGGGGCAATGGGCTGGGGGATGGGTCAAATGGGTGATGGGTATTAAGTAGGGCACTTGTGATGAGCACTGTGCTTTGTATGTAAGTAATGAATCATTAAATTCTACTCTTGAAACTAATATTACACTGTATGTTAACTAACTGGAATTTAAATAAAAACCTAAAAAGGAAAAAAAAACACAAAATTGATGAAAGGCCTAAATGCGAGGCATGAAACCATAAAAATCCTCAGAAGGAACAGAGGCAGTTACTTCTTTGACATTGTTCATAGTAACTTCTTCCTGAGGTAAGTCTCCTGAGGCAAGGGAAACAAAAGCAAAAATAAACTCTGGGGACTACATCAAAATAAAAAGCTTCTGCATAGTGAAAGAAACAATCAATAAAACTAAAACACAACCTGCTGAGTAAGAGAAGATATTTGCAAATGACATATCAAATAAAGAGTAGTATCCAAAATATATAAAGAACATAAATGATGCAACACCAAAAAACCCCAAATAATTCAATTTAAAAATGGGCCAAAGACAGGAACAGACATTTCTACAAAGAAGATATACAGATAATCAACAGACACATGAAAAGATACTCCAAATCATGAATCAGTATATATATATATATGGAATATTACTCAGTCATAAAAAAGGAAGAGATCATGCCATTTGCAACAACATGCACCTAGAGGGTATACCACTAAGTGAAATAAGTCAAAAAAAGACAAATACCATATGGTTTCACTCATGTGTGAATAAGAAACAAAACAAAGTTAAAAAGAGGCACAAAAAAACAGACTCTTAAATACAGAGAACAAACTGGTGGTTGCCAGAGGGGAGGTAGGTGGGAGGGATGGGTGAAATAAAGGGGATTAAGGGTATACTTAATCTTGATAAACACCGAGAAATGTATTGAATTGTGGAATTATTATTTATACACTGGAAACCAATAAAGCACTATATTAAGTATACATGAATAAAGAGGAAAAAATACATCCTTACATGTTCTAGAAGAAAAAAAAAAAAGAATCATTTTAGAAATTGACAAGCTGGTCCTATAATTAATTTGAAAATGTGAGTCACCCTCAGTAGCCACAGCAATATTAAAAAAGAAGAGCAAAGTTGGACTCACACTTCTCTTTCCTCCATTTCACAACTACAAAGTTGCAGTTATCAAGACTATGTGGTATTGGCATAAGTGTAGTTATGTCAACCTTTGGAATATAATTAAAAGTCCAGAAATAAACCATTACATTTATGGCCAACTGAATTTCAGTGAGTATATCAAGTCAATTCACTGGGGAAAGAATAATAAATTGAAGAAATGGGGCTGATAGAATTGAATACCCACATGCATAAAATGAACTGAGACTCTTACTTCACACCATGCATAAAAATTCATTCAAGGTGAAACATAGATCTAAATTTCAGAGCTAAAATTATTAAACTTTTAGAAGAAAACATAAGAGAAAAATGTTTTGACCTTCATTTAGGCTAAGTTCTTAGTTATGGTACCCAAATCATGATCCATACAGGAAAAAATTTCATAAATTGGACTTAATAATACTCTAAACTTTTATGCTTCAAAACAAACCACTGAGAAAATTAAAAGACAAGCTACAGGCTTGGAAAAATATTTCCAAATCCTGCATATTATAAAGGACTTAAATCCAGATATCTAGTCTTGTGATTCAGTATTTAGACCAATAACCCACTTTAAAATGGGCAAAAAAAAAAAATGTCTATATGGTATAAACATTTCACAAAAGATACAGGAGTAGCTAATAGGCAAATGTAAAGATGCTTATCATCATTACTTATTAGGGAAATAAAAATTAAAATCACCATGAAATACCACTTTATACCTGCTAGAATGCCTATAGGGCCAAAGACATATTCATTGCAAGGGTATATGAGTCTTGAGCCTTGATGGTTTCTACTTTTTGGAAAGCAATGGAGTTTGGGGGGAAATTGGAGGGGGAGACAAACCATGAGAGACTGTGGACTCTGAGAAACAAACTGAGGGTTCTAGAGGGAAGGGGGGTGGGAGGATAGGTTAGCTTGGTGATGGGTATTAAAGAGGGCACGTTCTGCATGGAGCACTGGGTGTTATGTGCAAACAATGAATCATGCAACACTACATCAAAAACTAATGATGTAATGTATGGTGATTAATATAACATAATAAAATAAAGAAAGAGAGAGAGAGAGAGACCGAGATCACAATTTAAAAAAAAATTACACATAAACGTACTGTACACCACAGCAACTGCACTCCTAAGAATCTACCCAAGAAAAATGAAAACACATGTCTAAAAATACATGTGTTCATGTAGGTGTTCATAGCAACATTATTCCCAATATAAAAAACTGGAAATAATCTAACTATGCATCAACTCTTGAGTGGAAAAAGAAAATGTAGTGTATTCATGTAATGAAATATTACAGAGCAATCAAAAGTAAACTGATAAATGCTACAAGACATCGCACTAAGTGAACGAAGGCAGATGCAAGACTACATATAGTATGATTCCATTTGAAGAAAATGCTCAGAAAAGAAAATTTATAGAGACAGAAAAGAGATTAATGGTAACCTAGGACTGGGCTTGGGAGTAAAGATTAACTGTAAATGGGAACAAGGAAAATTTTGGAGTGGTGGAAATTTCTATTTGTTGGATAGTTATACATCACTGTTAATTTACTAAAATCATTGAATCGTATCAGTTGAGTTGGGTGAATTATGTAGTATGTAAGCACACCTCCTTTAAGCTATTAAAACATAGTGGAAACCATTTTTGGTAGCAGTATTTTAAGTGGCCATGGATTTTTCTGTTGCCTTAAGTTCATTAGTTTGCATAGCTTTAAACAAAGGCCAAAGCACTTGAGGATTTCTTAAGAGTAGTTTGAAAGTTTTAGTTAGTTCATATTTGTATAGAATTTATGTTCCTGAATGGCAAGTCCTATTAAAAAATGATAATCATAGCCCATATTATATCCTCAATCACTTTGGGATATAAAATCTTTTATCCATTTAATGTTCTTTCTGTAAGCCCTTGTCTGGACAGTTCTCACAACTTTTGTGAGAATTGGAACTAATGAATAGAGTTACATCTCATTCTTGCTCCTTTAAGAGATAATACCTTCTCTGAAAAAGAACAAATTGCATTACAAATATCCTCATTAATTCTTACAACAGGCTTGTTCGGAGAAAAATAAAGTATGTCCTTAAAAACAGATGCATAGTCATTTCAAAATGTTGCCTGCTTCTTAGATTTCAGGAGTTAATACTGATATCAACATAGAAATGACAAGGTGTTAGTCAACAATTTTAACTTGGCAAGTGTTATATTTGTAAACCTTTTTTAATGACATATTTACTATTCATAAAATATGTAAAATTAACCAGGAAGTGAAAAAAGACTCCAAATATGCAGGTAAAAAGTACTCTGTTTCAAAAAAAAGCTGTAATTAAAAATGCATTATGCTTGGGGCCCCTGGGTGGCTCAACTGGTTAAGCGGCCAACGCTTGATTTTGGTGCAGGTCATGATCTCAGGGTCCTGAGATCGAGCCCCATGTCAGGTTATGCTCAGCATGGAGTCTGCTTCAATTCTCCCTCTCTCCCTCTCCTTCTACCCCTCCCTCCTGCTCACTCTCTTTATAAATAAATAAATCTTTATTTATTTATTTTTTTAAAGATTTTATTTATTTGACAGAGACATAGCGAGAGAGGGAATACAAGCAGTGGGAGTGGCAGAGGGAGAAGCAGGCCTCCCGCCGAGCAGGGAGCCCGATACGGGGCTCAATCTCAGGACCTGGAATCATGACCTGAGCCGAAGGCAGCAGCTTAACGACTGAGCTACCCAGGCGCCCCTCAAATAAATAAATCTTTAAAAAAAGAAGAAATGCATTATGCTTAATATGAGTGACCAGTTGTTCTTGAAGAAAAACAAGTAAGTCACCTACTTTTTCTCTCTTCAAAAAATTTTTTCATTCACTATGATTTTTTCTAGATTTATAAAAAGATGATCTTAAAATATCAATTTCAGAAGGGAAAAATGAATATGTTGAATAGAAAAAGCCAGATTAAAAGAATCCTCTATCACATTCTTGGCTATCTGGATACTCTCCTACAAACACAGATTTTCCTGTCATTTTATAAAAGTTTTATATGGTTAAAATTAGATTTTGGCTGTAAGCTTTAAATCGTCATTAAGGATAGAACCTCACTACATATCATTTTTAGTTTTTAGAGTTTTACTTTTAATTGGACTTATGGAGTAAGGAAATACTACTCTAATTTAAATGTATAATCATCCCAATATTTTTTATTTGACTCACACAAGATTTGTTACAGATAAAGAGACAGATGGTAAGTACAAAAGATGTAGTCATGCAACATTCATTTAGTGCCTACTGTATATTAGATTTAAAAAAAGGGTAAAGGAGAAAGGGATTTTTAAAAATTATTTTTTGGATATAGTTGACAAACAATGTTACATTAGTTTCAAGCATACAACATAGTGATTCAACAAGTTTATACATTATGCTGTCCTCACGAGTATAGCTACCATCTGTCACCATGCAATGCTATGACAATATCTTTGACTATATTCCTTATGCTGTACCTTTTATTCCAGTGACTTATTCATTCCATAACTGGAAGCCTGTATCTCCCACTTCCCTTACCCCTTTTGTCCATCCCTCCACTCTCTTCCCTCTGGCAAACATCAGTTTGTTCTTTGCATTATAGGTCTATTTTTGCTTTTTGTTTATTTGTTTTTTAGATTCCACATAGGAGTGAAATCATATGGTATCTGTCTTTCTCTGACTGACTTATTTCACTTAGCATAATATCCTTTAGGTCCATCCACATTGTCACAAGTGGCAAGATCTCATTCTTTTATATGGCTGCATAATATTCTGTTCTGTATGTATACCATGTTTTCTTTATCCATTCATCTATCAGTGGACACGTAGGTTGCTTCCATAGCTTGGCTATTGTAAATAGTGCTTACAGTAGACAAAGGGGTGTCTCTATCTTTTTAATTAATGTTTTCATTTTCTTTGGGTAGATACCCAGTAGAGAGTAGATACCCATACAGTATCCTATGGTATTTCTATTTTAAGTTTTTTAAAATTTAATTAATCTCTACACCCAACATGGGGCTTGAACTCACAACCCAAAGATCAAGGGTCACACACTCTACCTACTGAGCTAGCCGGGTGCCCCACTACTTTAAATTTGGGGGGAAATTTTCGTGCTGTTTTCTACAATGGTTGTACCAATTTATATTACCACAAACAGTGCACAAGGATTCCTTTTTAATGAGAAAGGGATTTCATTGGTGGGAAAATGTCACTATCTTAAATATGGTGGAAGAAACTATCTTTCTAAGTAGTAATGTTTGAGCATAGGAATTGGAGAGCATTTATGTATTTAGAGGAAGTGCATTCTAGTACTGGGAAGAGCAAGTGCAAAGTCTCATGGGGAGGAGGGTAGATGAATGTGAATCATACTTTTTTCCCCAAGATTCGAGGGGAAAACACTTCTTTGGTTATATACAGTGCTTTTACATGAACCCTATAATCCTGGGAAGACAGCAATGTTTAAAAAGTTCCCCAGTCTTTTGTATCCTGGAAAATGGCTTACTACAAAGAAACATTCTTCCCCCGTCTTAGATAAAAACTCAGAGATGTCCGGCCCTGTTTATGTATGATAAGGCCAGACACAGAGCCCCTAGAATTCTCATTCTTTACCTCAGAAATCATTAATTGAACTCTTGTTTCCCATGATCAATCAGAACTTTTGAGTTCCTGTCTCAGTAAACTCGGCTGTCAAAAGAATTTACTGTTCATTCTAGCCAACACCTAAAGATAGGCCTACCCTATCCTACCCAATGACCTACTTCTCTTAGAACATTTACTAAAAATGGCTTGTAATTGTGAATCCTTCCTTCATTGCTTTTTTTTTTTCAATTTTTAAGGAATAGTTGACAACACTGTTGCCTTCATTTCAGGTGTAAAACACAGTGATTCAATTTCTCTATATGTTATGCTGTGCTCATCAGAAGTGTAGCTAACATCTGTCACCATACAATGTTATTACAATGTTATTGACTATATTCCCTGTGCTGTGCTTTTTATTCCAGTGACTTACTCATTCCATAAATGTTCAGGTACTCTGCCCATTTTTTAATCAGATTGTTTTTTTCTTTCTTTTAAGATTTTATTTATTCATGTGAGGGGTGGGGCAGAGGGAGAAGCAGGCTCCCCACTGAGCAAGGAGCCTGATGTGGGGCTCAATCCCAGGACCCTGGGATCATGACCTGAGCTGAAGGCAGACACTTAACTGACTGAGCCACCCAGGTACCCCAGATTGTTTTTTCCTTATCAAGTTATATAAGTAATTTATGTATTTTGGATATTAACTCCTTATCAGACATACCATTTGCAAATATCTCCTCCTATTCAGTAGGTTGTCTTTTTGTTATGTTGATGGTTTCCTTCCTTATACAAAAGCTTTTTATTTTGATAGAGTCCCCATAGTTTATTTTTGTTTTTGTTGCTCTTGCCTTAGGAAACATACCTAGAAAAATATTGCTATGGCCAATGACAGAGAAATCATTGCCTGTGTTCTCTTGAGAGATTTCAATGATTTCAGGTCTCACATTTAGGTCTTCAATCTATTTGGAGTTTATTTTTCTGTATGGTGTAAGACAGTGTTCCTGTTTCATTCTTTTGTATGTAACTGTCCAGTTTTCCCAGTACCATTTGTTAAAGTGTCTGTCTTTTTCCCATTATGTATTCTTGACTTCTTTGTCATAGATGAATCATATTAGTGTGAGTTTATTTCTGGATTCTCTATTCTGTTGAATAGAGATTTTGATATTGGTTTATATGTCTATTTTTGTGCCAGTACCATACTGGTTTGATCACTACAGCTTTGTAGTATATCTTGAAATATGGAATTATGATACCTCCAGCTTCATTATTCTTTCTGGAGATTACTTTGTCTGTTTGGGGTCATTCCATACAAATTTTAGTTTTTTTAAATTTTGTAAAAAATGTTATTGGTATTTTGATAGGTATTGCATTGAATCTGTAGATTGCTTTGGGTACTATGAACATTGTAACAATACTACTTCTTAAAATCCATGAGCATGGAATATCTCTCCATTTGTGTGTCTTCAATTTTTTTTGGTCAATATTTTACAGTTTTCAGAGAACAGGTCTTTAACCCCCTTGATGAAGTTTACTACTAGGTATTTTATTATTTTTGGTGCAACTGTAGATGGAATAGGTTTCTTTATCTTTCTTTTACTTCATTATTAGCATATAGAAATGCTACTGATTTCTGGGTATAAATTTTGTATCCTGCACCTTTACTGAATTCATTTATTAGTTGTAATAGTCTTTTGGTGTAGTACTTAGGGTTTTCTATGTATAGTATCATGTCATCAGCATATAGTGACAGTTTTACTTCTTTTTTACCAATATGGAAATCTCTTATTTCTTTTTATTGTTGTTATTTGATTGTTGTGGCTAGGACTTCCAGTACTGTGTTGAATAAAAGTGGTGAAAGTGGACATCCCTGTCTTGTTCCTGATCATAGGGGAAAAAGCTCTGAGTTTTTCACTGTTGAACATGATGTTAGCTGGGAGTTTTTCATACAATGCCTTTTATTGTTGAGTTATGGTCCCTGTAAACCTACCTTGTTGATAGTTTTATCATAAACAGATGTTGAATTTTGTCAAATACTTTTTCTGCATCTATTGAGGATAATAATATTTTTATTCTTTGTTTTGTTGATGCAGTGTATTTCTTTCATTGATTTGTGAATATTGAACCATCCTTGCCTATCCAGAATAAATCCTGCTTGATTGTGGTGAATGATCCTCTTCATGTATTGTTAAATGTGGTTTGTTAATATTTTGTTGGGTATCTTTGTATCTATGTTCATCAGGGATATTGGCCTGTGGATTGTGTGTGTGTGTGTGTGTGTGTGTGTGTGTGTGTGGTTGTCTGGTTTTTGTATCAGGGTAATGCTGGCCTCATAAAATGCACATGGAAGCTGTCTTTCCTCTTCTATTTTTTGAAATAGTTTGAAAAGAATAAGCATTAATTCTTCTTAAAATGTTTGGTAGAATTCATCTGTGAATCCATTTGGTCATGGACTGTAAAAAAAATATTTTGGTACCTTTTTGATTAGTGATTTGGTTTCATTATTTGTAACTGGTTTGCTCAGATTTTCTAATTTATCCTGATTCAGTTTTTGAAGATCATAGGCTTCTAGGAATTTATCTATTTCTTCTAGATTGTCTATTTTGTTGGCATATCATTATTCCTAGCACTCTCCTAAAATCCTTTGTATTTCTGTGGTGTCTTTTGTTACTTCTCTTCTGTTTCTGATTTTAATTATTTCAATCCTTTCTCTTTTTTTCTTGATGAGTCTAGCTAAATGTTTATCAATTTTGTTTATCTTTTCCAAAAACTACCTCTTGGATTCATTTTTTCTCTTGTTTTTTTCAGGCTCTGTGTCACTTATTTCTCTTATGATCTTTATTATTTTCTTCTTTCTACTCACCTTGGACTTTGTTCCTCTTTTTCTAGTTCTGTTAAGTGTAAGGTTAGATTGAGTTTTTTTCTTGTTTCTTGAGGTAGACTGGTGTTTCTATATATTTTCCTCTTAAAACTGCTTTTACTGAATCCCCCAAATTTTGGACCATTTTGTTTTCAATTTAATTTGTCTCCATGAATTTTTTTCATTTCCTCTTTGATTTCTTTGTTGACCCATTGGTTCTTCAGTGGCATGTTATTTAGTCTCTATGTATTTGTGTTCTTTCCAGATTTTCTCTTGTGATTAATTTCTAGTTTCATACCATTGTGGTCATAGAAGATGCATGATATGATTTTATTCTTTACTGAATTTATTGAGACTAGTTTTGTGGCCTAATATATAATCTATTCTGGAGAATGTGCCATGTCCAGTTGAAAGGAATGTGTAATCCACCGTTTGTTGATGGAATGTTTTGAGTGTATCTGTGAGGTTCATAAGGTCTAATGTGTCATTCAAGAGCCATTGTTTCCTTGCTGATTTTCTGTTTTAATGATCTATGCATTGATGTAAGTGCTGTGTTAAATTCCCCCATTATTATTGTATTACTGTCAATTTCTTCCTCTGTATTTGTTAATTGTGTTTAGGTGCCATGTTTGGTGTATATATATTTACAATTGTTATATCATCTTTTTTTTTTTTTAAAGATTTTATTTATTTGACAGAGAAAGACACAGCGAGAGAGGGAACACAAACGGGGAGTGGGAGAGGGAGAAGCAGACTCCCTGCCGAGCAGGGAGCCCGATGCGGGACTCGATCCAGGGACTCCAGGATCATGACCTGAGCCGAAGGCAGTCGCTTAACCAACTGAGCCACCCAGGCGCCCAATTGTTATATCATCTTGTTGGATTGATCCCTTTATCATTATGTAATGCCCTTGTTTGTCTCTTGTTATGGGTTTTGCTTAACTCTCTTTTTTGACTCAGTATTGCTACCCTGGGTTTTTCTTTATTGTTGTTTTTGCTACCATTTGCATAGTAAATATTTTAGCATCCCTTCACTTTCATTTTGTATGTGTCTTTGGATGGGAGATAAGTCTTTTGTAGGCATTATATAGATGGGTCTTTTTTTTTTTTTTTTTTTAATGATTTCACCACTTTACATCTTTTGAAGGGATCATTTAGACTATTCACATTTAAAGTAAAAATAAGATAGCAGGAAGGGAAAAGTGAAGGGAGGGAAATCGGAGGGGGAGAAGAATCATGAGAGACTATGGACACTGAGAAACAAACTGAGGGTTCTAGAGGGGAGGGGGTCGGGGGATGGGTTAGCCTGGGGATGGGTATTAAAGAGGGCAC
>NC_138385.1:85462190-85539050 GCF_054177405.1 Leptonychotes weddellii | reverse complement strand
TCAATCAGAGAAAGACATGTATCATATGACCTCACTGATATGAGGAATTCTTAATCTCAGGAAACAAACTGAGGCTTATTGGAGTGGTAGGGGGTGGGAGGGATGGGGTGGCTGGGTGATAGACATTTGGGGAGGGTATGTGCTATGGTGAGCACTGTGAATTGTGTAAGACTGTTGAATCACAGACCTGTACCTCTGAAACAAATAATACATTATATGTTAAAAAAAAAGAAAAAAGAAGAAGATAGCAGGAAGGGAAAAATGAAGGGGGAGAAATCAGAGGGGGAGACGAACCATGAGACACTATGGACTCTGAGAAACAAACTGAGGGTTCTAGAGGAGAGGGGTGATGGGGGGATGGGTTACCCTGGGGATGGGTATTAAAGAGGGCACGTACTGCATGGAGCACTGGGTGTTATATGCAAACAATGAATCATGGAACACTACATCAAAAACTAAGGATGTAATGTATGGTGATTAACATAACAATAATAATTTTTAAAAGAAGATGAAATGAGATATTATAGCTAATGAAATATTAGCCGTAACAAAGAATGAAATCTTACCATCATGACAACATACATGGACCTAGAGGGTAGTATGCTAAATTAAATAAGTCAAATAAGAGAAAGACAAATACCAATAATCTCATATGTGGAATCTGAAAAACAAAACAAACATACAAAACAGAAATAGACTCATAAATACAGAGAACTGGTGGTTGCCAGCAGGGAGTGTTGTGAGGGGATAGGTGAAATGGGTGAAGGGGATTAAGAGGTACACTCAGTTATTAAATAAATAAGCCACAGGGATTAAAAGTACAGCATAGGGAATATAATCAATAACATTGTAGTAACTTTGCATGGTGACAGATGTTAACTACACTTACAATGAGCATTTTGCAATGTATACATATGTCGAATCACTATGTTGTACACCAAAAACTGACATAACACTGTATTTCAACTATGCATCAACTAAACTTTTTTTGAAGATGAAGATGTGTACATGTACAATGGAATACTATTCAACTATAAAAAAAATGAAATCTATCTATTTGCAACAACACAAATGGACCTTGAGGGAACTGCCAAGAGAAATAACTCAGAGAAAAATACCATATGATTTCACTGATATGTGGAATCTAAAAAACAAAACAAGTGGAAAAATAAAACAAAACACATAGATACAGAGAAGGGAATGAGGGTTCCTAGGGGGAGGGTAGTTGGTTGGTAGGTAAAATGGGTGAAGGAGGTCAAGATGTACAAACTTCTAATTACAGAGTAAGTAATGGGGAAGTAATGTACAGCATGGTGACTCTATTGAAAAATATTGTAGTGCATACTTGAAGGTCACAAGGAGAGCAAATCCTAAAAGTTCTCATCATAAGAAAAAAAATTTTAACTTTGTATGGTAATGATTGGTTAACTAGACACTGTGGTGACCATTTCACACCGTATACACATATCAAATCATTACGTCACTTGAAAGTTATAACACTATATGTCAATTATAGCTCAATAAAAATAATCTATAGCCTCAAGTCATATCCATATATGAAGAAATCACAATGATCTGCTTTGAACTAATTATATGTTGGAAGAAAATTAAATTCATTTAGTGGCAGGCATTTCATGGAAAATTATAACTCATTTCAGGAAATAAGACAAAAATGACCAAATGCAAAGAAAAAAATTATATACAAATGGAAAAGATAAAACCCATGCTGGTTTTAACAATCACAGATTTTAAGGTAACTAGGATTAATATATTCAATAAAATAAAGGAAAATGTAGAGAATTTTTCTGAAGAGCTGAAACATATATAAAAATGAATCAAATAGGAATTCCAGAATAGAAATATACCATAACTAAAATTAAGAAATTAGGGCGCCTGGGTGGCTCCCAGTTGGTTAATCGTTTGCCTTTGGCTCAGGTCATGAACCCAGGGTCCTGGGATCGAGTCCTGCATCAGGTTCCCTGCTCTGCGGGGTGCCTGCTTCTCCCTCTCCCTCTGCCGCTCCGCTCCTTGTGCTCTCTCTCTGTCAAGTAAATAAATAAAAATCTTTTTTAAAAAAAGAAATTAATAGGTGGTTTTAACCATGGAATAAACCGTTTGGAGAAGAAAACATGGGTGAACAGGAAGATAAATCATATTTCAGATGGAAGCACAGTGAAGAATATTATATAAATACAGAAAAGAACATGAGACTTAAGGGACATGATTTTTAAAAATTTCATGTTTATACAGGGAAAAAAGAGAATGGGGTATAATTATTATAGACAAGGTGATTTTATTACCCTGTTTCATAAACTAACAGATAAGGCTCAAAGAGTTTAAACAATTTTTCCAATGTTACATGAGATTAGCATCTCAAACAATGTGGTTTAAAAACTAGGTCTTACTTCAAAGCCTATGCTCTTTTCTGTACGAAGCTTGTTTGAACTCAGATTTGACCCCTCCTACCCCATCACACACTTTTTTTTTTAATTGTGTTATGTTAATCACCATACATTACGTCATTAGTTTTTGATGTAGTGTTCCATGATTCATTGTTTGGGTATTAACACCCAGTGCTCCATTCAATACACATCACACACACCTTTATGGGGGGCATGAATCCAATGTGTAAATAATATATGATGAAGATTATAGGTTTTTTTCTTCTGTTAATCTATCTGGCGACCTTCCCTAATAACATCTTTCCCAGTATAACTGTGTTACTTTACTTCAGGTAAAGAATTTACAAACTTTTCCAGTAAGAAATTATTTTTCCAAATATTCCTTTATCTTGGGGTGTAACAGAATGGTAGACTGGGGGGGGGGGTGTGGGAAGAAAAATACTGACTATAAAAGTTACTTAGGCAGGGGCCTGTGACTTTATGACTCTTTCCACTACAAGTCTTAGCAGTCAGCAAGGAAAAATAAGGGAGATTTTTTTTTAAGTCCAACACCAAATTAGAGTAGAGGATTGCAATTAAATTGATGATCATGTTTCTCTTAGGCTTCCAACCGCCTATTGTAACCCTACTTCATTTGTCTCTGTTCCACCCTCAATCCTCCATTGTAATTTTGCACAATCTTTACCTCTTCAGAAAAATCACTTGAATAATAGAGAATATCTGACGGTGTTTCTGCATTCCTACTACCTCTCTCTATTTACACAGCCAGCCTTTGGACCCCTTTTAACTGATTAGTTTCACAGAGGAAGACATTATTATAAAATCTCGATAATGTGTCATAATTTTTTACATTTAATCATTTAAAAATATTTTAAAATAAAGTTATTGTTTACAAGGAAGCTTACATTTTTAAATTCAATTATCACAAAACAATCCAAAGCTTCAAAGTAGTCATGAGAGAGAAAATATGGTATTGCCAACATGAGTTTACAATCGATAGAAATGCAGACTTAAAAGATCCAAATGAAAACCTTTCCAGACAAGAAAAAAATTCGCATCCAAAGTCAGAAAAGACAGTCTTCCCTCAAACACGTTTTTAAAAATTTATCAGTCAGAAAAAAAGCCAAATACAGAAAAATAGCTTCAAATGCATTGTAATCCATGGAAAAATCAAGAGCAGAATCATTCAAATTGACTCCTACCTTTCAAATCCTAAGACAAAATAAGTATTAGTGATGAATAGTCTGAGTCACCTGTTCTAAATTAAACACAATGGCCTACTTCAGGTATATGCATATACACACATGCATGCACAGGCGCACACACACTGGTGAGTAGCTTTGAAATTTTGATCCATCTTTGATAGGAGTAGTGAGGAGTATATGATTGATTGTTTTGAAAATTCAATGAACCATGTCATGATTTTTGATAACAGAACCCCTCTACAATTCATTCTTTCAATTTAATTTATGTGAAATTCTTCAGTAAATGCACTAGTTTATACAAGTCTAGGAAACAAGCTTTTCTCAATCAACTTACAGGGATTCTATACTCAAATTTCATTGTATCTCTGTTAACTCAAACACATTCAGTGATACTTAGAAACAGCTATCTTTCAAACCCCATGCTATCTATTGGGGGATACAAAGAAAAAGAAGGTATGGGTGCCACCAACAAGGAGTCACAATCCACTGAAATCTAGTGAATTCATCTTAATTGGAATTGAGGTCACACTGCACTAGAAAATGTTTCAAGAGCATTTTAAAGCATAAAAGGAAACTTTCACTTTTGGAAATCTTTTGGGTTTCATGAACATTGTGTCAAAATTTGGTTTTTAAACAAGATATTCACAGGCTTTCAAAGTATGAGTTAGTGCAAGTATTTGTTATATTTTGTAATCTGAATTGCAGAGAAATACTTGATTCTTACTTTTTTCTCTACTCTATCATGGTAAAAGGCATTTGAAGGTGAATGACTTACATCATGAATAAATTCAATTGTTCAGCAGACAGCTCTTTAATTATAAATCTTTAAATGTTTGGGAGGACTGCATTTTACTTGCGTTCCTTTCACACAATGACAAATTTTGAAATACAACTTTTGTATTCTATAATTAAGAGAAGATATTGCTAAAGAAGGCCAAATGGCAAATTCTTTCTTTTCAAGTGTACATAATGGTACATGTTTACATGTGGTCTTTTCTGTAACATTTAAAATCATAGTTATGCAGTGAAGACGGCAAAGTATCTATTAAAAATACATTCTTTCTGCAGTACAGAACACTTTAACAAAGTAATGCTGGATATGTTTCAAGTCAGTAACTCTAATGGTATTCTTCAATTTCTCATATTACCAAGCCCTCAGAACAAAAGTGCCACTATCAATAGGGTGCAGATTTTGTCACTAACTCATTTTGATTTCCACTGAAACCTTTTCTTCATACTTACATGGACTCTCTAAAAAGTCTTCAAGCTTTTTAAATATTGGCTGTGAAGACTAAAGCCAGAAGCTATTTATTTGGGAAATGAATTATCCTAATCTCTTGCAGCCATTTTCACACTATAAAAATGTAGAAAAGAAATGAAGAATAACAACAGGAGGGACAAATGAGCAGTGACAAAACTGAAGCCCAGTCTGAAGGAGATGATAGTTTTAGACGTCCAAATGAGGATTTAATGGTAAAATTCAGGAATGTTCAAAACTAGGTATCTAGGGTGTGGTCGTTAAAATGTAATGCTCTTGCCTTGTAAAATTGGCTTAGGAATGTATAATATCAAAGCCTTAAAAATTCAAACCTATATGGGAAATACATGTATTTCTAGTCAAAGTATCAAATGCATTCCTCTAAATCCTCAATACACACTAATATACTAATGTTAGGTCAGTAGTTCTCAAACTTCTGGTTGCATCAGAATCCCCTGGTGGGCTTATTATAACACAGTCTCCTTGGCTTCAACTCCACAGCTTCTGGTCTGGGATGGAGCCCAAGAATCTGAATTTTTAACAAGTTCTCAGTTGTATTAGTCTGGTAGGGCTGCCATAACAAAATACCAGTGACTGGGTGGCTTAAACAGCAGAAATTTATTTCTCACAGTTCTGAAGACTGGGCAGTCCAAATGAAGGTACCAGCAAGATAGGTTTCATTGTAAAGCCTCTTCTCTTGGCTTGTAGGCAACTGACGTCTTGTTTTGTGCTTACATGACTATTTCTTCATGTGCATTTGGAGTGAGAGATCCTCATATCTATTCCTCATCTTGTAAGGTCACCAGTTCTATCAGGTCAGGATCCCACCCTTATGACCTTTTTTAACCTTAATTATCACTCTAAAGACCCTATCTCCAAATATAGTCACATTGGGGGTTAGGCCTTCAAGATACGAATTTTGGGGAAACATGGTTCAGCTCATAACATCAGGTGATGCTACTGCCATGGTTTCAAAACTACACTTTGAGAACTAGTATGTTAAGGATTGTGATGAATATAAAAGTATATGTGCAAGGGCTACTTCCCTCAATTAAGTTTCCACTATTTTGAGGGACAGGTCTAACACACAAAATATTTAGAAACTAGGACCATATAAAACTTAATTTTATGTATGCATCAAAAAATATATATGGAAAAAATCAGGTCATCAAGCTCTTTCTTGAGAACACATCACAGAGTTAGTAAAATATTAGATAGTGCTACCACAATCGTTAAGATTTTGAGAAATGAATGTGGAAAATTACGTTCTAGGTATAAGGAATTTGGAAAGAAAGAAAATTTGGAATAAGTAGATTATATCCGGTCGGGGGGAAAAGGAATTTTTGTCTGAAGAAATTTGTATGAAATGCAGTGTGAGATAAGGTTGGAAAATTGAATCAGACTATGAAAAGTAAGAATTATAGTCTCTGAAAGTTCCAAAGAAAAATAAAACAAATTTAAATTAGAATAAACAGTGAAAATTGAGTAAGAATAATATCTTGATTGCTCAGAGGAGTATCTAAATCTTACCTCCACTTATACTTTGATATATTTTAGGATTTTTTAAGACTTTAATTTTATAGAGCAGTTTTAGTATCACCGCAAAATTGAAGGGGAAATTAGAAATTTCTCTTATATGCCCTGCCCTGAGACATATATGGCCTCCCCTATTATCAACATTCCCCACCAGATTAAAAATTTGTTATAATTGATTAATCTACATTGACACATTATTATCACCTATAGTCTGTAAGTTACCTTAGAGTTCACTCTTGGTATTTTACATCGTATGGGTTGGACAGATGTATATTAACATATCCATAATTGTATCATACAGAGTATTTTTCACTGCCCCCCAAATCCAGTGTGTTCTATTCATCTCTCTACCCTACCACCCCAGGCAACCATGCATTGTTTCCAGAGTTTTGCTTTTTCCAAACTGTCATAGTTGGAAATATATGTCACTTTGTCAGATTGGCTTCTTTCACTTTGTAATATGTATTTAAGATTCTTCCATGTCTCTTCATGGTTTGATAGTTCATCTCTCTTCAGTACTGAATAATATTCCACTGTCTGGAAGTATAAGTTTATTCATACATTCACCTACTGAAGTATATCTTGATTGCTTCCAAGCTTTAGCAATTATGAATAATGTTGCTATAAACATCCACATGCAGGTTTTTGTGTGGACAGGTTTTCAGATCCTTTGGATAACTACAAGAGAGTGCCATTGCTGGATCATACGGTAAGAGTAGGATTAGTTTTGTAAGAAACTGCCAAACTATCTTCCAAAGTAGTTGTATCATTTTTCATTTCCATCAATGAGTAAGAATTCTTGTTGCTCCACATCCTCAACAGCATTTGGTGTTGTCAGTGTTCTAGATTTGGGACATTCTAACATGTATGCAATAGTATCTTCTTTTAAGTTGCATTGCCCTGGTGACAGATGATGTGGAGCATCCTTTCATATTTTTATTTACCATCTGTATATGATCTTTGGTGAAGGGTCTGTTAAGGTCTATAACACATTTTTAATCAGGTTGTTTTCTTAATGTTCAGTTTTAAAAGTTCTTTGTAGGGGCACCTGGGTGGCTCAGCCAGTTGAGCAGCTGTCTTCGGCTGGGGTCGTGATCCTGGGGTCCTGCAATCAAATCCTGTATGGGCTCCCTGCTCAGTGAAGAGCCTGCTTCTCCCTCTGCTGCTCCCCCTGCTTTATTTATTTATTTGACAGAGAGAGATTAAGCAAGATTAATCTTTCTTTCTTTCTTAATCTCTCTCTGTCAAATAAATAAATAAAATCTTTTTTAAAAAGTTCTTTGTATAATTTAAGTAACAGTCCTTTATCATATTTATCTTTTGCAAATATTTTCTCCCAACCTGTAGCTTTTCTTTTTATTATCTTGACATGGTCTTCCATAGAACAGAAATTTTTAGTTTTACAGCAGCCCAGCATATTAATTCTTTCTTTCATGGATCAAGTCTTTAGTGTTATATCTAAAAAATCATTACCATGTCCAAGGTCATTTGGGTTTTCTCTTATGCTTTATCTAGGTGTTTCATAGTTTTCCATTTTCCATTTAGATAGGTCTGTGATTCAACTTAATTTTTGTGAAAGATACAAGATCTGTGCCTAGGTTCATTTTTGTCCCATGTAGATGTCCATTTGTTGCTGTACCATTCTTTGAAAAGATGATCTTTGTTCCATTTTATTGCCTTTACTCCTTTGCCAAAGATCAGTTGACTATATATTTTTAAGATTTATTTATTTATTTGAGAGGAGGGGAGGGGCAGAGGAAGAGGGAGGGGGAGAGGGAGAGAATCTCCAGCAGACTCCCCACTGAGCACGGAGCCTGATGTGGGGCTTGTTCCCAGGACCCTAAGATCATAACCTGAGCCAAAAATTAAGAGTGTGACACTTAACTGACTGAGCCACCCAGGCGCTCCCAGTTGACTATATTTATGTGGATCTATTTCTGAGCTATCTATTCTGTACCACTGATGTATTTTTCTATTCTCTTACCAATACCACACTGTCATGATTACTATAACTTTATAGTAAATCTTTAAGTCAAATATGTCAGTCTTCCAAATTTGTTCTTCTCTTTCAATATTGTAACTATTCTCAGTCTTTCTTTTTTTTATTTTTTAAAATTTTATTTTATTTTATTATGTTATGTTAATCACCATACATTACATCATTAGTTTTTGATGTAGTGTTCCATGATTCATTGTTTGCGTATAACAGCCAGTGCTCCATTCAGTACGTGCCCTCTTTAATACCCACCACCAGGCTAACCCATCCCCCCGCCCCCCTCCCCTCTAGAACCCTCAGGTTGTTTCTCAGAGTCCATAGTCTCTTATGGTTCATCTCCCCCTCTGATTTCTCCCCCTTCATTTTTCCCTTCCTGCTATCTTCTTCTTCTTCTTTTTTTTTTTTTAACATATAATGTATTATTTGTTTCAGAGGTACAGGTCTGTGATTCAACAATCTCACACAATTCACAGCGCTCACCATAGCACACCTCTCCATATAAACTTTAGAAACAGGTTATTGATATGCATAAAATGACTTTTTGGAATTTTGATGGGAATTGCAATTGGATTGGAATTTTCATTGGAATCTATAGATCAAATTGGGAAGAACTGAGTCTTGAAAATAATGAGTCTTCCTACCCATGAAAATGGAGTATACTCTCTTTCTTTAGTTCTTCTTTGATTTTTTTCATCAGTTTTGTAGTTTCCTCATATAAATATAATTCAATATATACAAGATCTATAGCTAAATATTTCACTTTTTGGGGTGGTAATGTAAATGGATATTGTGATTCCACTTGTTCATTGCTGTTTTGGGGGATTTAAAAATGTTTTATTATTTATTTAAATTCAATTAATTAACATATGATGTATTGGTTTCAGAGGTAGAGGTCAGTGATTCATCACTTTGGGGATTTTTAAAACTGGAAAATATTGGTGACCAATGACCTTGATTACTTCTTTGAACCATAATGCATGAAAATCTAACTTCTGGTTTACCAAAAAGAATCTACAATCTTACTCCATATTAAAAATTAGATAATGCCAAACAGCAAAGTTCCAACTAATTACTGACAGAATTTTATCATTTCTTTCATGTATTCTGTATGTTTATTCAACATCATCAAAAAATCACTTGTCAGAAGTTAGCAGACACTTTAGTAATATATACAGTTTAATTCATATAAGTTTAATTTTAAGTACTTTTAGTGTACATAAAGTATCATAAGACTGTATTTATTTCTTTTTTGTCCATCCTTAGTATAAAGAACATATATTATTTTCCCTATTATATTTCTAATTGAATGAATGATATTTATGTTTTTATAGTTATGGCATATATATTTGGAATTTTTTTAGGTAAATCTGGAGAATAGTAAATATACTAATAGTTTTTAAGGACTGTATGAGTCAACTTTATTTTGCTCTTTGTTCATTTGGATTAATTAAAAGTAGATATATCTCAACTATTCTTTGTAATTAAAACATAAAAATCTAGTTCCCAAATGAAACTCAAGGCTTTTATGAAGACAAGGAGAATATAACGTCCCTGTTAATGCACACTGTTAATCTGTGTGCTCAGAAAAAAAAAAAAAAAACCCAAAAAACTCTTTTTAAAGGAGACAATTTCACTACATGAAGAAAGCCTGTGTTTCTTGGAATTCCTCTTGTAATCTATTTCTTAGGGCAGTTAACTTCTATAAATACAAGTTTCTAGTGAAGATGCTGTCATAAACATAATGTTTGTAAAGGGAGCCACAATGGTATGAAAATGTATAGATGTTTAGTCAATGTGAGAATACAACTGATAAAATTATTGGCAGGAAAAAGCATAGGGACTATTTGCCCTACAATGGCTTTTTATATTTACAAATTCCTTTGTACATGTAGTTATGTAGTTTACTCACTCATAATCTCACATGCTACCTCTTTGGTTCTTTATTCTAGGTCAGCATTGTCTGAGTTTTATGTAATTCATTGTTCTTTTCAAGTTCTAAGTTCTATTAATTTACTGTTTTCCAGTATCTCTATCATTTCATCTTCTGCTGTTTATAAAAATTTTACTATTCTTAGTAATGTATATTTTATTCTATTTTTAACATTTTTTGAATTAATAAATTTTTACATGGGTCAAAAATTAAAATTTATATATAGAACAAGTTGTACAGTGAAAAATCTCCCTCCTTCTCATCTGGGTAAAAACCCACTTCCTCCTCCCTGAGTAGTGACTATTAATAATTTTTGTGTATCCTTCCAAAGATTTAAAAGCAAATGCTAGCAAATATGAAGATATGTTAACCTCTCCTTATTTTAATGAAATAACTTCTATACACTGTTTTTTGGTTCACTTTTACTTAATATCTCTTGCAGATCTTTCTCTAACAATTTATAAAGAGCTTCTGTATTCTTTTAGCCAGCTATATTTTACTTACAGATTTACCATGATAAAATTAACCAGTATTTTATTGATGGATAGTCATATTTTTCATTTTTGGTTCTAGTATTTTTATAAACAATGGATGAATAAAGTCTTTTCACATAGTGAATATACCTATAGGATAAATCCCAGAAAGTGAAATTGCTGGACCGGAGGGTACAATTCTGACAGATATTGCCAAATTCACTCCAGATAGTTGTAGAAATTATAATTCCAACCAGAACCAAATAAGTGCATATTTCCCTATAGCCTTGCCAGCACAGTGTGTATTGGCAATTAAAAAAAAATTAAAACTGATAGGTGAAAAATATCTCAGTGTTTTAATTCTCATTTCCTTTTAGCAGTAAAAAAGAATGCTCTATATATTTAAGATTCATTTGTATTTCCTCTTCTGTAAATCATCTGTTTAGGTCCATTAACCATTTTGGGGGAGTGGTTAGTATTGAGATATTAGGGGAATATCCTTTTACTTGTGATATGAATTACAAATATTTTTTCATAGTCTGCTGTCTCTTGACTTTGCTTATGATATTTTTTGCTAGGCAGATTTTTAAATGATATGTACTTGAATTATCAGTCTTTCATATGTGGCTTCTAAATTTTGTTTAAAGTAGGAAGATTTTCCTCAATTCCTGATTGTACAAGAATTCTCCCAAGTGTTTATCAAATTAGTTTTTTGTTCTATTTTGTACATTTAAGTCTTTTTTTCTTCTGGAAATTGGTGTGTAGTATGACAGAGAGTTATTTCTTCCCCTACAAAATTACCCAGTTATCAAAACATTCTTTTATTTTATACCAAATTCCTTCTGACATTTGTGCCATCCTCCCCAATGTCTAGGCTGTGTCTGGCCCCTCTACTAATAAGGGGGGAGGAAGTAAGAGTAATTATGGGTTCAGAAAGTCTTCACTTGACTGGTATCCATGTGTCACAGGCTTCCTATGGCTGTGTCAAGTACTGAAGTCTCAGTCTATTTAGAAGGTATTTTTTTGCAGTTGTTCTCTAAGGAAATTACTTAATAAAAATTCCCTTGAAGTTGGTGAGGGCTTCTCCACAGTTGTCAGCTCAATATCCTTCCCATTGTCCTACACCATATTTTCGCTGAGGTTTTCTTGCTTGTCCATAAGGCTCTGTAAATTCTGAAATTCTCTTCCCTTTATGTTGCCCGTATCTGTTCCTCTGATAATGCACATCAGTTAAAAAGCAGAACAATTACCTCTTTTTAAAAAAATCCTCTCAAGTGCTCAATATATTTTTTGCTTAGTACATGTACATCAGAAATTATAAATAATATAACTCACTATTTTTAAGTTTCTTCTTTCTAAACCCTGTATGGTCATTTTGTGACTTACCCTGAGCATAACTGGCACAGAGCTTAAATAGTTCAATTTAATATCCTGTTACATAAACTATTTATCATGCTATTTCTTGTATTTCCTTATTACTTGTTCTTTCAAAAATTATTGCTATGTTTTAAATATTCTGCCACGACTGTGGTTTTCCTCATTTTATCTTCTATTTCTCTATTAGTTTCCCACTGTTGCTCTAACAAATCACCACAAAGTTAGTGGCTTAAAACAATATAGTTACATTATCTTAAGTAAGGGCTAAATAAACTGTAGCTATTATAATTTATTTTTTCCTATTCTCAGACCTCTTCCCCCTGAACTTCAATTCTTTCTTATGTTTGTGGAACTTTTGGTCACTTTTTGCTTACCTTTAGTTCTCTTTGTTCTCTCTTTATGGAATTCTTATTATATATATTGAATTTCCTGGATCTGTCCCCCAGCTCTCTTATCTTTTTACTCATCACCTTGATTTCATTAACTTTTTCCTCTGACTTCTGAGAAAATGTCTCAGGTCAGTCTTTTAAATTAATTATATGAACTTTTGCAGTATGGAGTTTGTTGTTTACTGTCTGTTGCATTTTTAAATTTGATCAGCATGTCTACTGATCTGTAAAGGCTGAAAGAGATATGTTGAAATCTCACTGTGACTGCAGTTTTGTCAATTACTTTAAAAATAATAATTTTGGATTTCTGATTGATTCCTTTCCACAGTTAAAATAACATGGTTCATTTTAAGGCTAAAAATTATAGATTTTGAAAAAATTTCTTCTTTTTTTTTATAGGAGAATATTTACTTGGAGTCATCAACATTGTAGAATATTTATACTCTTTCTTTTCTCCTTGCTCCATTCTCCTTTTTAACCTTTTTCATCCTTCACATTAAAGATAGATTTTACAAGAAATCTTGTTTGTATATTCAAATGTTGTAGTACTAGACAAAGAAGAAAGAATAAAGTTCATATTTTGTTTTTATTTTGCTAAAGTGTGATTTTGAAAGCAATTTAACATAGATTATTACTTTGTTGTACAGTTAGTTTTCAGCATTTCATATGTAGAAACCATTGGGTGAAATTCCCTACACGTTCTTGGGATCAAGATTCCCTTCTTGCCAACTCTTTCCAGCAAAACTTTGTCTCTTACCTTATTGAATCTGAGCTTGGGAGACCTATATTTGGCCAGAGCTCTAATGACCTTTAGAAATGTGGAGGTAACTACCACACAGGGGCAATATCTTTTGCTTCATCCTATGCTTCCATGTCTGGTTAAGTGGGTGGCTGAGCATGAAGCTTAGTGTGAATTACATTTCTTGTAGAAGCCTGACACTGACATTGTCTGGGTTGCTACAAGAGTTTCTCTGAGTGAGGTGAGTACCATCTATGAATGACACATTGGACCATATGGACTTAGCAGATAGATATAGAATAATCTATCCAAAAAAGTGGAATACACATCTGTTCAAGTGCACATGGAACATTCTCCAGGATAGATCATATGTTAGACCACAAAACAAGTCTCAATAAATTTAGGAAGACTAAAATCGTATCAAGCATCTTTTCTGATCACAATGGTATGAAACCAGAAATCAATTACAAGAAAACTGGAAAAAAAACAAAAACACGTGGACACTAAACAACATGCTGCTTAACAATCAGTCAATGAAGAAATTAAAGAGGAAATAAAAAAGTACCTTAGACAAATGAAAATGGAAACATAATGGTAGAACATTTTTGGGATAAAGCAAAAGTACTTCTAAGAGGGAAGTTCATAGCAATGTAGGCCTATCTCAAGAAACAAGAAAAATATCAAAACAATCTACTTTACATCTAAGGGAACTAGAAAATAAAGAACAAAGTCCAATGTTAGTAGAAGGAAGGAAACAAAACATAAAGATCAGAGCAGAAATAAATGAAATAGAGACTAAAAAGAAATAAAAAAAGATCAATGAAACTAAGAGTTGATTCGCTGGTTCTTTGAAAAGATAAATAAAACAGACAAACCTTTAGCCAGACTCACCAAGAAAAAGAGAGGAAGAGCCCCGATAAATAAAATCAGATATCAAAGAGGAAAAATTATAACCAATAACACAAAAATACAAATGTTCCTAAGTTAATACTATAAACAATTATATGCCAACAAATCAGACAATCTAGAATATATTCCTAGAAACAAAACAATCTTCCAAGACTAGGTCATGAAGAAATAGAAAATCTGAATAGACTGATTACTAGTAATGAAATGGAATCGGTAACAAAAAACTCACAAACAAAAGTTCAGAATCAGATGGTTTCAAAGGTGAATTCTACCAAAAATCTAAAGAAGAGTTAAAACATGACTTTCTCCTGTTCAAAAAAAGTACAAGAGGAAGAAATGCTTCCAAATTCATCCTACGACACCATCATTACCCTGATACTATAACCAAAGACACTACACACACACACACACACACAAACTATAAATCAATATCCTTGATGAACACAGATGCAAAAATTCTCAACAGAATATTGCAAACCAAAACCAAATTCAACAATACATTAAAAGGATCATACATGACAACTAAGTGGGATTCATTCCAGGGATACAAGGATGGCTAACATCCACAAATCAATAAATGAGATACACCACGTTAACAAAATACAGGACAAAAATCATACAATTATCTCAACAGATACAGAAAAACCATTTGACAAAATTCAACAGCCACCCATAATAAAAACCCTCAACAAAGGTGGGACAGAGAGAATATATCTCATCATAATAAAGGCCATATATGACAAATCCACAGATAACATCATACTCAGTGGTGAAAAACTGAGAGCTTTTCCTCTAAGATCAGAAACAAGACAAAGATGCCCATTCTCACCACTTTAATTCAACATAGTATTAGAAGTCCTAGCCATAGTAATCAGGTAAGAAAAAGAACTAAAAGGCATCCAAATTGATAAGTAGCTGTCACTGTTTGCAGATGATATGATACACAGAAAACCCTGAAGACTTCACCAAAAATCTATTACAAGTACTAAATAAATTCAGTAATGTTTCAGGATACAAAATTAATATACAGAAATCTATTACAATTATACACTAAAAACAAAGTAGCAGAAAGAGAAATTAAGAAAACAATCCAATTTATAATTGCATCAAAAAGAATAAAGTAGGGGCGCCTGGGTGGCTCAGATGGTTAAGCATCTGCCTTCGGCTCAGGTCATGATCCCAGGCTCCTGGGATCAAGTCCCGCATCGGGCTCCCTGCTCAGTGCAGAGCCTGCTTCTCCCTCTCCTTCTGTCATTCCCTCTGCTTGTGCTCTCTGGCTCTATCTCTCTGTCAAATAAATAAATAAAATCTTAAAAAAAAAGAATAAAGTATCTAAGGATAAATTTAACCTTGAGGTAAAAGACCTATACTCTGAAAACTATAAAACACTGAGAGAAGAAATTAAAGACAAAAGAACTAAATAGAAAGATATACAGTGCTTATGGTTTAGAAGAATTAATATCATTAAAATGTCCACACTACACAAAGCAATCTATAGATTCAGTGCAATCCCTATCAAAATACCAATGGTATTTTTCACAGAACTTCAACAAATCATCCTAAAATATGTACATGAGCACAAAAGACCCCAAATACCCAAAGCAATCTTCAGAAAGGACAAAGCTAGAGGTATCATGCTTTCTGACTTCCAAATATACTAAAGTCATAGTAATCAAACAGTGTGGTATTGGCATAAAAACAGACACAGAGATCAATGGAACAGAACAGAGAACCCAGAAATAAACCCACACTTAGATGGTCAATTAATCTACCATAAAGGAGGCAAGGCAAGTGCACACACTGAGGATAAGATGGTCTTTTTAATAAATGGTGCTGAGAGAACTGGACAGCACACGTAAAAGAATGAAACTGGACCACTTTCTTATACTATATATAAAAATAAACTTAACTGGATTAAAAACATAAATGTAAGACCTGAAACTGCAAAACTTCTAGAGGAAAACAAGGGCAGTAAGCTGCTTGACATTTTCTTAGCAGTATTTTTTTTTGGATCTATCTCATCAGGGAAGTATAACAAAGCAATAATAAACAAATAGGACTACATCACACTAAAAGGCTTTTGCACAGAGAAGGAAATCATCAACAAAATGAAATAGCAACCTACTGAATAGGAGAAGTTACTTGCAAAGGACAGATCCTTTAAGGGGTTGAAATCTAAAATATAAAAAAGAACTCCTATAACTCAATACATACATAAATACACACAAGAACAAAAATAACCCAATTAAAAAATGGACAGAGGCCCTGAATAGATATTTTTCCAAAGAAGACCTACAGATGGCCAACAAGTACATGAAAAGATGTGTAACACCACTAATCATCAGGGAAATACAAATCAAATCCACAATGAGATATCATCTCACACGTGTCAGAATGGCTGAAAAACAACAACAACAACAACAACAACAAATAACAAGTTGGCGAGGATGCAGAGAAATGGGAGCCCTTGTACCCGGTTGGTGGGAATGTAAATTGGTACAGTTCCTACAGAAAACAATATGGAGGTTCCTCAAAAAATGAAAACTAGAACTACATGATCAAATAATTTCACTTCTGGGTATTTATCAACCCCCCTACAAAACACTAATTCAAAAACATATAGGTAGCCGTATGTCACTGCAACATTATTTATAACAGCCAAGATATGGAAATAATGCAAGTGCCCATCAATAGATGAATGGATAAAGAAGATGTGGTGTGTGTGCATGCAATGGAATATTACTCAGTCATAAGAAAGAATTAAATCTTGCCATTTATGACAATTATGGGTAGACCTAGAGGATATTATGCTAAGTGAAATAAGTCAGACAGAGAAGGACAAACACTGTATAATTTCACTTACATGTGGAATCTAAAAAACAAATGAACCAACATACAGAATCAGAAACAGACTTATGGACAGAGAGAACAAACTGGTAATTGCCAGATAGGAGGGAGGTGGGGGGATGGGCAACAGGCTAAATAGGTGGAAGGGATACACATGTACAAACTTCCAGTTATAAAACATGGAAGTCAAAGGATGTGATGTACAACACAGGAAACATTGTCAATAATAGTGTAATAAATTTGTATAGCACAGATGGTAACTAGACTTATTAAAGTGAACATTAACAGTATATAAAAATATCTAATCAATATTTTATAATCTGAAATTAAAATATTGTATGTCAATTATAATTCAATAAAAATTTGTATGTAAATGAATTAGGCTAAGGGTTGATCTTTATTTTTATCAAGTTCTAAGAAGGTGAGAAGGACTTGGAGAGTTATATACAATGTATTACCCATCCACAACAGTGTCAACAGAATAAAAAGTGATTCACACTAATTTGTTTCCTTTTGCAACCCATTTCATATTCTTCCTAAGCAACTGTATCCTTGACTAAAGCTGTAGGAAAGAATAAAAGTTGTATTGGCTCTTATTTTCTTTAATGCTGTTCAGATAGAGAAATACTAAACCATCATCCTTAACAGCAAGAAACATTTATTGCCCCAACCATCGTGGATGGACCACTAAGGTCAATGGAATGGATTTGGATGAATCAGCTTACTAGAAATATATTTATTGAGAGCATTAGGCATTAGTACAAACTTTCTATGACAGCTTAAAAAGAAGATACATGCCAAGTAAATCATCTCTCCAAAGCTTTCTAAATTTTAAAATAGTATAGCAGTAGAGGTATTTGGAATAAACTATGCACACTGGGATTACAGCAATGTGACTATTTGGGAAAGAGCAGGTTTCAGGCTAAATAAAACAGTGGGACTGAGGAAAATGACCTGTGTGCAGATACTGGCTCCTTATTAATAGTGGAGATTGTGTCGATGTTATCAAGGGGCAAGTACAAAAGAGCTTAGAAAACTGTTGTGTATCTAGATATGTATGCTTTATCAGTCACTAGGCCCTATGTTTAAATTTTTAAAAAAAGACAAGGACAGCGACAAAGATTATGAGGAGGGAGGGAAAGGAAAGGAACGAAGGAGGCAGAGAACAGTTATGCCCCTTTTCATGTTAAAAAGCATATTTTACTATTCCAAGCAATTAGTTATATTTAAAATGAGTTTCTGACATTACTGACCAATTATATTTTTTATTCAACTTCAAACAATAAACAACTTCCCATCAGAATAGAGCTTGTGTTGAAGAATTTGAAATAGGTATCTCTTGGGGTTGTTGCCAGGTCCAGCTTCCAATGACTTCCCATTCTCTAAAAACTCCACAGTAGCTTTACAGACCACAGCCTTCATAGTCAAGTGGGTGGCCATTCAGAGCAATCACTGCTCCTGGGAAGGACAAAAAAAGAAAGAAAGAAATGGACGCCTGGGTGGCTCAGTGGGTTAAGTGTCTGCCTTCGGCTCAGGTCATGATCCCAGGGTCTTGGGCTCCCTGCTCAGAGGGGAGTCTGATCCTCCCTCTGCCCCCCCGCCCCTGGCCCATGTGCTCTCTTTCTCTCTCAAATAAATAAATAAAATCTTCAAAAAAAAAAAAAAAAGAAAGAAAGAGAGAAAGAAAGAGGAAAAAAAAAAAAACTGCCTGGCTGTTGGGAAGCTCATTTGTATTTTGTGACCCTAGATCTTTCATTATACCTGAATGAACTTGGGGTAGAATCAGGACCAAAACTAGGCCAGTCAGATACTGGTAATTTCAAGAAGAAAAGAAGGTCAGAGTTAGTTGAGTTATGCTAACTGAATTGCTTAGCATAATTGATTAGGTCCTTGAACTCCTTCTGCAGAGGTCCACTGGCCTCCTTGGTTTTTCTCTAAGCTCTTCCTGCATCCTGTTGATGAATTATCTCTTACTGGTGTTGCTAGCCAGAGTTACTCTCAACCAAGAGAGTCAGAATTCATTCACTCCATATCACTGATGCTAAGAACATTTGGTGGCCCAACTGTGGACTGTGTAATTTCAAATTATAAAATGACAAAGATACCAAATGCTGAAATTTGGTTCAAGGAAATGTATAAACTCTAGCACATGTCACTAAACTGCAAGCATTTCCAAGAATATCAAACATTTTGCTTGGGTTCTCTTTGGGAGTTTGACACATCTACTTATAAGAGTAATCAATTATTTCTGCAGAGCCAATCAAAATTCATTTCAAATAATTTGTAATTGGATTTTTTGGAAGAAAAAAACATCTACTTTGTATTACTAGAATATCGGATCTCTAATCCTGATCATGCTGGTTAATATAGTCTCAAATAAGTAATTTCATACAAGGAAACTCAAGCACAGAGAAGTGTCCTTAACTCAGGTTTTTAATCAAGATTGTTGCTGAATCAAGAGAACTCCCCAGCATGCAAATTCTAGGCCTGTGAAATTGAATCTAAATTATAACAGCTTCCTTAAAACTTGACAAATACCCTCAGTTAAAATTCAAGGGCATGTAGTATCACGGGAGTTACTTGCCCAAATGCATTTTAATATGACCCAACATGCACGTTGCCGTGTGAAGAACATGAGGGTTGTGAGTCAAGAACAGATACAGTTGTGTAAGAATTACGGCACTGCTATGTCTCTAGCACTGACTTATTTTCACATCCAGAAAGATACAGACTCCATCTACTGCATCCACCATTTTATTGGGGAAGTTACCATAGAGATCTCTAAAGATTTTGTTTCCTCTGTGATTTGGTTTTATGAGCTTTGAAACTAGATAAATGATAGGTTTATCAAGATATCTAGGTATTAAATACTTGACCAAAAACCACCGGAACAGGACATAACAAAGCCATTGTCCTATCTTTTACCACACATAACTACTTTTACTTTTCTCAGCTTGTGAAGAAATATCACTTATGCAACAAGTCCAAATTCTAACTCTAACCATCTTATGCAATTATTGGTTCAACTGTAAGAATTCCAGGATCGTCCTTAGACTGACACCCCTTATTCTCCTTGTATTCTGTAAAAGCTTCTATTATAGTTCTATGTTATATTCAACTCCAAAATCTCAGGGGTTCACAAAAAAGCATTTTCCGACCATGGATCCATAGGTCAGCTGCAACTTCAGGTAGAAGTTCAAGTTACTTCTCACTCTGGGACCCAGGGTGAAGGAACATCTCCTATTTATAATGGAATGTTGTCATGGAGAGGTGGGAATTAACAGGGCTTACAGAAACTTACAGTACCTCTCAAAGCTTCTTTTCAAGACGGCTCCAATTTAAAACTGGCATGTTGTCACTCTCCCCCGCAGTCCATTGGTCAAAGTAAATGACATGGTATGCCCATCATCAATGGGGTGGAGATGTATACTACTCTTATCATGGGGTGAGGGAGAGGAAAGAAGATTTTTCTCAACAATACTGTTATCTGTTATATATTTTCTGCCCAAGACACTCCCGAAACTTCATATCCTGCTAAGTTTTCAGACAAGGACTGGGAACCACAGGCAACTGGCAGGTTTGAAAGGATACTTTTCAACAAAGAAAAATGAGAAGGTTTGAGAAGCTCCATGAGCTTTGGTGGGAATATGAAATGTTAACATCAAAGTTATCAGCATATGTGGAAATCACTAAAATCTAGTCTCCTTTCGGTATCTTGATCTATTATCACCACTCAATTCAGTATTTATTTTCTTTGGCACCTATCAATACTATCTAATATATCCTAAGGAATAACCTGAATATATCTTTAAACTTGTATTTTAACTAAAAATAGCATGTGCTAAGCACTTGATCATGCTCCCTCTCATCCCAGGCATCTTGCTCAGAAGTGTGTCATTTGATAGGACATGCATACAGAGCTGAAGTTCACTATGTTGTTTATTGCCTTTTTTATTTTTTCCCTACTTTAATTAAAGCTTTCACTGATGGTGAAATTATTGGTCCTGGAATGATCCTTGACAATGTCCTAAAAAAAAAAAAACCACTTAAACTCATTGTTATATGGTGCTTTTGAACTAGCTTAGCATGAGAAGAATAGCTATTACATCGCACAACTAAATTTTTTTTAAAGATTTTTTATTTATTTATCTGAGAGAGAGAATGGGAGACAGAGAGCATGAGAGGGGGAGGATCAGAGGGAGAAGCAGACTCCCCGCTGAGCAGGGAGTCCGATGCGGGACTCGATCGCGGGACTCCAGGATCATGACCTGAGCTGAAGGCAGTTGCTTAACCAACTGAGCCACCCAGGTGCCCCGTCGCACAACTAAATTTTTATTTGATAATTGCCTCAAGGAATTTAACTCATAAGATACTAAAATATCTGTGGAGCCCTAGTTTTCTGACAATTTATCTTTTGTTTTTTTAATGCAGACTACTACATCTATCATTTCATTAGAATTTTTACATCTGTGAAAGAGAAAGAATACTGCGCATGATTTCTATTTTGTTGGAATTTTAAAAGTTTTTTACTTGAACAAGATGATGTTGTTAAATTTAACTTTTTGTCATCATGCAGCATTTAGTTTTCAGTAACTGAAGTTTTCATTTATTAGTTTGGTTGGGTTTGGGAGGGGTTGTTCTTCTGTTGTGTTTTGTGGAGGGCTTTTTTTTTTTTTTTCAATTTTTTTTGTTTGAAGTCCTTACAGACACTCCATGTTAGAGTGCCACTTTTTCCTTTGGTGAGCTTGAAAGAGATTTCCTGGCTCAAATTTAAATTCAAAATTCCATCCATCTTCTAATTCCAAGTATATTATTATTAAATATTTCAGTCAATTTCTCTGAACTCTATATATTGTCTCTTGAGAACGAAACATGCAAAGCAAAAGTAAAGTTTGCTATTGGATTTGCAGTAAAGCAAAGCAGAATAACTATAGTTTTAAAAGATACATGGAATGCCACCAAATTAAAAGTGCGAAGCTGCCAAACTCCTGTTCTCCTTTTCAGAAACATGTGCAACAGGATTAGATAAGCTACCATCACCTGAGTGGTTTCTTCTAATTAAGGCAGAAGCCCCACAAGGCCACAAATGGCCATTTCTGCAGGAAAAAAGGAACAGAAAAGCTCTGTCCTATCTTCAGAATACAGACTTTGTGTTCCACTAAATTTATTTGGAACCCCACAATTTTGAAGCTTGGCATGACCAGATAGCTTGCCTGAAAAACCTACCCCTTGCTCAGACTGTCTTGGCTGATTTTCCTAACATATTTTTAGTCAAAGAGAAAGGCAAGAAAGTAAAGTATAAAGAAAGGGGTTTGGGCTGAGATCCTGACATTTCCACGTTATATATCCCTTTTTAGCAAATAAGTTGGGGCATGGCTCACAGCTGCAGAATCCAAATGTCTGTTTCGAACGGCTGTTTAATGTATGGGGTAGAGAAACAGTTTCTAAGTTTGACTCTTAACTCTGCCAATGCGTGATCTTTGTCATATTACTTATCTGTGCCTCAGAGTCCATGTTAATAGGAGCAATTTCTTCATAGTATCCACTTTATGGAGCTATGATGACAATTCAATGAAAGGATATATAGAGACAGCATTTCACATGGCATTCAAGTCAAAGTAAGCAAATGATAATTTAGAAAGATTGTTCAGTGAAACTACAAGTCATCCAGGAAAGAAAAACAAAACACACTAAGCAACAAAATGTTTGTCTCTTGTCATAGATTTTACTTAATAAGAATCAAGTTGGTCAGGTTAAAGGACACAAGCAATTTATATTCTTGGTTGACCACCCCTTCTTTCAGATATGCTGCTCATAACATGAGTGAACTATTTGGAAAGAATTGCAGCTTTTAGTGCTTCCATTCTGAGAAATAGGGAAAGGACTAGAGCCATGCTGTTCAACAGAACTACAGTGTGAGCCACATAGGGTCACTATATTTTAAATACTTTAGTAGCCACATAAATAAAGTAAAAACAGGTGAAGTTTATTATATTTTATTCAATATGATTTATCTAAAATGCTGTAACTCATCTAACTCATGAAAATTGTTGAGATATTTTACATTTTACCCCAAATCTGACCAGCCAGCCACATTGCAAAGTACTCAATAGCTGTATATAGTTAATGGCTACCATACTGAACAGGGAAGGTGTGAAGGATGGGGAAGATAAGGAAGAAGAATTGGGAGGGGAAACAGGTTATGAGGCTGTCCAGTGGCATTCATGTAAATTTTGTGACCTAATACTTTGTTTGCAAGCTGAATGAGATCAGAGAATCATTTTCAAGGCTGCAATAAGCCACATTATCTAAAGATGCTGGTATGTGTACTAAAATAACTTGACCATCTTAACAAGACATTAATCGGTTATGAGTTGAGAATATCTTTTGTTGCCTACTTAATAAATTTTAAGAGCTATAACACCTTGAAACTGCTCACTTTTACCATGAAGGGTCTAATGAAAGGGGAAGATGGTTCTTCAAAATGGTTTATTAAAACTGTTGTAGTCTCTCCTAGCCTTACCTTAGCATTCTTCTCAAGATACACCACTGACGGGGGCGCCTGGGTGGCTCAGATGGTTAAGCCTCTGCCTTCGGCTCAGGTCCTGATCCTGGAGTCCCGGGATCGAGTCCCGCATCGGGCTCCCTGCTTGGCGGGGAGTCTGCTTCTCCTCCCTCTGACCCTCCTCCCTCTCCTGCTCTCTGTCTCTCGTTCTCTCTCTCTCAAATAAATAAATAAAATCTTTAAAAAAAAAAAAAAAAGATACACCACTGAGGATGGCTCTATAAATGAGGCTATGTACAGGGTTCTGCATATAGGAATATTGATCAATTTTATCTTCGTCTCTTAATAATTGCATATTTTATTGTACTAATGTTTCTTATAATAACTATCATATTAAATCAGAACTTTAACATTATGATTCATAAATATCATGAAACTTGGCACCCATAAATCACAGCACTAAATTGGAAGTTTAAAGTTAAGATTTATAAACTAACATACTAAATCACAACTTTAAAATTTAGGATTCATTAATAAGAACTTTTATATGCATGATATATAAATCAAAGCACTGCACCTGATTCTTGGAAGTTAATGCATGTAAATCAGAATTCTGAAAGTTAATATTAATAAATCAAGGAAATGCATTTTACTTGGTAAATTTCTTTTTTAATAGAATAGTTCCTACATTCCATAATGGGCACTATCTTCTGAAAAATATGCATCTCAAAATTTCCTTTGATAGCCATTTCCAGAACATCTTTTTTTTTTCTGAGAGAGAAAGAGAGAATGACAAAGAGTGAGAGCGAGCATGAGCAGGGAAGGGGGGAAGGGAGAGAGAGAATCTAAGCAGGCTCCACGCCCAACACAGAGCCCCACACAGGGCTGCATCTCATGACCCTGAGATCATGACCTGAACAGAAATCAACAGTTGGACGCTTAACACACTGAGCTGCCCATGTGCCCCTCCAGAACATCTTTTCTTATTTAAGCCCATTGCTCTTATGTGAGCATGGAAATATCTGACATGCACCTTGTTCTTACAGATGCTCTTATTTTTGAAAACAGTAAGTCACACTACAGGTTTTCCATTTCCAGGCAAAAAAATGCCTGCAAAACTTAGCCTTCCTTCATAGGAGTCATATTCTGCACCTTTGATCATTTTTAACAAGTGACTACAAGTCCTTCTGAAGGTGATGTGAACAACATGGACAAAATGTTCTTACATGGGTCCCATTAACACATAGTGTGGTAGATAAATTACCTCTGGACCCTAATATGTCATGCCTATTTGTAGCAGTCCATTTATATCTCACAGCCAAAATACCAGAAACAGCTTGAGTTTCCCATAGTAATGTGTTATTGTGAGCTCAGAGGTTGAACTGCTTCACTCCCTTCATGCTTTAGATTCCCTGGGCTTCTGAGTAACCCAAAGCAAACTAGATTCTGTCTTTTCCACTCCATTAAAATGGCCCTTTTTAAAGTTACTAAAGACCTACATGCTGTCAAAGACCAAAAACCAAGTTGAGTTCCTATCATAAATGAATATTCATCAACAGTTCTCACTGTTGTTTCCCATATCACCAGGATCTGTGATCCTTCCTTTCTCCTACCTCTCCAGCAGCATCTTCTAGTCTTCTTTATGGCACCTCCTTCCTAAGACCTCCTACTTTCAGTGTTAGTGTTCCACACAGTTCTCCCGTGAAGTATCTTTTCCCCCCCTCACTATGCAACTGCCCATCTTTTCTTACAGGATCTACTACCACTTAAATGCTGATTATTTATGGGGCTCTTTTCTAAGATCTAGAAATATTTACCAGGTATTTTTTCCTTATTGCACTACTAGCCTCTCTAAATTTACATACTTAAAATGAGATTCCATATTTCTTTGGACAAAGCAACTTTTTTCAATCCCCAATGCCAACTCCTAACTCTAAACGGTTAAGACTTCTTTCAAATTTCAACCATTCATTCCATTCCTACAGCCACTGTTTTAATTTAGGCCCTAATTAATTCTTTCTTGGACTGTTCCACAGTTTCCTAACTGCTATCTCAGCATTCCACAATGACCCATTTTCTTCTACCTTCTCATCTCTATCTCTGTCTCCCATCATATTCTACACTTGAAATGAATGGTTCTCAATCTGGGAAATTTTGGTCCCCAGGGAACATTCAGAAGTGTCTGAAGACATTTTTGGTTGTCATGATTAGGGGTGGCAGTGCTACTGGCATATAGTGGATCGAGGCCATGGATATTGTGAAACATCCTCCAATGTACAGGACAGGCCCCCACAACAAATAATTATCCAGTCCCAAATGTCAATAGCGCAGAGGTTCAAAAACCCTACCTTAGATGAACTAAATATGCCTATTTCACCAAGAGAATGAAACTGTTGTGTGGATCTTTGAATATGCCCTATAGATGCTATCTTCTTCACCAGAAGTGGCCCTTCCTCATTCATACTCAGGCCCAGGAGTCTTCAGCTGGTAAGCCCCAGTTCAATGTGGCTTTGAACTGTGAAGAGTTTCCTCCTCTGTGTAAAGTTTGGCTCAGCTTTTAAGCATCAGTGACCTACCAACATGGTTTTGTGGAAACAACATGCATGGGATTCAGAGTCAGAATGATCTTGCTTTGAAATAGCACCCCACCTTACTAGTGGTGTATACTTGGGCAAATTAACCTGTTTGAATCCTAGTTCCTTCTTAGAATTATGAAAATACCAAACAAACAAGTTTATCATTAGGACTTAATCAGATATTGATGCAAGGGAAATCCACCTCCACATTTGTCACCCTACTGACCACTAAAATTAGTGTGGCTGGTTTTACAGGTTATCACCTACACAGTAAATGGAAAGGAAGGATCATCTCACATAAAGGATGTACATTCTTCAATGAAAGGAATACGAGTAACTTGGCTCCCCAAATTGACTCTCCTAAGTTGTTTCAAAGTCTATTTGCAGGTGAATATAAAACAAGAAATCTAATTCTAAAATGTGTATTATCTGTCATGAGGTATACTTGCATATTTGGGCTGTTCCAGCAAGGAAACTCTATGGCACCTGATTCATCTACTTTTGGAAATATGCTAATTTATGTGGATTATATAATAAAACATAAGAATTTGCAGTTTAGTTGGAAAACATAGGACTGGAATTTTAAAGTGAGGAGAAAATAGAATGCTATAGCTTATTGTCAACTAGTAAAATGATGGCACAGAAAAGTACTATACACTTTTCTTTACAATTTAGGTAATGAAAAGGTAGTACTTGTAACTAATGTATGAAATTGAAGATAGCATAGCCATCATTTTGTGTGTGTGTGTATGTTTCCACTCTTTTCTTTCCTCTCGAAAAGATTTTTCCAGCTAATTTTGTAGCATGGAAGATGCAATATGCACACTCTAGAGCATTCCAATTTACCAGGGTTACAAATATAAATTGATCAGAGTAATGTAGAACTCTAAGGAACATATACAAATGTATTTGAAATAATTCTCAAAAATGTGGTGATTAATTCTTCTGCTGAAGCTCCCACAACAAATGTTTACTTGAGAATTTTTTGAAGCTGTGTTTTTTAAAACTTCAGATGAATTCAACATTACAGTAAGCAGAGCCATCCTCTCTGCAGTAATGCTCTTGCATCATCTAAGCTATTCCCAGAGGAAATAATGGGTTAAAGGAAAACCAACTGAAAAATAACTTTTATCAGATCTACTGTAAAAGGCTTTTCTGACATCAAGGGCATATGCAGATTCCCTTGATAGCCTGATTCCATGTGATTTAGTTTAGTAATTTTCTTACTTCCCATCATTTACTTTATCTAAGTAACTTGCCTTCTGAATATATACTTTTATGCATAAAATTACACACATTATGAGGGAATACAGCATTGATACCATTTTGAAAATATCACAATGCATGCCTCTTGAGAGTTTAGTAACGTATTTGTGATTCTGAGAGAATTATTTGTTCTAAAATTTGAAAAGGATTAGTTCTCATATTTAGCTACTATTTTATGTCAATTAACTAAACTCTGAAAGATGTATAGTATTATGTGAAACTGTCTGAAGCTGTCTGATTTTTATCTTTAAATGGCATTTATCACCAAATGAGAAAAAAATTAAAACATGTTCCCCTCTCAAGATTTAGTTCACATGATAATATCCTATAGTCAAGGAAGAATCTCAAAATATAAAGGGACATGCTTCAATGTTAATTTATAAAAAGCCTGTATGCCATGAACATTATTTTAAAATGAAAGGTGAATTATAATCTAAAAGAAAAATTAAACATTAGGAGAAGGCATTACTAGTTTAATACATAAATGTTCTCATAAACAAAACTGGGTAAATTATATTTGTAGAAACATGATAGGGGATAGGAATAGATAATTATAAAAAAACACAAAATACAGATGGTCAGTAATGTAAAAATAGCATTAGGTTTACCAGTTAAAATTGAAACAATCACATCATTTACCTTCCACATGGTTCACCTTTTAATGCACTGTTACTACCCAGTATTGACATGCATATGAATAAAAAGGAATGGTAGTTTTATATACTTGTGGTAAATATATAAATTCATACAACTTTCTAGGGAGAAATGGGTCTTTAAAATGGTATTATCTTTTTAATTTTTTTTATTTTTTAAAAAATTTATTTATTTGAGAGAGAGAGACAGATAGTGACAGAGATAGCAAGAGAGAGCACAAGCCGGGAGGAGAGGGAGAAGCAGGCTCCCCACTGAGCAGGGAGCCCAATGTGGGGCTCGATCCCAGAACCCTGGGATAATGACCTGGGCTGAAGGCAGACGCTTAACTGACTGAGCCACCCAGGTACCCCAAAATGGTATTATCTTTTGATATAGAAAGTTTCTAGGAGTTTATCCTGAGAAAATACCTACAGCCACAAGATTGTTGCATTATTTGGTATCCACAATCAGAAAGAACCTAAATATCCAAAGAAAGGGGATGATTTGAATAAATTATGGTATACCCATAGAAGGATTACTATGCAGCCATGAAAAAGATATCCTGGAAATATACTTACTGATGAAAAAACATGTTCATAACTCATGGTTGTGTGTGTGGGGGGGGAAGTTCCCCAAAAAATGCAAGCCATTTTTAAAAAATGCAAACCATGATCCTGTATTAGAATCTTTTAGCCATAAAAATTGTTTAGTTCTACATAGGTAATAAAATTTTATTATAACATGTGTCCAGCAAAAGGAAGAGCCATAGAAAACCCTGCTCAACAGCTTTCTGTTCAGGACTCATGAATAAACAAGACAATAGTCCTTCACAACTCAGGATAGGAAAGCAGCTCTGAGGATCAGTTATTCCAACATCCTTCAGTAGATACTTATTGTTGTCTTCTCCAATGATTCTCCTTTTATTGCCTTCCCTCTCCCTTTTTATTTCTCTCTCTCTTGTTTCTTATTATTTGTTTCTTTTTCTATGTACTCTACTTCTCCTGTTGTCATTGCTTTGGTTTCTTTGTGTGTCACAAACAAAACTCCCTAAGTGAGAGGATCCTATTGAGCCTGGTATTTGGCACCCAGGAAGGTGTGCCATGCCCACAATGGGTAGGGTTCTTATGGTAGGCCACCTATTGAGCTCCTGGTCCAGTCTTTAGTTGGTTATCTTTGCTTTTGCAGATGATTCATGGTCCAATCAATTTTGTCTGGGACAGTAGAGTCACATGACAAGAAACTATGGTAACTTATGCAGAAGAAGCTACTCCTTCTTGCTTACTTTGAAAGGGAATTGTAGACTTGGAGGACACTTAGGGTTACCTTTCTGTGGTGAAAATAAAGACTGTAACATAGAATCTATAACAAAGATCATTTTATTTTGTTCTTATTAATGGTTTACTTTTTTATATTAAACATCTCCATTATCTGCCTATAAGAAAAAATCAAAGTAAGTTTTTATAGTTTAAATGACTTGATCCAGTCTCCTGCCTAAAGGCTATTATAACCCTACCAGCAATTATTTGTAAACAGTCTTCTTCAAAAACATCCATTCTATCTCATTTATCATTCCATCAGCTATTCTCGTTCCTGTTTCAATCCTGATTCCTATAAGAACCTTGTTAATAATGCTTATGAAGGTCAGTGATTTCTAAATACTGAAACACTCCCATTATCCACTTTATGTTTAATTTCACCTTTCTCAAAAAAAAAAGTATGTGGATATTGCAGTTAAGTGATTACTTACATCTTATGCAGAATCTTATAGAACTCAGTTTTGAGGCCATATGAGCCAAGAATACATTGCCTTTTCAAAATTTGGTGGTGCTTTTCTATCTTAACAATTTCTTCATTCTCAAAACCTTGGTCTTTCCAAATTGATTCTTTCCTAGCTTCAGAAATAATTCTCTAAAAATTCCCATATCTGTAGGGTTATTATTTAATATCTTACTTAATGTCACCCTAGTCTATCTATTTTCATTTCTTAAGCCTGCTGTTATGGTTCATTTTCTTCCTGTTCTAACGTTAACACAATGAGTAGTGGGGTTTCTTTATTTGGCCTTTTTATTCTTTCATCAATTTGATCCTGTTCTTTATAGACTTTCCATAATTTAAATCGTGTATATTATTATCACTCTACACACAACTTTGTGCTAGAAATTCTGAGTCATACAGGTCCCCTGCTTATTAGTGGAGGGAAGGAATATATATAGTTATAATACAGGGAAAGGGGACAAAGAAGAGAACAGAGAGCTAAGAACTCTACTAGAGAGGCAGAATAGGGAAAATCTGAGGAGCACAGAAGTCATTGATAAGGGGTACTATATTTTTTCCTTTGTGTCTCATGCACATAATGAGATCAGTATTAAATAAATCATTTCAAATAGAAATCTACTTATTCAGAACAATGTAATATCAGGATGCCAGTATGGGGAGGGGGTATAGAAACTTGTTCAGGATAGAATGAGTCATGGTCAAATGTAGCAGATGAAAACTAAGTAAGGAAAACTTTTAAGAGAAGCCATTAAGAAGAAACTTCAGGAGTGCCCATTCAATAGGATGCAGATATACAAATGCCATGTTGCAAAGAAAATGTTGGAAGGATTGTTACCCAAGCAACTGAGCATTTTGGTAGTGAAAAGAGACAAGAAATCATAGAGGAGAAAATAGATAAATGACATGATAATGCCCAAAGATTAAAAATGATTAATAGCAAGATGACCAGCACCTCTAAGAACAACATTGGCCAGCTCAAAGCATGAACTGAGATTTAAAAAAAAAAGAAAAAAGAAAAAAAAAAGTACTGTCAACACCAAAAACTTTAAGAAATATTCAAATGTTTACATAAACCAAATATTAAAATAGGAAAGAAAGAAAAGGCTCTTTCAAGAGCCTTTACAACTGTTGTTAAATACTACAACAACAACAACAAAAACAATTACGGGGAAAGGAAAGTCTTCCAAACATGTTGTTGGAAAAAGATGGATATCCATATCCAAAAGAATGAAGTTGGACCTTACTTTATATACAAAGATTAACTCACAATGGACCAAAGACTTAAATGTAAGGAATAAAACTATAAAACTCTTGGGAGGAAACAGGAGAAAAGCTTCTTGACAGCGAGTTTAGCAATGATTTGAATATGACACCAAAGAAAAGATAATTTAAAAAAATAGACAAATATTACAATTTAAAACTTTTGTCTTCTTTTTTAAAATTTTATTTATTTATTTGACATGTGGGGCGATGACAACAAGCACAAGCAGGGGGAGCGGCAGGCAGAGAGAGAAGCAGGCTCCCCGCTGAGCAGGGAGCCCAATGTGGGGCTCAATCCCATGACCCTGGGATCACGACTTGAGCCAAAGGCAGACACTTAACCAACTGAACCACCCAGGTGCCCTAAAACTTTTGTCTTTCAAAGGACCAGTCAACAGTGTGAAAAGGCAACCAGAGGAATAGAAAAAAAAATTTGTAAATCATTTATCTGATAAGAAATATCCAGAATATATAAAGAACTCCTATATCTTAAAACTGAAAACAAAAAAATGGACAAATGACTTGAATGGACATTTCTTCAAAGACATACGAATGGCCAATAAGCACATGAAATGAAGCTCAACATTAATAATCATTAAGAAAATGCAAACCAAACCACAGTGAAAACCACCTCACATCCATTAAAATGGCTAGGAAAAAAAAAAAAAAAAAAAACAGCAGAACACATGTGTGGGCGAGGTTGTGGAGAAATTGGAACCCTTATGCACCGCAGGTGGGAATATAAAATGGTACAGGTATTATGGCAAACAGTAGGAGGTTTCCTCAAAAAATTAAAACCAGAATTACCATCTGGTCTAGCAATTCCACTTCTGGATATATACACAAAATAACTGGAAGTAAGCTCTCCAAGAGGTATTTCTACATCCATGTTCATAGCATCATTATTCACAATAGCCAAGAAGTGAAAGCAACTCAAGTGTCCATTCACTGATGAATAAGTAAGCAAAATTTACTACACGCATACAACCAAATACTACTCAGCCTTAAAAAGGAAAGAAGTTTTAATACATCTTACAACATAGATGAACCTTAAGAACATTATGCTAAGTGAAATAAGCCAGTCACCGAAGGACAAATACTGCATGATTCCACTTACATGAGGTATGTAGTGTAGTGAAATTCATAGAGACACACTGCCAGAACATCAAGGAGTTCACTGCCCAAAACTTAGGCAAACTCTTCATGGCCCAGGCTCTTCGAGAATACAAAACTAAGTAAAGGAAGTTTCCAGAAAAGGAGTTAACATGGACTCTTGAGATCACATTGGGGCAAATCTTGGAATAAATACATTTGCATAGTAAAAAGTCTTTCTAGCTAACAATAAAAATAAAACAAACAAACAAAACAAAAGAAAGTAAATTGGTGATTGCAAGGGGAAAGGGAAATGAGGAGTTGTTTTTAAATGGGTATAAATTTTCATTTGGGGAAGATGGAAGATGAAAACGTCTGGAGACTGGTTGCACACAAATGCATATTTAACACTACTAAACAGTACACATTAAAGTGGTTAAGATGGCAAATTTTATGTGTATTTTACAACTAAAAATAAAAAAAATACAAACGGTAAATTTCATGTTATGTGTATTTTATCATGATTAAACAAACAAACAAACAGAGCTCATCATGTCCTAGAAAGCCTTTCCACCCTCCCTTAGCCACATATCCTTTTACAATCCCATGAAAGTTCCAGGATCTTTCTCATCTCCAGCTTTTGCTCCTATTCTCTTGATCTGCAACCTTCCTCCCCCCTCTCCCATCCTTTCCTTCTCCTTCTCTGGCTATCTTCAAAGCTTTCATATCATGTTACTCTTTTAGGAAAAAAAACACTTTTCTTGACCATCCAAATCAAAATTATACTCCCAAGTGTTGATGTTTTAGCTTAACTCCTACTTTGTCCTACAATAAATTTCAGTATACATTTTGGGATGATCATTTCCTACAGCCTATCTTCTCTTAAGGACAGGGACTACCGTCTGTCTACTCAATACATAGCTGCATCCCCAACAGCTGGGAGCTTGCCTGGCACAGTTAGTTTTCAGTAAATAGGTCTGGTGAGTAAGGGAAGCTACTTGCTAGTAAAAGCTGTTTAGTATTTAGGTTAAATATAGTAAAATAATTTATTGTCAAAGCTGACAGAACTCTAAAAAGGTGTTAGTAACATTTTAGGAATAGAAGTGATATCAATACAGTTGGCTGATAGCTGTCATTTATTCACATTTCCTTCTATATGCCTTCATACAACACAATGCAGAAAACTAAAATTACATTCTCATACTCTCTTCAAATTATGTCTCTAAATGCTAACAAGTTTCCACCACTGAGACCCACTCTAAGGACCAAATGGCACAGAAACCATCTTTTTACTATGGGTGCTATCAATACTTGCAAAGTATTCATAAAGATATGTCTGTTTGTGGCCTGACACAGAGTCTCAGGGACAAGTCAGTAACTCGTAGGTGTGAGAGGCAGATGTGACACAGCATCTTCCTCCTCTTTGGACCTCAGCTGCGGTGAGTCCAGTGGCAGGCTGTTGACCATTGCTCCTCCATTTTTAAACACCTAAGTCTCTGTATTAAATCCCTTTCTGCTGAAAATACATAGAATTGTCAGTGCACTGCACTGAACACATAAAGATACACATAAAGCTTTAAAAAGATCAGAATTGGAAACATGTTAAGTTTTCCTATTATTGACATACAGCTATAACCTCAAGCCATGGCAAAATTCCAACACAACAACTAAATCAACCAGAGGTGATCATTTTAAAATGGAACAAAAGTGATCATGCAAAGCTAGCAGCAAATTACTAAATGAGTGTCATGGCATGTTAACATTGTTTCTTGACAGAGCCTTTACATTAGATCAGTTCAATCCCACACTCAGAGTGTACTTGCCATCTCGGCAAACATTTAACAAAAATCCCTCATGCAACTTCCTCTGAGAATCCTGTCCTGATCACTCAAGTATACCTGATACCTATCTTCCATGCTCCTATATCATTGTGTTTATTCTTCCATGAGAATTATCATCATATTGGTTCACAGTTACATTTTAACGTGTCTGTCCCTCATTCCACTCCATTTGGGGCTCGGACTGTCAATAAATGTATTTTTCCAAAGAACCTTAAGACCTAGTACAATGCTTGTCATACTGTAGGTGTGATTAATAAAACTGAATTTTTGTTATTGTATTATGACATAGCTAGGTAAACTTAATTGACTCAATAATAGTAACAACCAATGCACGGATTAATGGGTCTATACAAACTGAAGATCATTCTCAATTAGAATCACCCAGGCTTTTTCATTCTGAGTAGAAAGTAGTATTGCCTCGTCTTGTGCCACTGTGTCAGAATGTATTAAATTGGTACAGTAGGATTTTTATTTTGCTTCACAATTGAGCTTATCATTTTGTGTTGGTGGTGCTCAACCTCATCAACTGGATTTATAAATTTGCAAAAAGTTCAGATTTTATCTACCTCTTTCCCTCTGCCCACTTCATTACCTTCAGAGCTATGCCCACAGTAGGTGTGCAGTGGGACCTTTTTGCACAACCCTGTTCTTGTGACTGGCTGCCTCCCTCTTAGCTGATACCTCTGCTGGTCTCTAAACCTCTATGGCAGGTCTTCTTTCAATTTGCGAATTAGTAGGGGATCAACAGAAGCTATTGTATACTGCCTCTCATTTCATCCTTTAGAATAAACTGACTTTTTTGGACAACACCCATATACTTAAGACGCCCACATATTTGGAGTAAATCACTGTAAATAGGCGACCAGGAGAAAACAACAGCCTGTAGAACACATTACCAAGGAGTAGCAGGCAGCCAAGTTTTTCTTAACTGGGCCACTAGCCACCAATTTAAAGCTTTCATCTGAACACACTTTCACCACACAGAAGTCTGTTTTTCTGCACAACATAAATGGAAGGGGACAAAACACTGCTGCTTTAAGTTATATTAAATTGATATTGTTAAACACAATTCTGGCTTTCAGTCGGTAAACATGCTTTCAAAAATGCATCTTCAAAAAATGAAGGATGCTAAAGATAAAAGAATGTATGTAAATACACACGAAGAGAGGTCTTTCTTGTAAATTACTCCCACTCTTGCCATCACCCTTCTATTTCTTAAGATGAACTTGAAACTAACTGGTTGGGGGAGGTATTGGAGTCGGTCCTTACATAATGCCACTGAATGTTTTCTCTGTCATTTAGTTTCTAACAACACTAGCTGCCAAAAGGAAGGCAAACAACCACATTCTACTCCATTTGAATGCTGGAGAGCCTTTTTAAATTTTTTATATTTTCAGTTCCAAACCGAAAATAAGCATTTTCCAAGAAAAAAACTATTGTGGAGGTGAGTTATTGAGAGTGTTCTATTGTAATGATATTCTACCATAGAGCAATGAATGTGAGCTTATAATCATAAAAATACTTGATGATGCCTTATTATCCAAATATCCCAGAGCATTAAAGGAAATTAAAATTCCATCCATTTGCATACTACTTCTGATAGAGAATAAAATAAACAGGCAGAAAATTGTTTAAGGAGTTTATGTGCAATTCATAGTATCAAAATCATCGCCAAGAATATTTCTGATTCCCTGCCACCAAGACTAACCAAACAGACGATTTTCCACGGAAAATTTATATGCGACCTAAAACCTATATTCTGGTTTTAATTGTCAGCCCACTATGTACATTTTGTTCCTTAAAAGATTCTTCATAGATACTGTTTCCTTCTTATCCCTTTTTCCATCCCTGTACTTCCAGAATTTCAAAACTTTGTCCTGAGATGCACATTCAAGGGGCTTTACATGAAAAACCTTTGGGGATTTCAAAGAAGCAGTTAACCCATTCGCTATTCTCACTGTGTGCAACTAAAGTCTTTTCAAATTAATGGAAAGATCTACTTTGTTGGAGAGAAGAAAAAGCAACATCACCAATGGCAACTTAACAACCCAAAGGAAGGTCAACCCAGTGGTCTGGGAGCCAGGTGGTCCCAATCCTGCCCCAGGAGACCTGCTTTTGGTTTTGTTTCCAAACCCTTAATCCGCAGAAAAGAGATAGAAAACCTCCTTCGCTCAGACAAGATGCATTCTTTTTTTTTTTACTCTTTTTTTAAGCTTTTACTTAAATTACAGTTAGCACACAGTGTAATATTAGTTTCAGGTGTGCACTATAAGACAGGATGCATTCTTGTAGTTCTCCTTACCTGTGACAACTGGAGCTGGAAGACTTGCAAAACACCAACGCCTGAAAAAACTACCAAGAGTAACTTTACCTTAAGAAGACCTTAGAAGATTCGAGAGCTAATCATGAAGCTCTTTCAGTCTCCTCATTGAGACCAGTCACTCCCTTCAGCTCTTCTTTAGGCCGGTGCTACTTAGAGTGTTGTTCAACAGCATTGGCATCACCTGGGAGCTTTTTCGAAACCGCCCAACTTCTGATCTCCAAACCAGAAACTACGTTTTAACAAAATTCCCAGGCAGTCCAAATTCACAATACAGTTGGGTCAGCACTGGTCTCAAAGTGTATTCAGCTTCTCACGTTATGATTTGGCAAAACTGTCCTTAGACCAGAAGATAGTTAAAGAACTTCTTAGGGGTGCCTGGGTGGCTCAGTCGGTTAAGGGTCTGACTCCTGATCCCAGCTCAGGTCTTGATCTCAGAGTTGTGAGTTCAAGCCTGGCATTGGGCTCCACACTGGGCATGGAGCCTATTTTAAAAGAAAGAAAGGACTTTTTAGCTCTCAGAGATTTTGGCTGTATACATTCAAGCCTTAGATGGTGGCAACACTGCAATGCTCTACAAGGTCTTTGGCCAATGAGGCTGAAGTGTGAAGGCCAAATGGGCTTGTTAAGTCTCCCTGGTCTTGCTTCTAACTTGCTGCTCTCCAATTCAGACTTTTGGACAATAGTTTTCAAAAAATTTCAGAGCTGACACACCAAGAAACACACCTTCATGTGAGGGAAGGAAAAAAGACACAATGCCCAGTGTTTACTGACATCTAATCAATTACCTCAATCACTTTTAAACACAGGGAGTAAAAGTGCGATCTTCAATTAGCGGGGAGAAATGTGTCTGGGGCATAAGGCCAGAAGTGTTACCCTGGGAAAAGCCCTTCCAAGTGAACTTCCTGATGTCTTTTAGGATATCTTCTCCATTTAAAAAAATCATTTATCAATCTGTATATTCAAATGTACAAAAATCCAATTTCTACCAGAAATTATTATGGATTGTTTAATCATTTTTACTTAGAAATATGTTAGGAACACAAACACACATGCTTAAGTTTCATGGAGTTCAAGACATCTCTACAGAGGAAAAAACACATATTTTTGAACTAAGTAGGTAATTAATAAGTTCTTGAAATGAACTATGATAGTAAAACAGAAACTTAAAAGATGTTAGTATATCCTCATTCAGAGGTTTAAGATATAGTCAGAGATTGGGCAAGTCACAGGAATGGAGCTCAGTTACTAAGAAAGACTATGATTTTTAAACATTTAAGTTGGGCCTTGTGAATCAAAAGAATGATGGACTAGAAATACAGACATCTTAATTCCTGTTCCACCTTTGTTGCCCACTGACTGTCTGACCTCGTCATGTTTGCTGTTTTCCCATCTGTGTCTGAAGAAGGTAGACTAGCTTAGGAGACATTTCCCATCCCAGCCTGCTGTAAAATTGTTTCCAATGGCTTTGAAGACTTAAATATTATTAGCTATATTATACATAAAAGAATGGGCATTAGTAATTTTCTGTGCTTGCTTTGTTCATTTCTTTTTAACTTTGGACAACGAGCAACTGCCCCTTAGTTAGCATTATGGAAAGGGACATGTAGATGATGACTTCATCTTAATAAAAATTCTGTCAAAGTTTTAAAGCCACATTTACCAAGAAGATTTCCATAAAACTGTAGTGAGCGCTGTGCTTAAAAAATTGATTCCACTGTCAAATAAGTTGGGAAATACTGGGTTAAACAAGAGAAAAAGAGATATGCACTGGTATTTAGAGCTTTAACATGTTCATGAGAGCTGAGCATCTATAAGAACTGAAGTATGGTACAGTTGCAAAATCCTCCACATTTATTTGGCCAATGGAATACTTTTGGGGTGGAATATCCCAAGGGATTGGTATTCTAAGGGAAGTGGAAGTGGAAGTTGGGCCCTTACAGTTACAGTGATTTTCAAGTGGGGCACCTAACAAAACAAGGAGAAAAAAGCTATCATAATTTACATCTACTTTATGCTTGGAGAAGACTGTCAGAAAAACTGACCTTTCCCAGCGTGAAGAAAAGGATCCCCGTGGGAATTTCTTTTCTACATAAAGGGACACACCGCAGAGGATTTAACCTTAGTGACTAAGCCAAGACCATTCTAATACATAAGAAGGATGACCTGCAGATTTGGGACCTTAACAGTGGAGCTATTTTTAGATATAATTCAATACTTGAATTAAACACAAAACATAGCTGACTATATAGAAGTGTTGAAAGCTCAGCATTTATACTCAAGTAAGCAAATTGCAGCATTATGCAGCACCAGCATCAAATTCTGAACACTTTTCACCTAGATATCCTTCTGCAATTCAACTTAAATGGTAGAAAATTACATATTCCCAAATAAGGGTGGACACGTAAGAAGCCAAGGACGCCAAAGAGCTGATCAGAAAACCATGATGACCAATAGGTTACATTATATCAAAATTGTTGTTTCTCAATAAAGCATAATTTTAGATAAACAAATATTTATGACATGTGAAACATTTATGCACTCCTTTAGAAAGTGAAGATTTGTTTACAAGAAAACCCACTGAAATGGAATCATATGTTTTGATCTTTGCAGGGTAAAAAAATTTAAAAAATTAAAATGCTGCCTTAAGGCCCCAAAGACAGCCATATGCTTTTGCATACATTTTCACAACTCAGCAGCTGCTCACTGAACCTCTTCCATTTCAAGTTTTCCTGTTGACCACTCTCTTCTGCAAGGCTTCTGTGACTGCCGGATGGAAATATTTATGAAAACACTGGGGCAGCCAGGATCGTCCAAGTGTTTTCAAAATGTTTGCTTGGCAAAGAGTTGCTGGCAGGCAAAATGTGCTCCTACAAGGGTTTCAGTAAGTGTTTATGCTTCCTCAGTGTATTCCATTTGTAAATGTGGGCAGAGACCTAAACTGTGATCTCTAGAAGCTTTAAATGAAGAAGCTGAAATTCACTTTGCCTTAAAAGTCTTTGCACCTGCCAACCCTACCCTTTCCAAATCATGTTAATGGATTCATAAGCAGCCTCCATTTTTAACCACCTCTATAATCACAGGCACAACTTGAGAAATTTGAGGTTCCCCATAATCTCCATGAAAGAAATCAGTGAATTTGTTTCAGGGGAGTTGTTCCTTGAATGCTTGACATATAACTTTAAGTGCTAAGAAAGAGAATGACATAGATGAGGAGATGGGGGGGTTCATATAAGAGGGAAAAGACATAGAAGAACTAGAGAGGATGATGCATTCAAGGAACTATAATAATATGCTATGACTATTAGAACATTGGTCATCAGATGGGTGAGGCAGAAGATTAATCTAGAGAAGTAGACAAGAACCACATCATAAAGAACTTGCTAAATCATATGCAAGAAACAGCACCAGCATTTCTCAAAGAGCTAGAACAAAAAATCCTAAAATTTGTATGGAACCACAAAGACTCTGAATAGCCAAAATAATCCTGAAAAAGAAAAGCAAAGCTGGAGGCATCACAATTCTGGACTTCAAGCTATATTACAAAGCTGTAGTCATCAAGACAGTATGATACTCGCAAAAACCAGAAAGTCTGGACCAAAAAATTGCCAGAACTAATACATGAATTCAGCAAATTTGCAGGATATAAAATCAATGTACAGAAATCTGTTACATTTCTATATACTAATAATGAAGCAGCAGAAAAAGAAATCAAGGAATTGATCCCATTTACAATTGCACAAAAAAATAAAAAGATACCTAGGAGTAAACCTAACCATAGATGTAAAAGATCTTTACTCTGAAAACTATAGAACACTTATGAAAAAAATTGAAGAGGACACAAAGAAATGGAATAACACTCCATCTCATGGGTTGGATGAACAAATATTGTTAAATGTCTATGCTACCCAAAGCAATCTACACATTTAATGCAATCCCTATCAAAATACCACCAGCATTTTTCACAGAGCTAAAACAAACAATCCTAAAATTTGTATGGAACCAAAAAAGACCCCAAATAGCCAAAGCAATCCTGAAAAAGAAATGCAAAGCCAGAGGCATCACGATTCTAGACTTCAAGTTATATTACAAAGCTGTAGTGATCAAGACAGTATGGTCTTGACACATAGATCAATGGAACAGAATAGAAAACCCAGAAATGGACCCACAAACATACGGTCAATCTTTGACAAAGCAGGAAAGAATATCCAATGGAAAAAAGACAGTCTCTTCAACAAATGGTGTTGGGAAAACTGGACAGCCACATGCAGAAGAATGAAACTGAACCACTTTCTTAGAACATACACAAAAATAAATTCAAAATCAATGAAAGACCTAAATGTGAGACAAGAAACCATCAAAATCCTAGAGGAGAACAGAGGCAGCAACCTCTGTGACTTTGGTCACAGCAACTTCTTACTAGAAACATCTCCTGTGGCAAGGGAAACAAAAGCGAAAATGAACTACTGGGTCTTCATCAAGATAAAAAGCTTCTGCACAGTGAAGGAAACAATCAACAAAACTAACAGGCAACCTTCAGTATGGGAGAAGATATTTGCAAATGACATATCTGATAAAAAGTTAGTATCCAAAATCTATAAAGAACTTATCAAACCCAACACTCCAAAAAACCACAAATAATCCAGTTAAGAAATGGGCAGAAGACATGAATAGACACTTTTCCAAAGAAGACATCCAGATAGTTAACAGACACATGAAAAGATGCTCAACATATATATGTGTGTCTGTGTGTATACATGTTATATATATATATATGTATATATATATATACACACATATATATAATAGAATATTATAATGTATGGATTATAATGTATGAATTATAATGGGCAATTATAATATATATGGAATATATATATAATGGAATATTATTCAAAAAGAATGAAATCTTGCCATTTGCAATGATGTAGATAGAGCTAGGGTGTATTATGCTAAGTGAAATAAGTCAAAGAAAGACAAAAACCATATGATTTCACTCATATGTGGAATTTAAGAAACAAAACAGATGACCATAGGGCAAGGAAGAAAAAAAGAGAGAGGGAGGTAAACCAAAAGACACTATTAACTATAGAGAACAAACTGAGGGTTGCTGGAGGGGATGTGGCTGGGGGACGGGCTAAATGGGTGATGGGTATAAAGGAGGGCACTTGTTGGGATGAGCACTGGGCATTATGCACTAAATCTAAATCACTAGTAGAATCACCAAATTCTACTCCTGAACTGTTATTACATTATATGTTAACTAACTGGAATTTAAATAAAAACTTGAAACAAAAAAATAAATCATCTGCAAGAACCTGTAGAATCATTGAAATGGTTTAAGCAATTCTCTGGTATGATTTTATTTTTATTTTTAAAGATCATTTGCTTCAAATGGGCCTGAAGCTATATTGGAAACTGGAGCAACACTGGACTTGAACCAAATAGGAAAGGATTGGAAAGTTCATAGTGTTATATGGATGGCATCATACAATGAGCAACCTTTTAAGAATAGGCTCTTTTACTCAGCCTGATGATTATAAGATTCATCCAAGTTGTTGATTATACCAGTAGTTCCATCCTTTACATTACAGAGTAGTATTTCATTACATGGATATACCACCATTTGTTTATCCATTTATCCATCTAAGGGCATTTGAGTTACTTCCAGTTTTTGGAGATTATGAATAGAGCTACTTTAAACACTCATGCACCGATGGAACTGTTTTGTTTTCTGATTACTGTGGTGGGTACACAAGTCTATACATGGGTTAAAATCTGTAGAACCATATACCATAATGTTAATTTTGTTGTATGTTAATTTAAAAATAAAATTTTAAAAATTGATAATGAACTGAACTAAATGGCAGTGAGACTGAAGATTTTATCTATCTATTTATTTATTTATTTTAAAATTTTTATTTAAATTCCAGTTAGGTAACATACACTGTAGTATTAGTTTCAGGTGTACAACGTAGTAATTCAGCACTGCCATCCATCACCCTGTGCTCATCACGACAAGCACACTCCTTAGTCCCCATCACCTATTTCACCCTTGCCCGCCCCACCTCCCCTCTGGTAACCATCAATTTGTTCTCTATAGTTAACAGTCTGTTTCTTGGTTTGCCTCTCTTTTTTCCCACTTGCTTGAAAGATTTTAAACAATTCCAAGGTTGATTCAACAGATTCAGTTTTTCTAGACCACAGAAATTTAAAGGAAGTAGATTTCAGCAACTGCAGGGACAATAGCTTCATCCATTTATTCATCATTTGTTTTCTGCACTTGATGAGATCTTAAGAACAACAATAAAAATAAATAAATAAAAACTAACCCAGAAGGCTCTTATGTAGTTGGTGTTTCTGTTGTCAAGTCTTCCTGGGAGAAACACGTTCACAGTTTATCAAGTCACAGCTGCCACACCAACCCATCTGGACTCTGGAACTTGCATGACACAGGCCCAATAACTTCTTTGATTCTAATAGGCATCTGCATATCTGCCTATATAATCATTGCTTTAAAATCAAGTAACACCTGGATAAAGAAACAGAAAGGAAAAATCTTATGTAGAAAAAGCAGCATGCAGCATATGGTCTTTTCGTCCTCAGCTAAGCTGTGTTAGAAAGAGTTCAGAAAACTTGAGATAACACCCCATTAGTAATTCCACATGGATGAGGCTTGTTAAACCTGGAATCGCATATTGAAAAAGCAATTGGCAAAAATTGTTAAACATTTTGCCATTAAAAAGTCAGTGTAGGTGAGGGTCAAAGGGGGGCAAATTTCACCAGGTAAATAGCTATGAATTCAAGTGAATTCATTAATCAGATCTTTACTTTTTTAATCAGATCTTTTCAAAAATAAATAACCAACAGTGGGTTGTCAGCAATTTGTCAGTATATGGGTATTATACAGAGAGAGGAAATTATGAGATGGTTTAGGGATGGCCAAATGCAGGAGCTGAGAAATCAGGTGAAACTCAAGATAGATGTTTTTCCAAGAGTGTGTGGTACATTGATTACAAAAATAACTCAAATTCTTCACCTCTTTATATCCACACCCTTCACCATATGACAGCAGCTTCTCCCACTAAGCAGTGAAATCTGTTTCACTAACCACTAAAACCTGGGCTAGCCTTGTGACCTGCCTTGGTAGAATGTGGTGCATATGACAGCATGCCAATTCTAAGCTGAAGCCTCAAGAGGTCAAGCATCCTTCCTGTTCTCTCTCTTGGAAATCTGTCAACCCACCATTTGAAGAAGCTTAAGCTAGCTCTTCTGGAGAGTATGTGAAACAGAGATGAATCTCCCCTCCCCAGCTAAGGCCTCCCTAGACCAGGCAGCCCACAGCAATGTGACTTGAGATGCATTAGTAAGCCCATCTGAGATCAGCCAATCCCAGACCAGATCAGCAGAACCCTACAGCTTGCAATCCAAACACTTGCAAGCTAAATAAATGCTTGTTATTTTAAGTCGCTATGATTTAGAGTGGTTTATTACATAAGCCAGCTAAGAGATACAGACCTCAAATGGCTTCATCTCTACCTGCATTAGTTTCTTGTTGCCCCTGCAAAAAATAACACAAACTCAGTGGTTTTAAGAAATACAAATTCAGGGGTGCCTGGGTGGCGCAGTCGGTTAAGCGTCTGATTCTTGGTTTCGGCTTAAGTTGTGATCAAAGGGACATAAGATTGAGCCCTGCATGGGGCTTCGTGCTCAGCGCAGAGTCTGCCTAAGATTCTCTCTCCCTCTGCCCCTCCCCCATCCTCTCAAATAAGTAAATCTTTTAAAAAAATACAAATTTATTCTCTTATAGTTCTGTAGGTCAGAAATCTGAGATCAATTTCAATGATTTAAAGTCAAGGTGTTGGCAGAGGTGGTCCCTTCTGAAGCCTCTAAGGAGGAATCTGTTTCCTTGTCTTTTCCAGCTTCTGGTGGCTGCTTATATTCATTGACTTGTGGCCCCTTCCTCCATCTTCAAAGCACATCACACCAATCTCTGCTTCTGTCATTACACCATCTTGTCCACTGAATCTGACCCCTCCTATGTCCTTCTGGTAAGTACTCATATGAATACATCAGGGCCATCTGGATACTCCAGGATCATCTCCCAGCTCAAAATGCTTCATGTAAACAGATCTGCAAAGTCCCTTTTGCCATATAAGGCAACATATTCAGACTCTGGAGATTAGGACATAGATATATTCTAAGACCATTATTCAGGTTTCACACTACCTTTTCCTTAAAGCTAATACAGCCCCTTTTCCTCTTTTAAATTAGCAGTAAAAAGTTCACATATGGGAAGAGAAATGAATACCACGTTCAGTTATAGCAAGATGAGGGAAAGAAAGAATCATAACTTCAGATTTAGTCAGGAGAAAAGTCAACTTAATAATACCAATAACTACCACTTACTGACCTCCTACTATGAATTGGAAACTGTGCTGGGCATTTTACATTGAATTTCCATAATTGTTAAGTAGTTCCTTGCTTACCTGAAGCCGAGACTGGAAATTTAAATAGAATTTGTCTGCAGCTTCTAAGTGGCTGAGCTAGGATGTGATCCCATATCTTTCTGCCTCCAAAGTATATTATCCACATTGCTTAATTAAAATCTCTCTTACTCCTTGATACTGGTCCCTCAACTTGCAAATCTAATAGTCTACAGGCAAGATTTATACAATAGAAATATCTCGAAGCAAGAATTAGGAACATTCTCTAATTCCAGTGTAGGAGGGTTCTACCACAGTTTAATATAACTAGAAGTCAAATGCATCTTCAGTCATTTTTTTAATGTTACTGGATTTTAGTCTAACAAACTGTCAGTAACTAAAAGTTCTTCTGATATTTTTTAAAGATTTTATTTATTTTTTTAAGAAAGTGCACATGCTTGAGCTGGGGGAGGGGGAAAAAGGGAGGGAGATGGACAAGCAGACTCCTGGCTGAGCACAGAGCCCTATCTAAGGCCCTGAGATCCTGACCTGAGTCAGGCAATTCACCACTTTACCTACTGAGCCACCCAGGCCTCCCTCTTCTTCTGATATTTTAAAACAAACTTTCAAATTTTGACTCATGGCACAAATTATTTTAATTATCCTATGAATCATATTTAGTATTATTATAAAATTGCACTCAGCTTAATTTATTTTCACTTTGGCCTAATTTTTGTTCAGGGAACAAACTTCCAAGTTTGGGTTACTTTACAATTTCTCTGAAATTTTTACTTTGAGAAGTAAATATGAAGAGTCTTTCTGTTAATGAGGAAAAACTGCTGCTTTGCTGAAAAACATTTCATTTGTAACTGAAAAGTGAAAAGCTTTTCTGACTGGGTATGTGTCAGGGGCAAGGAACACAAAGTGCAAATGCATGGTTAAATGAAAACAATTTAAATATGTGCATACTAAATGCACCCTTATTTGAAATATTTGTTAATAAAATATTCATGCACAATTGTTACCAAATCCTGACTTCAGTGTATTTTTAAAGACTTGAAGCTATTTTGGAATTTATAAGATCATTAAGAGGGAGAGGGTATCTTCTGTTGCATTGCAAACTAAAGCCCACTGATTTATTTTGTGGTAGCGTCAAGTTTCTTCACATCTCTTGGTGTATTAATTTGGTAGGGCCTACCAAAACAAAGTACCACAAACTGGATAGCTGAAACAAAAAAAATGTATTGTCTCACAGTTCTTGAAGCTAAAAGTCTAAGATCAAGGTATTGGCATGGGTGATTCCTTCTAAGGTCTATGAGAACTAATCTGTCCCCTGCCTCTTTGCTAGCTTCTGATGGTTTGCTGGCAATCTTTGGCATTCCTTGACAAATCACCTCAATGTCTGCTTTTATGTTCATATAACATATTTTCTGTGTACATGTGTGCCCAAATTTCCCCTTCTTATAATGACACTAGTCATATTGGATTAGGAACCCACCCTCTACCAATACCACCTTATCTCAACTAATCACATCTGCAACTATCCTATATCCACATAAGGTCACATTTTGAAGTACTGGGACTTCAACATATGAATTTGTGTAGGGGGGGATAAAATTCAACCCCTAACACTTGGTAATAAACAACTTCCAGAGTTGAAGCTTGAGTGTAGCTTTAAAAAAGCAACTAGGAATAAACGAAGACCTACCATAATGATGAGAAAACCCCTGCTGCTGTTGCAAAGCGAAGGGACATTTGAGAAACAAAAGGTTTTAATCTGGGTACAGAAGGAACCAAAGAAGTTTGAAGCTGAAATTCCAAAATATTTTCATTACATAATGGTGATGTAAATTTATAAATTCTATGGTCCAAGGTTTCATGCATGCTAGATAGTATATCCATCTAAACGAAGATGAGAATTACTAATAACAGCACAGTGGCAGGGATAAAGTAATATTAGAATGGTTGGCTCATCTATTTCTACTCGTTAGCCCTCAGCTTCTATTTCCTCAAAAATCTTTAGCTACCTGTCTATTTTAATCATTAACAAATCTCCCACCAATTCACAGTACTAAATGCAATAATAGAAGAGCTTCAAGATGTGGGAGCTTCATAGAAGAAAAGAATCCTTGATTTGAAAGAAACATGAAAAGCTATCTAGTTAGAATTTCCTCCACTTGCCAAAATCTCCTTAGAGCACCCATGACAGAGTCAGGTATGCCTCCGCTAAAGTTCTTCCAAAACTGATTCCTGCCAAAGATAAACCATTTTACTTGTGACAGTTCTTATTCTACTTAGCAAAAATCTACATCTTTATACATGTACCTATTGGAACTTCTATTGCACTCTGTAACAAGTTAGAGCAAGTTTATTCATGTTCCATACAGCAGCTCATAGAGCATTTGAAATGATGGGCATGTGCCTTTAAGGTTTCTTTTCTGGAGTTAAGCATCTTCATTTCCCCTCGCATATAAGGTTCCATTTGATAATGTTCCAGGAGCATCTCCCCAGTGCAGTATACAGTGGGACTGTCACTATCATTTATTGTTTACTTTTCATCAGTGCATACCAAGATTGAAATAGCTATTGTATATACTAGATCACATTCTTGGCTTAATCTAACATATATTAGAGAAAAGAAAAGTCAACTCAAAGAATGGTTATGATTTAAGCTAGAAGCCCTAAAAAGTAGGAGAATTGCAGTTAGATGTTCTGGTCTTTGCTTTGGAAGATTACCTTCATAAGGCTATTAGAGAAGATTCATTTGGAAGATAAGAAATAAACAAATTGCTCTGCATAACCAAGAAGCAGAAATTTAGAGCTAGTCCTCTGGCAGTTCTAGAGGGAGATCATCAAGTCCATTGTGAAAAGATAACAACTAAGATTAAGCAAAAACAATAGCAAAAACAAAACTCTAAAATCACCTGGGAATCCTGGCTGTAACAAAAAATTTAATTCATAGCTGATTTCATAAGAAAGAGTAACTCATACGTGGAATTTAAGAAACAAAACTGATGAACACAGGGGAAAGGGAAGAAAAATAAGATAAAAACAGAGGGAGGCAAACCATGAGACTCTTAACTCTAGGAAACAAACTGAGGGTTGCTGGAGGGGAGGTGGATGGGGGGATGGGGTAATTGGGTGGTGGGCATTAAGGAGGGCACTTGATGGAATGAGCACTGAGTGTTATATGCAACTGACAAATCACTAAACTCTACCTCTGAAACTAATAATACAGTATATATTAACTAACCTGAATTTAAATTTAAAAAAAAAGTAATCCCACATTCCAGTTGTCAGAAATAAAGAGAAAAATGAAAGTGCTAATTGGTTCAGTTGTTACTCTGTAAAAGGTGATTGGATACAAAAACCGAGGTCTTTGTTTCTTACATCACATAGGAGATGACCTGTATGAGAGAGGAAGTGGAAGCAAGGCCCCACGAAATATTCAGGACACCCGAAAATCTGCATCCTTGGTTAAACTATTAGAAAAAAAATTACTAACCAGCAAGGAAACTTTGGCTGTCTACTGGGTGTTACAAAAATACCTCCTCTAAAAATTCAAAACCTGTTCCTTGGGTCAGTACAGATTTGGAAAAATAAAAACAAAACTTAAATTTAAAACTAATATCAAAAATATCATCAATGAAATGCACATGTTTGTGTTCCAAAGCAAATTAGGCCCAGCTGAAAAGTGGTGATCTGAATAATAGGTGTGAGAAATAATTGCTCCAAATGCCATATAGATAAATAGAGATGGAAAATAGAAAAGAACATCTAAGAACAATTGGGGATAAAATGTAAGTCCAATATATTTTTAGTGTATGTTCCTGAAGGGAAAAAGAGTAGAGAGAATGCACATTAGGTAATATTAGAGGGGAAAATGGCTGAGACTCTTCCAGTATTGACTGAAGATATTGATATTTAAAAAAAGAAAAGAATAAGTCCTGAGTGGAATAAACAAAAATTACTCCACAGTTATATGAATAATATGGAATTGTAGACCACCACTGAACAATCTATATATCAATACTTAGGATGACACTAAAAAGCACTTAGAAGGACATTTTAAAAATTAAACACACATATTAGAAAAGAAGAAATATCAAATAAACAGAGCAACCAAGTCAAGAGTTCAAAAAAAGAAAAAACAAACAGAAACAGAAAGAAGTGAATAAAATAATCATTGACGAAAGAGAAAACCAGTAGAAAAAATCAATCAAAAAACGTTGTCTATAAAAATAGACTAAAAATATAAAAAGCTCTAAAAAGTTTGCTTCGTTTGGGAGAAGGGTGTATTGTGTGTGTGTGTGTGAGAGAGAGAGAAAGAGAGAGAGATGGTACATACCCAATATTAAAAGTAAAGAGAACACATGACTGCAGTAGTTATGGCAAAAATTTTTAGCATATTAGAGTATACCATGAACACAATCAACAGAGTGAAAAGGCAACCTATGGAATAGGTAAAAATATTTGCAAATCATATATCTGATAAGGCATTAATATGCAGAATATACAAATAATATACTCTTATAACTCAACAACAAAAAACAACCCAATTAAAAAAAATGGGCAGACTCGAATGGACATTTCTCCAAAGATGATATACAAATGGCCAACAAATTCATGAGAAGATTTTGCTCAACATCACTCACCCTCAGGGAAATCCAAATCAAAGCCACAGTGAGATACTTTCTTACATCCTTTGGGATGGCTACAATCAGAAAACAAAACAAAACAAAAAAAATAATAAGACCCGAGTGTTAGTAAGGATGTGGACAAATTGGGATCCTTGTGCACTGCTGGTAGGAATGTCAAATGATGCACCCTCTATGGAAAACTGTAAGGTAGTTCCTCAAAAGACCAAAAATAGGATTACCATATGATCCAGCAATTCCACCTCTGGATATATATCCAAAAGATTAAGATACAGGAACTTGAAATGATATTTGCTCGCCCAAGTTCACAGCAGCATTTTTCACAGTAACCAAGAAGTGGAAGCAACCCAAGCGTCCCTTGGCAGGTAAATGGATAAGCAAAATGTGGTATATATACACAATAGAGTATTATTCAGGCTTAATAAGGAAGGAAATTCTGATACATACTACAACACAAATGAAACTTAAAGACATTATTCTAAGTGAAACAAGCCTGTCACAAAAAACAAATGTTATATGATCCCACTTAGTTGAGCTATCTTGAATAATCAAATTCATAGAGACAGAAACTACAATGGTGGATGCCAGGGGCTAGGGGAGAGGGGGAATGGAGAATGTTTTTTAATGGCATTGAGTTTTAATTTTGCAAAATGAAAAAAGTTCTGGGGATTAGCTGCATGACAATATGAGTATACTTAACACTACTGAACTGTTCACTTAACAGTTACGATGGTATGTTTTATGTTATGTGTTTTTTACAAAAAAAATAAGAATCAGAAAAGAGTACACCACATACATCTTTATGTCAATAAAGTCAAAATGTTATAAAGTGGACAATTTCTTAGAAAAAAATGTAATACACTAAAATCTATTCAATAAGAAAATTTTAAAAACTTAAATTACTCCAGAAGTTTTCACTTGACGGTCTAACAAATTTTTTGAGGGACTGGTTCATTCTTATTTTAGACAAACAGTTCCCGAGAATGGAAAATAGACAAATCACCTAAATCATCCTATCAAGTGAATATAACCCTCATACCTAAATCAGCTCTGGCAGTATGAGAAAGAAGAAACACAGGGGTGACTGGCATACAACTCTTGATCTCAGGGTTGTAAATTCAAGCCCCAGATTGGGTGTAGAGATTACTTAAAAAAGAAATGTTTTTAAAAAAATACAGACAAACCTTGCTTATAAAAATAGACAAAAAATAAGAAAATCAAACTCAGCTATATTTTAAAATAAACCAAAGTTTTTAACCAACTGTTTTATATGAGAAATACAAGGATGGTTTAAAATTGGAAATTTTGGGGTACCTGGGTGGCTCAGTCATTAAGCATCTGTCTTCGGCTCAGGTCATGATCCCAGGGTCCTGGGATCAAGCCCCACATCGGGCTCCCTGCTCAGTGGGAGGCCTGCTTCTCTCTCTCCCACTCCCCCTGCTTGTGTTCCCTCTCTTGCTGTCTCTCTCTGTCAAATAAATAAATAAAATATTTTAAAAAAATTAAATAAATAAAATTGGAAATTTTGACTGTAATTCACATTCCTATCTCAAAAATATATTGTCAAGTCAAAAATTAGCACGTGAAAATAAATATAATGATAAAATTTCCTGATTATTAAATGCAGAACAAAAAAGGATATATTTTTACAGACACTTGCATTTGTAGTAAAAGTACAAAAAGATATTTGGAAAGAATATATAATGACTTCAGGGCAGTGGTCACTTTTGGACAGAAAGAGGACAAGAAAAGAGGGGTTTGAGACTTTAATTGTATGTATTGTAATTTATTTCTTAAAAAAAGGAAATCTGAAATAATAAAGTAAAATGCCCTTATCTTTTTTATAGGTCATATGCATCTCTACTGTAGGAAAAATTACATCTCAATGGAAAACTGTACATTTTCTACAGTACACTCTTCTGATTTATCAGATTCTAGCTCTGTTCACCTTCTTTGAGCTATTTTGCACCTCTTTATAATCTGCAGGTAACTGATAGGTACAAGGCACAAATAAAGTTTGATGTTGTCACATTAAATTTCTGCAGTCTATTAAACTGGTAGAGATTTAATTGACTTCCTTTCCCATTGCCAACTATAAAAACCACAGTTTTGTCTCCATTTATAATCAATCTCTACTTTACTCTGTATAAATTTGTGCTACTTTGATTTTTCCTTTTTAACCACTTTATTGAGGCATAATTGACATACAGAAAGCTGTACCAAAAAAACCCTGTACATATTTAATGTATAAAACATGATGAGTTTGGAGATAAGTATACACCCATGAAACCATCAACACAATCTATGCCATGAACTTATGCTTTGGACTGGTTATAACATCTGTCTGGTTCCCTCATAGCATATGAATGCAATAAATTATTTAACATGTGTTCATGTCTGTATGAGAGTCATGATTTTAACTTTTCTGAAAATGATCTTTTAACACTATCTTCCATGTTTGTAACATTTCACAACTTTTAAAAATTAAGTGATAGAGGTTCAGAGAGACACAAGATCTAGAAACAAAAGAAAGAGAAACTAGAGTTATCTTAGTGGCAAGGAGCACTGGACAGAAGGAGAAGCACAGTCAGTGAGGGGGTTCCCAGAGCGGGGGTCACAGAGAAACTTTGGGGCAATGATTTTATTATATATTTTAAATTTATTTCCTCTTCTATTTTCTGTTTTACTTTCTCTCCGTTTTGCCAAACCTTTAGCAATATATTTTACTCAAAAGAGCCTTGTAGAAATGCTTTAGGAATAAATAATATTTGGGCAAAACTAGTTAGAGAACACAGCAAACACTACTGTAGGCACATTGGTTATTTCTCCATAGCAAGTTTCAAATTTTCAGTTATTCGTGCCAATTATCACTTTCTTTTTGTCCATGGGGATGATTAAATGACAGGTAAAGTATTTTAAGCCAAAATTTTAAAATAACTTAGCTTTTTAGTGAATTATTTCACAATATTTATAGTACAAGATTTACTGGATTATTATAGAGTCACATTAATTTTTTTCTGATAAATGTCATGAACCATGATAGTAAAGGGGTTATTTTCTATTTGAGAGCCTTTGCTCTTGCCTATGAAATACAATGTGTCACTTTATTGGATCTTGACATTTGTGAAAGACAGATGCAGTGGACAATTAAAGAAGTGATTTTATTCAGACTATTATAACAGGGAGCATGTTCATTAATGAGAAACATCTCAAAGGAAAAAAAAAGGAGGCCTGGGATTTTATAGAGGCAGGTAAAAAAGGGAGTCATTAGTGAGTTTTATGAAAGGAGGGATGGAGAGGGATGACTCTTAACTGAGTTAATGAGAAAGGGTGGAGGTGGTCTTATCTCAGAATGTGGGAGAGCAGGGGCGCGTCCTTTATGGTTAGCCTATTCTCAGAACACAAAAGTGTGGGGGATTTTTCAATCTTCACTGCTTCCCAGGAGCATAGGGCTCAGACAAATGTCAACATTGCTAGTTCTCTTTTTTGTTCATGATGAATGAGTATCATTGCTGCTGAATAACTCAGAAGCATTCATAAACTTGAGTGGGGCAAATCAGAGTTTAAGACAATAGTCTCCCAAATATTCTTGTTGGCATTGTTCCTGTAACACCAGTTGAATGATATCTTGAGAGTTAGTGACAGAGGTCAGTGGTTTTAGGGTTCTGGGGAACAGGCATCTTAAAAGAAGATTGTCTAAATGAAAAAGGAGAAATATATAAATGGTTGCCTTTAAGTAAAGATAAAGAAATTGAACTCTGAGAGTAACTAGTCTAGTGGATTCCAAGAGGCTGGTGGAAGAAAATTTTCAGTCAGGTAGCACCACTCACTGAATTTCTTGAAACTCTCAACTAGGATGTCAATGCTCTTAGTAAAGTTGTCCACAGTCCTGGTTACCTCTCATAAAGGACATGCATGACTAAATGTCTTGCTAGAATTCCTTAGTGGTCCAGATAGTGGTTTTCCAGGGGAGAATTCCAGCTCATGCATAGTCTGCTGTGGTGATGAGTTCTTCAAAGTTTACAGCAAGTTATTGAACTTCAGCTGGCAAGGCTTCTTCAGATCTTGAGGCAAAGTGTCAGCTATAAGGCAACCCAGAGTTCCAATGATGGTCTGAATGATGAGATTTTAGCTCTTAGTGACTCCAAGTCAGGTGGTGGGGAGAAAAGTCAGAAATATTAGTTGGAGAATTGTAACCAGATATTGAAGGAAACATGAAGAATTAAAAATTTGATAAGGTTTGACATTTTGGGCAAGATAACAGAATCCATTTCAATTTGCAACCAAATACCAAAACTGGGTTTTGCATACTGGGAGAAGTCAATATAATCTCCACCAGGCAAGAGAGTTGTGTATCTATCAGTTACTCACAGTTTACAAAAAGGTGGAAAATAGCTCAAAGACAATGAATATTATTAACATCTGGTAACCCAGAAGATTATACTAAAGATATTGCATAGTTTTCCATTGAAACTCAAAATTCCTCTCTATAATCTCTACCTTTTTCATCAAAAATAATCTCAAAGAAAGATTATTCTTGATCACAGAATAAGACTGGTCTCATTAATCTCATTAATTATTTACATAGGTGAAGCAAGACAGTTAATTTACTATATAGACTTCTTATGCTTTTTCTTTTCCTGGAAACTTTTATAAGGAAAATCGGATTGGACTTTCAAAAGCCCTTGAGGCAGAAGAGCCAAGCCGAGAACTCACCATAAGATTCCATCTGCAGGGGCGCCTGGGTGGCTCAGTTGGTTGAGCGGCTGCCTTCGGCTCGGGTCATGATCCTGGAGTCCCTGGATCGAGTCCCGCATCGGGCTCTCTGCTCGGCGGGGAGTCTGCTTCTCCCTCTGACCCTCCCCCCTCTCGTGTGCTCTCTCTCATTCTCTCTCTCTCAAATGGATAAATAAAATCTTTAAAAAAAAAAAAAAAGATTCCATCTGCAGTAATATAGATTTGAGCAAATTCCTCTCTTCTTGAGGTCCCCCAAAATATCCTAAGTTTCCTGGGCCTGCCTGTAAGTGACCCTCCTTACTCACCTGTAAGCCAGGCACCAAACCAGTTTTCCCAGTAGGACTTGGTAAATATTGGCTCCACAAAGTTAACCTTAGTTCATCAAAAGCGTCTGGTAACATTTCATTACATGAGTATCATTCTTAAATACGACAGTCCAGGCAAGGCCTTGATTGTATAATCAATGTTTCCATATATGTCCTGTTATTGTCTAATATCAATCAAAGCAGTACTGGGGCTCCAATAAATAGAAACATTTGGACAGGTGGGGCATTGACAATTCTCTAGAATTCTCTAGAAACTTCCCATACTGCATACACCATCTGAAATATATTAATAATGTTTTACCCATATATATTTAACCTAGAAAAGGCTAAGCATCTCTTCTGATTTGACAATCCTTCCCATGAAACTCATCAATCAAATAAATCAATAATCATACAATCAAATCCAATAAACCTAATTATTTTGAGTACTATTTTGCAAGGTGAAAAAACAAATGCTTTGTGATTATCTAAGGGCCCATAGGAAGACAATGGTATGTGTAAAAGACATCAATTAGGATTTCATTTTGGGAAGGCAAAATATCAAAAGTTGTGAAGATATTTGAACACTTGATTAAGATAGGATCATGGGTTAGTAAGAAAAAATATTTGGATACCTATTTCAGCCAAAGTAACAATCATATATATATAAGATAAAGATTTTATTTATTTATTTATATATTTATTTGAGACAGAGAGAGTGGAGGGGGGGAGGAGCAGAGGGAGAGGGACAAGCAGACTCTGTGCTGAGCATAGAGCCCAACATGGGGCTTGATCCCACGACCCTGAGATTATGACCCAAGCCAAAATCAAAAGTCAGATGCTTAACTGACTGAGCCACCCAGGTGTCCTGATGATAATAATTTTTAAAAAGTAAACATAGGAGGCAAAGAACCTTAGCTGTTTTCTAAGTGAGAAACCTTTGTTTTCCTAAATAATTAAGGATTTAATAAAATCAACACAAACCATAAATGGTTATTTTGTTATGACACAGAATCTTTGCTATATTGACAGATTACATAGAAGATAAAGAATAACCTTTTACACCAAGCTCATAGATACAGAGAACAGATTGGTTATTGATAGAGGTTGGGGGGTGGAGGGTAGGAGAAATGGGTGAAGGGGGTAAAAATGTATAAACTTACAGTTATAAAATAATTAAGTTCATGGGGACATATTGTGCAGCATGGTGACTATAATTAATAATACTGTATTGCATATTTGAAAGTTGCTCAGAAAGTCTGAAGTCCTCACCACAAGGAAAAAATTATTAACTATGTATGGTGACAGATGTTAACTATAACTAGGGTTATTGTGGTGATCATTTCACAATACATACAAACATCAAATCATTGTTATACACCTGAAACTAATACAATGTTGTATATCAATTATACCTCAATTTAATAAAAATATTTAAAAGAATAACATTTACAGCCTCTGATTAAGAGCAAACCAATAATCTAAGAAAATTTTGTCATTTTAACAGAAAGAAACCAACCTCTAGTTTTGCATCAGTATAACACTTAACACTAAACCTCTTTTTGAATATATTATCTTAAAAACCCACTAAATTTTGGCTGGCTTTGAACACAACATATAAAATTCCCTTTCTAAAAATCTCCTACAGATGTCGATATCCATAAATATCCCTTATACTACAACTTCTCATAGTGACAACAATCAATATGTTCATTTGCAGATCCAAATATCTATAACCTTTCAGTAGTATATATAAATAAGAAGCAAAAGTACATAAACTTGTTATGTTTACTAATTAATATTTCAGTATTCCATTTTACCTAGGAATGAACTAGATATACAATCGATATCCACTAAGTAACCCAATTTAGCATCAGTACAAGACTTTGTTGTTGTTGTATCAGAACAAGACTTTAAATTACCAAGAGATCTTGTAAATTATGTTCAAGTTAATACAAAACATAATTTCTGTTGAAATAAAGCTTGTCAAAATAATTATTTGACTCAATTAAATACAAGTTTACATTTTTCATAATCTTAAGCATTTAGTACAAGAAATGCTAGCCTATTCAATCAGTAAACCTGTATAATTTAGGAAGAATATACCCAAGTAGAATAATAGTCTAGCAGTGTACTATACTTAACACTCATAAATCAGAGAAGATATAAATTTTATTAAACAAAAAATGTCAAGCTAGAGTCATTTACCAAAGACTTACCTGAATTAGGTAAATTTGATTTCTTAACATATTTCTGAAATGATTTCTATAAGGATACTTTTTAAAACAAGCACACTGAAAGTTATGAAAGTTAAATCACTTCATATTCGGAGAGTTTTAAGAATATTCTATTTACATAAGTTGTTTCTTTTTAATCTTTATAAACCAATCAGAATAGAGTTCCTTTAAGAGGTTTTATAGTTTTATTTATTATTTATTTGTACATACCATCTGGGGGTGGGAATATATTACACACTCACACAATAAAGGGTAAATTATATGAATTACAGACATACAAACATACAGACACAGAGAGAAATCATATAGCTTAAATTCTGATATTTCAGCCGTAGGTCAACCATCAACACAGAAACATAAGCCTTACCAGTCTAGGTGTCTACTTCCTGGTAAAAGTGAAATTCTTCACTGATTTGGACTTAAAATAGACAGACAAACTGAAAAGAATAACAAACCACATTTCTGTCATCTTTCACCCAACAAAGATCTCTATAAACTAGTAATTTGTTTACACAGGTATTAAATGGTCAGACCATGAAACCAAAAGAACAGGGCACCAGAAGTCAAACCAGTACTCAAAAAGAATCAAATCAAATACTTAAAATGGACAAGAGTCTGAAGCATTAGAATAGGAGTCAGACTCATCACTGGGTCACAGATCTCTAGCCAGGAATGACTACAAAAGGCTCTAAGAGGCCTTTTTATTTGTGTGGAGTAAATGGGGATCTGAACACAAGGTCCAATTCCATCTGAGTCATGGTTCCAAACTATGAGAGACAAAATGTAATGGACAATTAAGAAGATTATTTTATTCAAGTTATTGCAATAGGGAGCGCATTTGTTAATGAGGAATATCTCAAAGGAAAGGAAGGAAACCTGGAGTTAATGTGGACGCAAGTAAACAAAGAAGTCATTAGTGAGTCTTAAAGGAGCCATGAGGAAGGAGGGAGATGGGTCTTATCTAAGTCACTTATAGAGGGTAGAAGTAGATCTTATCTCAGATATTCAAGACAGAGTGGTCCTTTGAAGTGGGAGGTTTTACAGAAAACAAAATGGTGAGGAGATATCTCAACCATCCATGCTTTTGAATTTCAGCATTGTTACATGAAATCTCTTTAAAACTATTAAAGTTGTCATATTAGTATAGAATACTTTGGACGTGAAATTTGACTTATAATTATCATTAAATGTTACCCTGTCAGACTGGGAAGGTGCTCCCTTAATATCATGCCATGTACATGGTACAAATTTAATAAACACTATTAGCTTACCTATGGGCTAAACTTCAATTTCTTCTCATTTCTCCAGTCACAAATTCTGATCTACTTTAACCCAATTTTCAGATCACAATTCTGTAAGTTGGATGGTTGGTTATTTTCCTGTTAAGAAACAACAATACTTAAATTCATATATGTAGATATAATGCTAGAAAACTCCTATTTTGATTTTATGGCAAAGAAAAACCAAGGATATTTTTTCCTAATAGGGAGTTATTCCACAGAAGCTAAAAATATAAGTTGGCATGTCAAAGATGTATATGTACTTTCTTCCTCCTTGAATAATACTAATATTGTACGAAACTACTAGCAAATATCTTTTTTAAAGTTTTTATTTAAATTCCAGTTAGTTAACATCCAGTATAGTATTAGTTTCAGGTGTACAATATAGTGAGTCAACACTTCCATACAACACCCAGTGCTCATCACAAGTGCCCTCTTTAATCTCCATCACCTATTTCCCCCATCCCCTCACCTCCTCCCCTCTGGTAACCATCAGTTTGTTTTCTCTAGTTAAGAGTCTGTTTCCTGGTTTGCCTCTCTCTCTCTCACTCTTCCTCTTTGCTCATTCATTTTGTTTCTTAAATTCCACATATCAGTGTAGTCATATGGTATTTGTCTTTCTCTGGCTAACATTTTGCTTAGCATAATATTCTTCCAGCTCCATCCATGCCATTGCAAATGGCAAGATTTCATACTTCTTTATGGCTGAGTAATAGTCTATGTATGTGTGTGTATATATATATATATATATACATACACACACCACATATAGTATATATATATACCACATCTTCATTATCCATTCACCAATCAACAGACACTTGGGATGTTCCCATAATTTGGCTATTGTTGATAATGCTGCTAATCATCATGGTGCATGTACACCTTTGAATTAGTGTTTTTGTATTTTTTTGGTTAAGTAGCTAGTAGTGCAATTGCTAGATCTTAGGGCAGTTCTATTTTTAATTTTTGAGGAACCTTCACACCATTTTCAACAGTGGCTGTACCCACAGTGCGAGAGTGTTCCCCTTTCTCCACATACTCACCAATACCTGTTGTTTCTTGCGTTGTTGATTTTAGCCATTCTGACTGGTGTGAGGTGATAGCTCATTGTAGTTTTAATTTGCATTTCCCTGATGATCAGTGATGTTCAGTATCTTTTCATATGTGTGTTGGCCAACTGGATGTCTTCTTTGGAGTAATGTGAGTTCATGTCTTCTGTCCATTTTTTAATTGGATTATTTGGTTTGGGGGTGCTGAGTTTTATAAGTTCATTATATATTTTGGATACTAACCATTTATCAAATATGTCATTTGCAAATATCTTCTCCCATTCTGAAGAGCTGCCTTTTAGTTTTGCTGAGTATTTCTTCTGTTGTGCAAAACTCTTTATTTATTTTTTTTATATTTTTTATTTTGATGTTGTCCCAATAGTTCATTTTTGCTTGTTTCCCTTGCCTTAAGGAGGCATATCTAGAAAGAAGTTGCTTTGTCACAGAAGTTACTGTGTTCTCTTCTAAGATTTTTATGGTTTCAGGTCTCACATTTAGACCTTTCATCAATTTTGAATTTATTTTTGTGTTTGGTGTAAGAGAGTGGTCCAGTTTCATTCCTTTGCATATTGCTGTCCACTTTTCCCAACACCATTTGTTGAAGAGACTGTCTTTTTCCCGCTGGATATTCTTCCCTGCTTTGTCAAAGATATAGTGGTGGGTTCATTTCTGGGATTTCTATTCTGTTCCATTGATCTATGTGTCTACTTTTGTGCCAGTACCATACTGATTTGATCACTACAGCTTTGTACCATAACTTGAAATCTGGAATTGTGATGCCTCCAGCTTTGCTCTTTTTCAAGATTGCTTTGGCTATTTGGGGTCTTTTGTGGTTCCATACAAATTTTAGGATTGTTTGTTCAAGTTCTGTGAAAAATGCAGTTGGTACTTTGATAGGGATTGCATTAAAAGTGTAGATTGCTTTGGGTAGTATAGATTTAACAATATTTCTTCTTCCAATCCATGAGTATGGAATGTCTTTCTATCTCTTTGTGTTGTCTTTGATTTCTTTCATCAGTGTTTTACAGTTTTCAGAGTACAGGTCTTTCACCTCTTTGGTTAGGTTTATTCGTAGGTATCTTATGGTATTTGGTGAAATTGTAAATGAGATTGATTTCTTCTTTTTCTGCTGCTCCATTATTGGTGTATAGAAATGCAATGGATTTCTGTACATTGATTTTGTATCCTGTGACTTTAATGAATTCATTTATCAGTTCTCACAGTTCTTTGCTGGAGTCTTTCAGGTTTTCTATATATATTATGTCATCTGCAAATAGTGAAAATTTGATTTCTTCCTTAATAATTTGGATGCCTTTTATTTCTTTGTGTTGTCTAATTGCTGTGGCTAGGACTTCCAGTACTGTGTTAAATAACAGTGGTGAGGGCGCCTGGGTGGCTCAGTTGGTTAAGTGACTGCCTTCGGCTCAGGTCATGATCCTGGAGTCCCTGGATCGAGTCCCGCATCAGGCTCCCTGCTCGGCAGGGAGCCTGCTTCTGCCTCTGACCCTCCCCCCTCTCATGTGCTCTCTCTCTCTCATTCTCTCTGTCTCAAATAAATAAATAAAATCTTAAAAAAAAAAAAAACAGTGGTGAGAGTGGACATCCATCTTGTTCCTGACTGTAGAGGAAAAGCTCTCAGTTTTCCCCATTGAGGATGATATTAGCTGTGGATATTTTATAGATGGACTTTATTATGTTGAGGCATGCTCCCTCTAAACCTACTTTATTGAGGGTTTTTATCATGAATAGATGTTGTACATTGTCAAATGTTTTTTCTGCATCTATTGAAAGGAATATATGGTTCCTACCCTTTCTTTTTTTAATGTGGTGTATCATGTTGATTGATTTGGATATATTGAACCACCCCGGCAACCCAGGAATAACTCCCACTTGATCATGGTGACTTACTTTTTAATGTCTTGTTGAATTTCATTTGCTAGCATTTTATTGAGAATTTTTGCATCTATGTTCATCAGGGATATTGACTTGTAGTTCTCTATTTTAATGGTGTCTTTATCTGGTTTTGGTATCATGGTAATGTTGGCCTCAAAGAATGAATTTGGAATTTGCCTTCCATTTTTATTTTTTTGGAATAGTTTGAGTAGAATAGGTATTAACTCTCCATTAAACATTTGGTAGAATTCCCTGTGAAGCTGTCTGGCCCTGAACTTTTGTTTGTTGGGAGATTTTTGATTACTGATTCAATTTTTTTGCTGGTCATTGGTCTGTTCAAGTTTTCTATTTCTAACTGTTTCACTTTTGGCAACTTATATGTTTGCAAGAATTCATCCATATCTTCCAGGTTGTCCAATTTGTTGGCATATCGTTTTTCATAATATTCTCTTATAATTGTCCTTTCCCTTTTCTTTTTGATACGTCTGGCTAGGGGTTTATCAATTTTATTAATTTTTTCAAAGAACCAGCTCTGGTTTCGTTGATCTGTTCTATTGTTTTTTAGTTTCTATATCATTTATTTCCACTCTAATCTTTCTTATTTCCTTCTTTCTGCTGGCCTGAGCTTCATTTGTTGTCATTTTCTAGCTCCTTTAGGTATAAGAAGAGGTTGTTTATTTGAGATTTTTCTTGCTTCTTGAAGAAGGCCTGTATTGCTATATACTTCCCTCCTAAGACCGCTTTTGTGGCATCCCAAAGCTTTTGGACTGCTGTGTTTTCATTTTCATTTGTTTCTATGCATTTTTTAATTTCTTATTTGATTTCCTGCTTGATTCATTCATTTTTTATTAGCATGTTGTTTAGCCTCTATATATTCGTGGTCTTTCCAGATTTTTTCTTGTGGTTGACTTTTAGTTTCATTGTGTTGTGTTCAGAAAAAGTGCATGGTACATTCTCCATTTTTTTGTATTTGTTGAGGCCTGTTTTATGACTTAACATGTCATCTATTCTGACAAATGTCCTATGTGCACTTGAAAAGAATGGGTATTCTGCTGATCTAGGATGGAATGTTCTAAATATATGTTAAGTCCGTCTGGTCCAATGTGTCATTCAAAGCCATCGTATTCTTCATGATTTCTGTTTAGATGATCTGTGCATTGATGTAAGTGGCGTGTTAAAGTCCCCTACTATTGTTGTATTATTAACAATGAGTTCCTTTCTGTTTGCTATTAACTGTTTTATTTATTTGGGCATGCCCATGTTGGCTGCATAAATGTTTACAATTGTTATATCTTCTTGTTGGATTACCCCCTTTGTTATTATACAGTGTCCTTCTTTGTCTCTTGTTACACTCTTTGGTTTAAAGTCTAGTTTGTCTGATATAAGTATGGCTACTCCAGCTTTCTTTGGACCTCCATTTGCATTTAAATGTTTCTCCATCTCCTCACTTTCAATCTGCAGGTGACTTTAGGTCTAAAATGAGTCTCTTTTGGGCACCTGGGTGGCTCAGTCATTAAGTGTCTGCCTTCAGCTCAGGTCATGATCCCAGGGTCCTGGGATCGAGCCCCACATCAGGCTCCCTGCTCTGCAGAAAGCCTGCTTCTCCCTCTCCCATTCCCCCACTTGTGTTCCCTCTCTTGCTGTGTCTCTCTCTGTCAAATAAAATCTTTAAAAAAATTAAAATAAAATAAAATAAAATGAGTCTCTTTTAGCATATAGATGAATCTTATTTTTTAACCATTCTGACACCCTATGTCTTTTGATTGGAGCATTTAGTCCATTTACATTTGAAGTAATGATAGATATGTATTTATTGTCATTTTATTACTAGTTTTGTGGTTGTTTCTGGAGATTTTCTCTGTTCTTATCTTTGTGACTTCTGGTCTCTCCTTTCCACTCAAAGAGTCCCCTTTAATATTTCTTGCAGTGTGGTTTAGTGGTCATGAACTCCTTTAGTTTTTGTTTGTCTGGGGAAACTCTTTATATCTCCTATTCTGAATGGTAGCCTTGGTAGATTTTTCACATTCAGTACTTTTGATATATCATGCCACTCCCTTCTGGCTTGCCAAGTTTCTGTTGAAAAGTCTCCAGCCAGCCTTATGGGTTTTCCCTTGTAAGTTAAGGACTTCTTTTGTCTTGCTGTTTTAAAGACTTTTTCTTTATTGCTATATTTTGCAAATTTAATTACAATATGTCTTGTTCTTGGTCTGCTTTTGTTTGATTTTGATGGGAGTTCTCTGTGTCTCCTGGATCTGGATGTCTGTTTCCTTCCCCAGATTAGGAAACTTTTGAGCTATTATATCTTCAAATAAATTTTCTGCCCCATTTTCTCTTTTCTTCACTGGGACTCCTATAATATGAATGTTATTACATTGATGGATTCACTGAGTTCCCTAAGTCTGTTCTTGTGTTGCATAATTCTCTCTCTCTTTTGTTCAGCTTCACTGCTTTCCATTACTTTGTCTTCTAGGTCATAATCTGTTCCTCTGCTTCTTTCAAGCCTGCTATCCATTGCATCAAGCCTATTTCTAATCTCATTTATTTCACTCTTAATCTGTGATCCATTCTTTTTTTTAATTCTTTTACCACTGTGGTAAGGATCTCACTGATGTCTTCTATTCTTTTCTCAAACCAAGGGAGTATCCTTATTGCTGTTGCTTTAAATTCTCCATCCAGTATGTTACTTATAACTTTCACTTAGATCTATGGCTGTGGCCTTATCTTGTTCTTCCATTTGGGATAACTTCCTCCATGATTGCATTTGTCTAAGTCTCTGCCTTCTTCTCTGTGTTAGAAAAGGTAGTTAAGTCTCCTGCTCCTGAAATCAATGGCCTTATGAAGAAGAAGTCATGTAGTGCCCACAGCCTGGAGCTTCAGGGAGTCTCTGGTGTGTGTGCTGCTTGCACTCTACTGTTGTGTTTTGGCTGTTCTAGCCTTCAGGCCAGTCATCTGCAGAAGCTCTCTTGGCCTACATTGGGCAAGGATTGGTCCTTAGTCGGAATGTGGTGAGTTTTAACTAGCTGTGCTCTGGTCTGCCTGTGTAATGAGACCTGATAGCATGAGGACTAAGGCATACTTGACTAGGAAGGATAGTCCCACCAGGGTGCAGGGCCATGGGACTTGGTGCAAGCAGGCGAGGCAGCCAGAGGGCAGCTAGGCTCTGCATTTATGCTGAGAGGCCAGGGAAGTAAATGGCACTAGCCAGTGGTGTCTTTGTCCCCAGAGAGGCATCTCCATAAATGCTACCTCTCAAGGATGTGCTATAAAAAGAGGGAATAATCTTCCACCTGTGTGCTCCAGGTGTTCCTCAGATCTGTTTCCATGCCTGTCTTCCCCTGAAGTGTTTGTCCACCTTCTCTCCAGGAGCAGAGCTGCACCCTCAGGGCTCTTTCCCAGCCAAGCCCGCTAATCTTTAAAACTCTAGTCTTCAAGCCTCACTGGTTGCAATAACTCAGGAGATTCAGCCCTTCTCATTTTCCAAGCCAATGGCTTTGGGGAAATGTTCTTTTCTGTTCCCCTTCCTCCCCACCCTTCTCCATGGCCATAGCTCCCTCCCCTTTGCAGCACCCATGATCCATGTCTCCCTAAAACCACATCTCCACACTTCCTACCTTCCTCCATTTGGCCTCTTCTCTCCTTCTAGTTGTGGAGTTTGTTCTGTCAGTCCTCAAATTGATTTCCAAGGTATTAAAAATGATTTGATAGTTAACTAGTTGTGTCTGAGGGACAAGACTAACCTAGAGTCCTCCTACTCTGCTGCCATCTTCCTCTCACAAATTTTTTTCAACCAAATTACTTTATAATTTGTTTACTACCCAAGAAGAGCATTTTTGCCCACTCCATGGACTTTATATATCACCTAAGATGAAATTCTACCCTAAGAGCCCAGGTTTCAGTCTTTTCAAAATTTGCAATTTAATCTGGTTCCTATTATGGGACACCATTCAGTATAGGAAAAGAAAGATGCTGGAGGGCCCACATGTTTGCTACCTATATGGAACCATTAAAATTAATTAAATTTATTTATTTATTTATTTTTTAAAGATTTTATTTATTTATTTATTAGAGAGCGAGCGAGAGAGAAACAGCATGGGAGAGGACAGGGTCAGAGGGAGAAGCAGGCTCCCCGCTGAGCCGGGAGCCCGATGTGGGACTCGATCCCAGGACCCTGGGATCATGACCTGAGCCGAAGGCAGTCGCCTAACCAACTGAGCCACCCAGGCGCCCAAATTAAATTTATTTTTAAAAATTGTTTATTTGACAAATTTCCTTTATATGGGAGATAAAGGTAAGAGGATGAAAAGTAAGGAAATAGAGGGTCAAAGAAATCCAAAACATAAATTGTCAAGCTTTGAAGAAATAAGTTTATACAAAACCGAAACTCTTAAATTATTTTCCAACTCTTCAAATAGCAATTCGATTTATGAAAATCTGTTTTTTTTTTTCAGTTATGCCTCTTTCAATTGTCTCTACATAAGTTAATTAATTCAATTTGTGATTTGTTTGATTGTAGAAAAATCAGTTTAACAACAATTTATCATTTTCAAAGCTTCCCAAGATGTCTTCTGGATAGATAAATATGTATCATCTTTAATACAAATGCATTTTATAAGCTTCAGATGATTAAAAAGATTCATAGTAAACCTCCATAGTTTTTCTGTCAAAAATCTTTTCAATAGTTTCAATGATGAATGAAATAGAAGACTCATATGTGAATTTTCTTTTTTATGCATAATACATATTTTGTACCCATACTAAAATTGTTCTTTTAAAGGAAAATATACAATAGGCTGGTATTCTATTTTTGTACTTCTATGAGAAACATTTCTCGACAACTGTTCTCAGAGATTCTTGCCATTATAAATGTATGGTTTCAGGACATAGTGGACAACTTAGAGTAGGTCACAAAACTTCCAGAACTTCTCTTTTCCACAGTTCCTACTTATGCCTGCATATTAATAAATTTTGTCTTTGAAATTCCTGAGTGAATGATGAGTTTTACCCCTCCCAACCAGCTTAATGAGTTAATTTAAAATTTTCTCACCTCTTTGGTGTAGTGGCCAGGACCCATAAAGTTTGTGGTGATGTGTTTTAATCCAATTAAAAGGTCCCTTCTTTCCTGCTGTGAGGTAAGCTGCACTTCTTTTTTGTTCCAATTTTCTGGTATTATTCCCAAAGGGTGCCAACCCTAGATTAATTAACAACTTTGTAAAGCCTTCCTTCACTGAAGTGACTTCAGGACAACATCCTGAGTCTTTCTGAGGTCAGCAGACCAAGAATTCCATTCTTTTTCTGTCATATTGGAGTTGTATATGTGTGTCTTTTTCCTGTCTTTGGATAGCATAGGTCTATACATAAAGATTATAAAAACATGTCATGCAACATCTTCCCTAATATGCCATTAAACCTATTCAATAATATTGTGAGGCAGTTCTGGTTTATGATGATGAAGAAGGACCTTACCAGGAAACTATAGAGCAGTATTTTATCTACATTAATTGTTTGTAGCTTTGGTAAGAAAAGTCTGTGAGCATTCAACAATTCACAGATGTGGTTGTTAATGGTGTTCCATTTATTCTATCTGAATGGAAGATACAGCTCTACAAAGCATGAGATTTGAACATCTACTAAGTGCCTGTTTCTTAGAAATTTATGATTTTTTTTTTAAGATTTTATTTATTTATTTGACAGAGAGACAGCGAGAGCAGGAACACAAGGCAGGGGGAATGGGGGAGGGAGAAGCAGGCTTCCCGTGGAGCAGGGAGCCAGATGCGGGGCTCAATCCCAGGACCCTGGGATCATGACTTGAGCCAAAGGTAGACGCTTAACGACTGAGCCACCCAGGCAACCCCTTAGAAATGTGTGATCTTCCCTGGAGTGGTAAGTCCTTAGACCATGAGGACTTTCTCAAGTCTTGTCAAAGGTGAGAGTGCTTTATAAAATTATCCTCTCCTCATAATATTAAAGTTAATGTTTTCTATTTGCTTGGTAATGTTAAAAGCTAATGTTCAGAAAAAGGTAGAATCATGACTCTCATACAGATATAAAAAATGAACATGTGATAAAGATTTCTCTTACTCATATGAAGGAATCAGGCAGATATTATAACTAGCTCAAAAGAAGCCAAAAGCACAAACCTGTATGGTGTAATAGAATTTGCAAGAAGAGGCAAAGCAAGTTTTTCCAGTAGAAAAGTGAGTGTGTGTGTGTGTGTGTGTGTGTGTGTGTGTGTGAAAGGAATGTTAATTAAAACTCTATCAGAGAGGACAAAATTTACACGTGTATCAATTATCTACAGCTTAAAAGGTTGTAAAATGGCTCAAAGGTAAGGAACAAGGCTAGAATCCAATAGCCTAGATGTATAGTTTTCCATGGAAACATAAATTTTTTTCTACAACAACTTCCTAATCCTATTTGTTGTTTTTTTTTTATTTCCTTACTGGATTTATATATCATGCTCCACTTACTGGAGTTATAATGAAAAGGAAGAATTATATATTCAATACTGGATCCTAATCCCTTATGTTACTTATTAAACCTATCATAAAAAGAAGAGCTGCTTTCAAAGATTATGAAAATTCCTTGACAAATTTTTAAAAAAGGATTAATCTTATGAAAATAATATTGAGCGAAAGAAGCGTGACATAAAAGAATACATTGAACATGAACTAAACTATTGTTTATAAATTTACATATATGAAATTTAATTATAAAGACAACTAAGGATATAAGTATCATAAAATCTACACATAAGAGACGTTCTTATTTGACAAAATGTTTCTGCTGATAAATTAATTTTTAAATGCTACATGAAAATAGAGTGGCATTTGAACAGCACAAATACACCACTCCCCATTCCCATACCCAAGTACCATGGTTTCTTTTAATGTTTTTGCACTATTTCAGATCCTGTGCATGTCTAAAGCGTCAGCATTTATGTGTAGGGATAGAACAGAAGTTTTTTTAATCCAATCAGGAATTGTTCTAATGCTTCCCCTTTCCTCTCATATTATCTGCTACTATTATAACAGAAATCACATAGATGCAGATGCACTGAAGCTTGGCCATAAAACATTCTGTTTTAGCGTTTTCCTCCACAAAGAGTGGAAACTTAGATCCAGGTATATAGGTAAGGGCCCTAGCATGCACATTAAGTGAAAGCCAGCTATATACTGGCTTTAAAATTCACTGAATTTTGGGCAGAATTGAGTCCAATATGTTAACAACCACTTGATTTATTTAGAATTTCTCAGTGGGGGTGCTATTGGCATTTTGAGCAGGACAATTCTGTAATATGAATCATCTGTGCTCTAAATATTGCATGATATTTAGCAACCTTGGCAGTTGGGCAGTAAATGCCAGTACTGCTCAAGTCATTCTGACTTCCAAAAACTTCCTACATGTTACCAATTGCCCTGGGTGGGGGGGGGGATGTACCACATCTGGTTGAAAATATTACCATCTACATAGTAGCATTATTCACAATAGCCAAAAGGTGGAAGCAACCCAAATGTCCATAGACAGATGAGTGGATAAACAAAACATGCTATATACATACAATGAAATATTATTCATCCTTAACAAGGAAGGAAATTCATATATAGGCTACAACATGGATGAACTTTGAGGACATTATGCTAAGTGAAATAAGCATTTCGCTTAGCAGTGTCTTTTTTTGACAAATACTATGATTCCATTTATATGAATTATCTAGAGTAGTCAAACTCACAGGAACAAAAAGTAGAATAATGGTTATCAGGAACTAAGGGGAGGAGAAATGAAGACTTGTTGCTTAATGGGTATAGTGTTTTGCTTTTTCAAGAGGAAAAAGTTCAGGAGATTGGTTGCATGATAATATGGAATATACTTACCACTATTGAACTTTACACTTAAAAAATGGTTAAGATGGTAAAATTTATGTTATGTGTATTTTATCACAATTTTTAAAAATGCTACTACCAATTTGAAATTTTAAGCAAACATTATTTTAATGTATATAATATTATATAGCATTATGTAATGGGGCACCTAAATAGTGACTTTTTATAAATAAATTATAACTTTAAATTTGTAAGGGAAGATAATTAATCATACTTTTCAACATTTCAAGAAATAGTTCTTCTAAATATATCCTTTACAATAACACCAGTTCTTTACTTTGTGGAGTGGCCTAGAGAAATATTCTATTAAAGTCCTAGGGATTTTAGATACAAGTTATTTCACAGAATTTTTGCCAAATAAATGTATCCAGGCCTAGTTCTGGACAGATGTGTGAAGTTGTGTTAAAATTAAAATCTATTAACACAACTTTCAGAACTTAAAAAATGACTATACAGGATTTTAGACTCTGAAGAATCTTGTATAATTTTTTTCATGCCTCCAATCTTACCACAGTTATTATAGGTACTTATAAGCTAGCTCTGCATGTATCATATTGCTTGTATAGAAACATGTTAAGGAGTGATATTTCTTAAGGATGGAACATATTCCTCAATTCAACAAATCACGTCAAATCTTGAGTTTTCTACATGTCACATTAAGAGAGAAACAAAGAACATATTTAAAAGGCAATAAACTTGCATCAAGAGATTCAGGTTTACTTAAGTAAGATTAAGTTACGTTAAAGTTTAGGCTACAAGTAAATTAAAGGCTAAGCCTAAGATGTTGGTGTCTGAATGAGACAGAGCCAAAATATCTCCATAGTGTTCAATATTGAGATATGAACTTGGCCATAACATAGTACTAAAATGTGTATTAGCTTTTCTAAAAGAAAATTCTTTCTTTTATATATCTGGTTCCCATCCTCCACTGATGCATAGAATATCCTTCTTCATGTCTACCCAGTTTATTTCCTTTGTTATACTCTTCACAGAATAGTGCAAAAATGTAGATGTAGGGGAAGGAGATATGTGATCATAAATGTTATTTATAAGAAGTCATTGAATTAAGAACAGAAAGTCAGTGTGGTGTCAAATAGCAAACAACTAGGGATTTAGGTAAAGAGAGACTTTACTCAATAAAAAGACTATTGCAATAGGAGGAGGGGAATTATTGCAGTAGGGAGAACACTGACCCCATGGTTGGTAAGCATCTCAAAGGTCAGGCACAAGACTTTTCTTTTACAGGGAGGAGTAAACAAGAAAGAACTGGGCATGGGGACTTGGGTTAAGCAGGTGGAATGATAGGGCAGTTAAGCAAGAAAGATTTTTCTTTGAGCTCAGCCAGTTCTCTGGGAGGGACCACTAAGGAGAGTGGGTTATGCATTCAATGCTTGTTTAAGCTCAAGGGTGGGCCAAAGTTCAGTGGTCTGGGGGAAGGAGAGAAGCCTAACAAGTTTGCTCATGTCAAGTTAGCAGGCATCTGTCCATCTGTGAGCAGTTACAAACAGTTCAGCTAATCATTTATGACATGAAGAATAAAAATTCAGAGGATCTGTGTCTGGTCTTGCCAAAGGTAAACAAAGGGGGCATCTGGGAGTCTTATCTCAATCTTACGCAGAAGGGTGGTTCTTTGTAGTAAGCTCTCTCTCAGAACACAGAAGAGTGACAGACATCTTAACTGTCACTGTTTTCTAGGAGTGCAGGGCTCAGAGAAAGCTCAACACTGTCAGTAGGCACAGTGAAAAGCATACAGATGCTCAAACAAAGCATTGGGCTGAAGTCTGAGCTCTTCAACCTACTGGTAAAATTTTCAACAGTCTTTATGGGATCAGCTGCAGCAGATATCATCTGTACATTAAGCATAATACTTTATTCCTTTAAAATGTGCTTTATCCTCACTCAAGCTGCTTGCTGCCCTTCAATTTCTGGTCCATTCTACTCCTGTTACTCTTTACCATGGAGATTAAGTAGGCAAGGGTCTCTTTTGCATTCACAGTTATATCAGCTGACAGTTTCTGCTAACTGGGCCTCAAGGAAGCCCAGGCTGGCCTGGAATGTATAGTGTCATTTAGGACGTCACAGAGTTTTCACCTGCAGCTGAAACAGATCAACCTCAGGAATGTCAGTATTGTGCTCAGAATTTCTGTCATTGTCACTTATCTTCCTCTTCCTCTTACTTAATACACTCTGGATGGTTTGACTCTGCCCAATCCCCTTGACATTTTTGGACCTCAGTATCATTAAAGATAACAGTACATGCTCAACTTGCTTACACGATTGTTGCAAGGATCAAATGAAATGCATTTTAATGGTCTAAATATAGTTGCTACTATGAAGTCATCTAGAGTCAGGCCATTTGAGGAACAACTGTTTCATGGTTATCATTTGTCCCTGAAAACATCAATTCCTATTTGTTCAAGTTCTGTACTGCTGCCATGAAAACCAATTCACTATTACAGACCCCCAGTGTTTTGGTTCATAATTCTCACTTGTTCACTGTGCAGTAAAACTCTTATGGGGCCATAAACACTGATAGGACTGGCTTTTCATGTTCATCCATTTATTCAATTATCACACTTTCGTTGGTTCTGGGGAGAAAGGCTCCTAGACACAATAGGAGAGAATTGAGCTCAGTGACTCATTGGTTGGGAAAGAAGAGCAGTGTTACAGGTTTCACAGTGAACCTCCCCATATTCTCACCCATGTGATACAGTTATATGAAAATTTTGCAAAGTATTTATAACAAAATACATAAATGGAGGCACTGTAATGATTTTAGAGATTACAATAGGATACCATGATATCATTTGGAATAAAATGGATATTTATCAAATCTTAAAATCGAAATTCATTTGTTTTCTCAGCAAAACTACCAAAATCTCAATAATAAATATACTCAAAACTCACCCCAGTGTTATAAAAGCTCATATCTCAGTATATCTTGGGTTATTTGGGGCCCTGTTTTCTTTCTTATAAGTAAGCACCAATAGGTCTCTTGAACTTATTACTGGCAGGGGCTGCATTTTATGGAAACCTGGCAGTGAGGGATGGCAGAATACACCATCCCAAAATACGCCACTTTGGCATATTGATTATTTTGAGCTAAAGACAACTGAGAAGAAGCACATTTAAGAAAATCTCTCTGCTTTCCTCCTATATGCCTAAAAGCAGGACATAAATTCATAAATGTGTCCCTCCTCCTCTCTCTATCAAGGACAGACCTTATTTATCAGAGATGACTCTAGACCTTACTCAGCCCAGAGACAGCACTGAGGAATGTGCATTACAAACTTTGCTAAAACTAGCCATGACTTTTCTCATATATTTGCCTTCCTACAATTGGCCACTCTAGCTCAAAGTCATTTTCCTTTGTCTTGTCACTTCACTATAAAATTATTGGGCAAGTCCCATCCAAACATTGCTCTTTACCCAGCACAGTTTCTATGGTTCGTATTACAATCACTTCCTTAAAAATATTCCCCCTCCCTTGCACTCCTTCACTCCCTTAATTACTCTCACTCAGTAAATCTCAAACATTCAACTATTTTCACCCAAGCAGCTTAACGTTTCTGGGAAAAATAAAATCCATACAACTTTGCTGACCCTTCCCACTTCAAATTCCTAACAACAATCTGAGAAAGGGCACTGAGAGGAAGTGTATTCGCCTACTTCCCAAAATGGCCAGTTTATAGCTCCTTCTCTCTCTTCAAACCCCTACTCTCACACGCCATCCCATTCCCAGCTGTTCAGGTTGCCTCCTATGTCATGAATACAAGAGAAACAATCAGCTCTTTCATTCTCTGAGTTGACCACCTCAGTGTCTTCACTCCTTTTACAAGGTAGCAAGAGCCCTGCTCTCATCAAAAGCCATCACTTCCATTTGAGCACTGAGTGGCATCTCTTCTGCCTTCTCAAGGTCAATGCCTCCGAGGGCAATCCCATCAACATAAAAAACACTTAGGTAATTCCCTACTTATAAAAAGAAAGAATTCCCTTTCCAATATCCTCCTCCAACACCTTTTCCTCTGTTCTTCTTCACATAAAAATTTTTCTTTTTTGGGGCACCTGGGTGGCTCAGTCGGTTAAGCGGCTGCCTTCGGCTCAGGTCATGATCCCAGGGTCCTGGGATCGAGCCCCACGTCGGGCTCCCTGCTCGGTGGAGAGTCTGCTTCTCCCTCTCCCTCTGCCTGCCTCTCTGCCTACTTGTGCTCTCTATCTCTCTGTCAAATAAATAAATAAAATCTTTAAAAAAATTTTTTTCTTTTTTTTTAAAGATTTATTTATTTATTTATTAGAGAGAGGAGAGAGAGCAAGCAGGGGAGGGGCAGAGGGAGAGGGAGAGAGAGAATCTCAAGCAGACTTTCTGCTGAGTGGAAAGCCCAATGCTGAGCTCGATCCCAGGACCCTAAGATCATGACGTGAGCTGAAATCAAGAGTTGGATGCTTAACCGACTGAGCCACCCAGGCACCCCTCACATAAAAACTTCTCAAATGCACTGTGGTTTTGGATGCCTCCACTTGATCACCACCCATCTCACCAGCTCATCAAAACCACATCTGTCAAGGCTTCTAACACTTTTATATTGCCTTATCCAAAGGTTCTCATCTTACCCAACTTCTTTGTATTCTGAATTCTGTTGACCTTCTTGAAATAGGTCTATCCTTCTCAAAACATTTCCCTCTCTGAATTGCACAGTCTAGCTTTATTTCATTGTTTACCCCTCAGCCTCTTTTTCTATTTTTACCTCTTCTGCATAATGGAATTGTCCAGAGATCACAGACCTATCTATGCTCTCTTCCTAGACCATTGGTTTTCAAGTCTGGCTGCTCTCTCCAATCACTTGCAAAGCTCTTTAGAAGTATGGTACAGGGAATATCCCTTCAAAGATTCCAATTTAATTGGCCTGGGGCAGAGGATGGTATCTATATTTTTTGAAAGTTTCCTAGGTGGGATGCCTAGGTGGCTCAGTTGTTAAGCGTCTGCCTTTGGCTCAGGTCATGGGTCCAGGGTCCTGGGATTGAGTTCCATATTGGGCTCTCTGCACTTCGGGGAGCCTGCTTCTCCTTCTGCCTCCTGCTTGTGCTCGCTCTCTCTCTGGCATATAAATAAATTAAAATCTTTAAAAGTTTCCTAGATGATTCTAAGGTACAATCAGGATTGAGGAACACTGCCCTAGAAAATACTGAGGCCCATAGCTTTAAGTACCAACTGTATGCTGCTGATTCCAAATAGACATCACTAGGTCAGACCTCTAGTCCTGAGCTTTAGACTCCATCAACCTATATGATATCTCCCTTCAGACATCAAATGTCTCAAAAGGGATATATTCAAAATGGAATTTGATGTCCTACTTTCCTTCAATCCTACACAGCCAATCTGATCTGTCAGGTATTATTGACTTCCTATCCAAAATTTATCTTGAATATATCCCTTTCTCTCCATTTTTGCTACCACTTCCCTAATTCAAGCTGCCTTGATTTTATTCCTTGACTACCACAATAGCATTTCAACTGTTCTTACTTCCTTACCCCATTCCCCTCCATTCTCCATACAGTAAGCAGACTTTATTAATGTCAGTCACATAATCTATTTCCTTTGTTTTAATGTCCTATAATTGTTTTGCATTGCTCTTACAATAAAATACAAACCTCCAACCATGATTTATAAGGCCCAATATGATCTATCCCAAGGTGCTTCTCAAAGCAATTTTCCTACGACATTTTCAATTACTCACTATAATCCAATCCAACTTACTACTTTCTGTTCTGCAAACACATCATTATCCTTCTTGCTTTAAGGCCTTTGCACTTGCTGTTCCCTCTGTCTGTAATTTACCCCTTCCCTATACCTCTCCTGTCTGTGAGGCAACATGTAATTTCCTCAAAAATAGTATAGTGGTAAAAAATTTAAAAAAAAATAGTATAGTGGCTAGTAACACTGCTTCTGTGTCAAACTACATAGGTTCAAACGCTATCTCCATTGTTTCTTTTGTTTTGTTTTGTTTTATATTTTTTAATACAGTTTGTAATCCAATGTACACACAAAACAAAACTGTGCTGAGGAAACCAGTTTCATAAATTAATAAGTGTTAGGAAGCTGTGGGGAGAAGTCAAGGTAACAGGAAGAGGGGAAGCCAGTCCTTTTGTACAGTCTTTTTGTGTGTGTGTGACACTTCCAAACTGTGGAGGCAGGGCCCATGCTGTAATGAAATGCTCTTATGCAAATGAGTGACAATACAAAGTCTGAGCATGAAAATAAGATTTTCTCTTGCCATTTGCAATGACATAGATGGAACTAGAGAGTATTATGCTAAGTGAAATAAGTCAGTCAGAGAAAGACAAAGACCATATGATTTCACTCATATGTGGAATTTAAGAAACAAAACAGATGAACATAGGAGAAGGGAAGGAAAAATAAAATAAGATAAAAACAGAGATGGAAGGGAACCATCAGAGACTCTTAACTCTAGGAAACAAACTGAGAGTTGCTGGAGGGGAGGTGGGTGAGGGGTTGGGCTACTGGGTGATGGGCATTAAGGAGGACACTTGATGTGATGAGCACTGGGAGTTATGTGCAACTGATGAATCACTACATTCTGCCTTTGAAACTAATAATACACTGTATGTTAACTAAATTGAATTTAAATAAAAACTTTTAAAAAAAAAGAAAATAAGATTTTTTCTGAAAGCACATTTTTGGCACAGATTAAAATAATGAGGGGCACCTGGGTGGCTCAGTCAGTTAAGCATCTGCCTTTGGCTCAGGTCATGATCCCAGGGTCCTGGGATCGAGCCCCACGTCAGGCTCTCTGCTCAGCGGGGAGCCTGCTTCTCCCTCTCCCTGCTGCTCCCCCTGCTTGTACTCTGCCTCTCTCTCTCTCTCTGTCAAATAAATAAATAAAACCTTTAAAAAAATGAATGTACTGGGAATTTTATTTTTTAAGTCAGTATTATATATATTTGTATATATTATGTATTTATATATACACACATCCCAGGTTCTGCATATCCCATCAAGAAAGAAAATCCTACTGTTTCCTCTTCTTTGATTGTAAACTGTACATCCAGGTGAATCAAAGATGGTGGTGGCAGGCGAATTAAGAAAGGTGACCCATCCAAATGAGCAAGGGGAAGGGTGGGGTGGGAACAAAACAACCCAATGAAATGTTCCCTGACCCCATGATTTCAGAAGAAACCTGAAGTCCTGTGTTGGAGTCCTCGATGTGTGTTCAGGTACACCAAGACATCCAAAATGTTATGGCCTGTCTTCACTGGGCAAAAATCCAAGTCACTAATTTAGCCAGTGTTTCTTTTTTTTTTAAAAGATTTTATTTATTTATTTGACAGAGAGAGAGACAGTGAGAGAGGGAACACAAGCCGGGGGAGTGGGAGAGGGAGAAGCAGGCTTCCCGCTGAGCAGGGAGCCTGATGCTGGACTCGATCCCAGGACCCTAGGATCATGACCTGAGCTGAAGGCAGACGCTTAACGACTGAGCCACCCAGGTGCCCCTAGCCAGTGTCTCCTTTCTTTTCTTTTTTTTTTTTTTAGGTTTCGGTTTTGTTTTTTTTTCCAATTTTATTTTATTATGTTAATCACTATACATTACATCATTAGTTTCTGATGTAGTGTTCCATGATTCATTGTTTGGGTGTAACACCCAATGCTCCATTCAATACGTGTCCTCTTTAATACCCATCACCAGGCTAACCCATGCGCCCACCACCCTCCCCTTTGAAACCCTCAGTTTGTTTCTCAGAGTCCATAGTCTCTCATGGTTCATCTCCCCCTCTGATTCCCCCCTTCATTTTTCCCTTCCTACTATCTTCTTTTTTTTTTTTTTTAACATACAGTGTATTATTTGTTTCAGAGGTACAGGTCTGTGATTCAACAGTCTTACACAATTCAGTGTTCACCATAGCACATACCTTCCTCAATGTCTATCACCCAGCCACCCCATCCCTCCCACCCCCCACCACTCCAGCAACCCTCAGTTTGTTTTCTTAGATTAAGACTTCCTCATATCAGTGAGGTCATATGATACATGTCTTTCTCTGATTGACT
>NC_138385.1:85437821-85461690 GCF_054177405.1 Leptonychotes weddellii | reverse complement strand
ACAGATGAATGGATAAAGAAGATGTGGTCCATATATACAATGGAATATTACTCAGCCATCAGAAAGGATGAATACCCAACTTTTACATCAACATGGATGGGACTGGAGGAGATTATGCTAAGTGAAATAAGTCAAGCAGAGAAAGTCAATTATCATATGGTTTCACTTATTTGTGGAACATAAGGAATAGCCTGGAGGACATTAGGAGAAGGAAGGGAAAAATGAAGGGGGCGGAAATCAGAGGGAGAGATGAACCATGAGAGACTATGGACTCTGAGAAACAAACAGGGTTTTAGAGGGGAGGGGGGACGGAGGATTGGTTATCCCGGTGATGGGTATTAAGGAGGGTACATACTGCATAGAGCACTGGGTGTTATACAAAAGCAGTGGATCGTGGATCACCACATCAAAAGCTAATGATGTATTGTATGGTGACTAACATAACATAATAAAACAAAATTTAAAAAGAAAAAGAAAGCTTGCCATTTGCAATGACATGGATGGATCTAGAGAGTATTATGCTAATTAAAATAAGTCAGTCAGACAAAGACAAATACCATATGATGTCACTCATATGTAGAATTTAAGAAACAAAACAAACAATCATAGGGGAAAAAGAAACAGGCAAACCAAGAAACAACTCTTAACTATAGAGAACAAACTGATAGTTACCAGAAGGGAGGTGCATGGGGGAATGGGTGAAATAGGTGATGGGGATTAAGGGTTGCACTTGTTTTGATGAGCACTGGGTGATGTAAGGAAGTGTTGAATCACTGAATTGTACACCTGAAACTAATATTGCACTGTATGTTAACTAACTGGATTTTAAATAAAAACTTTAACAAAGCACTTACAGCTTAAAAAATTTTTATAATTTATATTTAAAAAATATTTACAGGAGAATGTATCATTCACCTGATTCTAAATAATAAGTTAACTATCAAGTTCCTCACCCATTTTGTCCCTGTAGTATTTAGTAAATATATACTTGAATGTCAATATTAAAATATCACAATGTCAATTCATAGGAGGCTTTACATGTTAGTAGACTTGGTGGAAAGATGCCAAAAGACGCATCCTGCCTCCAAAGATACCTCCCATTTCACTTCATCTGAAACAAAAATTACTAGTCAATTAATTGAGCACCTTCTCCAGAAGAACTTGGTTTACATCCACATTTTGCCTCTTGGAATCAAGACACGACTTATCACTACTTAAACAAAGGTACATTTCTTAGAGTAATTAATTTGAAATTCTAGGGAACCAATGCAAAAGGTGTGATACCAAAATAGAGAAGTTTCCATGCATTGTATGGACAGCATGTAGGAAGGTCCACTTGTTCCCGGTTCAAATATTAAGTTTAGATCCAGAAAAGAAAGCAGAATGGAACATTCCAGGCCATGCTAGTATCTACTGGACATGTTCACAAGAGCTACTTCTGTGACCTAAGTGGAGAAGTCAGTTACCAGATATATAGTAGAAACAAAATGTAAGTGTAGGAAGGAGGAAACAAACAATACAGGGGGGAAAGTTTGTGTTGGGGAAGGGAACAAAAAGAAACTAAAAATCTGAAAGAGTCCAGAGAAGAGCTGTTTTAGTAGGAATCACCATGACAGTGAATTTCAACCACGCTAGTTTTGAATACTTGGGCATGTGTCTCTTGCCAATGAGAAGAATTTTTAGACAGACAAAGCTATTCAGAGAGTTTTAAAGGTTATGCTCAAATAGTGGTTTCCAACACTTAGACTATGGACTTCTGGGGGGTGTTGAGTTATTTCTTTAATAATTAAATCCTAAAATCACCAATATATCAACTGGGAAGCCATGAACAACTTTGATATGAAGAGCAAAAGTATGCACAATCAAGAAGTTCAGAAACAACTTCTATGCTGGACAATCACTAGATGGGATTCTGAGCTCAACAACATGACCTTTTTTTTTTTAATTTTTTTATTGTTATGTTAATCCCCATACATTACATCATTAGTTTTAGATGTAGTATTCCATGATTCATTGTTTGTGCATAACACCCAGTGCTCCATGCAGAACGTGCCCTCTTTAATACCCATCACCAGGCTAACCCATCCTCCCACCCCCCTCCCCTCTAGAACCCTCAGTTTGTTTTTCAGAGTCCATCATCTCTCATGGTTTGAACATGACCTTTTTATCCAACCCTGAAGTTCTGTTCTCAAAATCCAAGTATGAAAGTGGTACATATCAAACATACAATACTAGACCATTTTTTTCTTAGGAGCAAAGAGAGGATTTGGCAAAAACAAAGGCTAGGTTGATGTGCTTGTGGATGCATAGTGGGCTAGGTGTTATTATAGATATTTGTCAAAATTAAGTTAATGGCCCAAAGATGCAATAATATCTACAAGAAAATCAGTGTATTTGCTTACAATGGCTAAAAAAATCGAATTATGCTTTTATCATGGATGGAATTGTGTCTTCCTACAAAAAAGATATGTGGAAGTCCTAACTCCCAATTCCCCAGAATGTGACCATATTTGAAAATAGGGTCATTGAAGATATAATTAGTTAAGATGAAGTCGCAATGGAGTAGGGGAGGCCCCTAATCCAATATGACTGATGTCCTTTAAAGAAGACAGCCATGTAGAAGCAACCCAAGTGTCCATCAATAAATGAACGGATAAAGATGTGGTGTATATATATATATATACAATGGAAAATTACTCAGTCATAAAAAAGGAAGAGATCATGCCATTTGCTACCACATGGATGGATCTAGAGAGTATAATGCCAAGTGAAACAAGTAAGTCTGAGAAAGACAAATACCATATGATTTCACTCATATGTAGAATTTAAGAAACAAGACAAATGAACAAAGAAAAAAAGAGACAAACAAAAAACCAGACTCTTAAATATAGAGAACTGGTGGTTGCCAGAGAGGAGGTAGGCAGGGTGATGGGGGAAATAGGTGAAGGGGATTGAGCACACTTACTATGATGAGCACTGAGTAATGTACACAGTTGTGGGATCACTATATTGTACACCTAAAACAAATATAACACTGTATGTTAATTTTACTGGAAAAAAATTAAATTTTAAAAAAGGCAGCTGTGTAAAGACAGATACACAGGGAGAATCCCATGTGACAACAAAGGCAGAGATTGGAATACTGCAAGCCAAGGAATGCCAAGGACTGCAAGCAACCACCAGAAGGTAGGAAGAGGCAAGTGAGGATTCTCCTCTACAGGTTCAGAGGCAGCATGGCCCTGTCAACAACTCAATTTCAGACTTGCAGTCTCCAGATCTGTGAGAAAATAAATGTATGGTCGTCTAGGCCCGTGTGTGGTCCTCTGTTACGGCAGCCCTGGGAAACTAATGCACTCTCCTGGGCTGCAGGAGAAGACTCCAAGCACCATAACATGTCTCCCAGATCCCCCACACATGAGGTTCCTAGAGAACAGAAAATTTAGGGAACTTATTTTCAAAAAATCATTATTTTCTAGGTAGTCTCTTCTTGCCTAACTCTTCTGCTCTCTCACGCTATGCTTTGAAAATTCCTCTCTACCTCTGGGTCCTGAACATGTGGTGTTCTTTCATACCTTTCACCTTTGTGGTATTAATCCCTCTAAGTGAAATGCCCTCTGCACCCACTGGGGTCTCCCCTCCCCAATTCTGCCCCAAATGAATCTTCCTGTAAGGCTCATTCCTTCATATTATCTGCTGAATATATAAATGAACAAATTCTATCAAAATATATGAGACTTATTTGGAATACCTTATAGTATACATAATCACATGATCTAATAAGAAATAAATCAGAAGGTAACTAAAACATTTACTTAGAAATTATTTGAAGGAAAGGAAAAACTGAAATTAAACAGTTATCTGAAAGAAAAAGAAATTTTTACACTCCATATGAAAATAAATGGGAGACATCAAAAGTTGTACAGGAGATTAGATATACATACAGATATATAGAGTACAACTGTTTTTATCTTTAAATGCTTTCATTATTACTGAAGAAAGAATTTTTGAAGGAACTATTAGTACTCATGGAAAGAAATTTAAAAGCAAAAGGAAACACAAGAAACTAGAAAAAAGAAATTAATGTAGATAAAATGTAGTTAAGAGCTTAAATAAATACAAAATCAAACAAAAGTTATGGATAACAAAATTCAAAAAAGCAGAATCTTTACAAAGACATCCAGACAAGGTGACTCTACAACTGTATTCTGAACTTCTAAAGAACAGATTATTTCAATGTTTTTAAAAATATTCTGATATTTGGGGGCACGTGGGTAGCTCAGTCAGCTAAGCGTCTGCCTTGGGCTCAGGTCATGATCCCAGGGTCCTGGGATGGAGCCCCACATTGGGCTCCCTGCTCAGCAGGGAGTCTGCTTCTCCCTCTGCCTCCCCCCCGCCACCGACCCCCTGCTTGTGCTCTCTCTCTCGCTCACTCTCTCTCTCTCAAATAAATTAATAAAATCTTTTAAAACATAAAATAAAATAAATGAATATGTAAAAAGAATAATAAATTATGACCATGTAGGGTTTGTTCCAGTAATCCAGTAATTCTATGTGATTTTTTTTTTAATTTCTCTAGCTTTGTGATATGACTTAATTTCTGGAAAGGTAAATCTCATTTCCCTACTATTCTTTTTTCAAAATTACTTTGACTTTTCATGAACCTTTAAATTTGCACAAAGGATTAGAATCAATTTGTCTTATTCCTCAAAACTTTCTACTCGGATTTTGAATGGAATTCCATAAAATGTAAATATTAATTCGGCTTTTACAATGCTGTCTTATCACTCATTAACCTCGTGTATTTTTCCATTTATTCATACCTGCTTTTACCTTCTATTTAGGAGAGATCTAATATTTTCTCTATAAATGTGCTGTGAATTCTTGGTTAGATTAATTGCTAGTTACATGTTGAATCCTACTGCTAATGTATCCTAGTTTTGATTATGTTGTCTAGTTGGATATTGCGATTTTACAGGAATGCTTTATCCATAGTATTTGAAAAAGGTGACAACTTTATCTCTTTCAAATCTTTATATATATAAAGATTTGAAAGAGATAAAGTTGATATATAAATAGAGAGAGACACTTACTCAATTGGCCAGAAGCCATTTATAAGTGATATCCTTGTCTTGATGACCACCACAGATGGGGATGCATCTTACCTTAATCCATTAAATGTAATAGCTGTTGATTTTTTGGGTTACTACCCATTAGCTATTATCTTATTAATTTCTCATTTTCTTTTTTTTATAAAAGTGTATTGGCTTTTCCAAATGCTTTGCTTGCACATAATGAAAATTGCATGCCTTTTTTCCCTTTAGTTCAAAAGGTGTTTAATATCTATAAGAGTTTTTCTGACTTTGAATTACCTTTTATTGTAAATACAGTCTCTACTTAATTATGAGATATGTTTTCTTAACCACTGTTAGATTCAAATGCCAGTATTTTGTTTAGGATTTTTCCAAATGTTTTCATAACTGAAAACAGCCAGTGAGGTTTTTTGTACTCTGTTTTTTCTTTGAATTGGGCAATGTTTTTCTTTCTTTGTATTAATTTAAATAAGATTATGTACTTCTTGAAAGTTTGAGAGAACTCACAACTAAATTCATCTAGATTGGAGGCTTTGGGGAAGAGGTTTTATGAGTGAAAGTGAGGGTAGAAGGAGATAAATATTTTCATTTCTTTATGGACTTTTGCTCCATGCATATTTTCTACATTTCATCAGATTTTCAAACATATTTGATTATAATTGTTTACAACATTTTTAAATGATTTCAGTGTCTACTTTAGCTGCAGTTATTTTCCATTTTTATTCTACATTTGCTTATTCACATATTCGCTTATTTTTATTAATATCATTTAAGACTTGTTTATCTTATTAGTCTTTTCAGAGACTCAGCCTCTGGGTTTTTGTTTTCATTTTCACTGTTTTTTGTTCCTGAAATTCATTCACTTCTGCCTTTATTTTTATTTTCTATTTTATTTCTGTGCTTTTTTATTTTCTAGATTTAGTTAAATGCTTAGCTAATTCATTAAAATTATTTTGTTTTCTGAAACAAATCTTTAAATATATAGATATATATATATTTCCTTACAAAAGTGGTTATGTAGTTTCTCTAAAAGATGACAAATTAATAGACTAAAATTCTATGAACAGGGCGCCTGGGTGGCTCAGTTGGTTGGGCGACTGCCTTCGGCTCAGGTCATGATCCTGGAGTCCCAGGATCAAGTCCCGCATTGGGCTCCCTGCTCAGCAGGGAGCCTGCTTCTCCCTCTAACCCTCCCCCCTCTCGTGTACTCTCTCTCTCTCAAATAAATAAATAAGTCTTTAAAAAAAAAAATTCTCTGTACATATATTTCAGCTCAAGCTTAATAATGGTATTAGTCAATTAGCCTTTTGTTGCTTATTTATTGCCTGTTTAATCTATCAGTGTCTAATAGAAAAATGTGTAGTAAAATCTATAATTACAATAGTTGATTTCTGCATTCCTTTGCTTAGTTGTGTCAGTTGTAGCTCTATATATTTTGACACTATTGTCAATGTAATAATGTTAAGACTGTTATATGTTTTTGAGTTATGTTTCTTTTTACAAACATATAGAGTGCTCAACTTAGAGTCTCTAATTGCCTGAAATTAAAATTGCCTCCCCAGCTTGCCTTTCCTTATGTTAATCTGATGTATCATTTTCCTTCCATTTTACTTTAATAAATAGCTAGATCTTACCTCATGTACTGGTTTGCTCACTTTTTAATCCAATTTGAGAGTCTTTCTATCTGTACACAAATTTAACATATTTATATTTGTGTAATTTGTAATTATATTAGGATTCATTTCTGCACCTTATTTCATGTTATTTTAAAACTCATTTTTTATATATAGCATCCTCCTTTTTTTTTTTTTTTTACCTTTCATTAGATACATCAAATTATTTTCTGGATTGAAGTTTGAATACATTTTTGCTCATCAGATCATTACACTAAATTACTAAGATTAATATCTATGGTGATTTTTACCAATCCATTTCTAAATTTGCTTCATATCTAGGTTTTCCCTCCTCTAAAGGATTAAGTAGCTAAGCACACTCTCTCCTCCCTCTGCTCTCCTCCTACCTTAGCATCCTTCCTCACAGCATTAGCATTGTTCACAGCAGTTTTCAAAGTGTGGTTCTCCTGGGGGTTCCCAATACACTTTGAAAACATCTGCAAGGTTAAAGTTATTTTCACAACAACAGTAAGTATTCATTTGCCTTTTTCACTCTGCTGCTTTCATGAGTATGCAGTGGATTTTTACAGAGGCCACATCACACTGTATCGAAACAGACTAAATTCAGAAGCACAGATGACAATCTAGCTGTTTCCTAAAACTGTATACATTAAAAAGATTTGCAAAAACATAAAGCAATACCAATCCCAAATTAGTTTTGTTTTAGAATTTTTTTCATAAAAGATATGTCATTTATGTTAATGTGCAATAAATTTATTACTGTTATTTTTAATAAATCATTTTAAAATTTTGGTTTCAATTTTTTAAAAGATTTATTTATTTTTTTTAGAGAGAGAGAGAGAGCAGGGGCAGGGGCAGAGGGAGAGAATCTTCAAGCAGACTTACCCTGAGAGTGGAGCCCCACGCAGGGCTTGATGTCACGACCCTGAGATCATGACCTGAGCTGAAACCAAGTCGGATGCTTAACCAACTGAGCCACCCTGGTGCCCCTTTATTTCAATTATTAATGTGTTAAATATTGATGGACACAACCCACATAACCAAAAGATCTTTGGCATTCTTAACAATTTTTAAGAACAGAAATGAATCCTGTGGTCAAACTATTTGAGAACTGCTGGGTTAGAATTTTGTTTCCAGGTTTTTGAGAAACACAGTATTAAAATTATTCTTCGCAGACAGCAATAAGCCATACTTAGTTATTCACTTCTTACTATATTGTTCATTACCTTTTTCATGGAAATGCTTCCTTCAACAGTGCTTTGAAACATTTCTTTGAAATACCGTGTCTGAAATACAATGTCTGAGTAAATAGGTGTTATAAGCATTTTATTCCCAAGCATTTTTTTTTTACATTTTCATATATTTTTAAAGATTTTATTTATTTATTTGAGAGAGAGAATGAGAGACAGAGAGCACGAGAGGGAAGAGGGTCAGAGGGAGAAGCAGATCTCCCACTGAGCAGGGAGCCTGATGTGGGACTCGATCCCGGGACTCCAGGATCATGACCCGAGCCGAAGGCAGTCGCTTAACCAACTGAGCCATCCAGGCGCCCATACATTTTCATATTTATATGTTATTTTAATAGAGGTAAAATTCTAAGCTCAAGTGTTTTCTTGAACTCTTTTGTTATCTCCTGTCACCTACCATTTGTCTTATGAAGTTTGACATTAATCCTTGATCCTTTAAAATTTTACATTGTGCAAATTAGACTGAAAAAAATGATCTTAACATTGTGAAAATACAAAATACTTATGTATGCATAAAACATGGAAAGGATGAACAAAATTACTATAAGTTTTTATCTCTAGTTGGTACAAGTGTATGAAATTTAATATTTTCTTAAGCTTTTCTGTTGTAGGTTTTTGGCCCAAGGTATGTATTTTTCCCTTTTGCCCACAAAATAAAAATGGCCTAATTTTGGATAATTTTTCATAACAGTTTTTCTTAGAAACAGTTATTCTGATAGTGATACCTTTAGAGTTTTTGTTTCCTATTTGGCATTTTTCTTTCTTTTTTTTTTTTTTTTAAGATTTCATTTATTTATTTGAGAGAGAGAGAATAGAGACAGAGAGCACGAGAGGGAAGAGGGTCAGAGGGAGAAGCAGACCCCCGCTGAGCAGGGAGCCCGATGCGGCACTCGATCCTGGGACTCCAGGATCATGACCTGAGCCGAAGGCAGTCGCTTAACCAACTGAGCCACCCAGGCACCCCGCTATTTGGCATTTTTCTTAATGTAACACTATTGTTTCCAATGAGTCATAATAATGTATATTCATCCCCCTAAAATGGAAGTTTTAAAATACTTTGAAAATGACAAGGATATAAATGTTAAACATCATTTTGTGTTCCTAAACCTATAATTGTCATTTGTAACCAAATGGGAAAGGAACTGGAAAACAAGATCAATAACCCCACAAATGTAAATAGAACTTTACAAATTATTTTTTGAAAACAGGAATGAATGACAAAATGGGGGGATGTAAAGCCCTCAATCTGCATTTATGGGCCATATTTATGTTCATTTATATATAGGAACATAAGATAGACAAAAGTGATTACAGCAGCAAAAATGCAGAGAAAACTTCTCACATGTCAAAGCAAACTTAGGAAATTAGCAGCTGTAAGACAAGTGAAGGTTAGTAGAATCTTGAAGAGCAATCTTTCCATGATAATTAGGCAGTGAAATACATACAGAAGAGGAAAAAAATAAAAAAATAAATTCTCTCAAGTGTCAATGTATATTGCACATTACTAAAGAAAGTACTGCTAAAAGAATAATTTCTTGGAGTAAAATTGAGCGGTCTTAAATCCAGAGCTCCTGTTCTATTCCTGCTAGGAACCTGAGTCATTGTTTTATCCCAGGCAAGTAAGTCATTTTGCTTCTTTTTGCCTCAAATTACTCATCTATAAAAAGCTATACTTCCAGCATTCTTATAGACCATCCCATCACGCCTCTTCTTTATCCACTGAGGGCCGGATATCAACCCAGGAAGCAAATTTAGGAATTAATTCAGAAATACAAGCTCCGACTCCAAAACATAAAAATAAGGATGGAACATAATGAACAAGCTAACTCTGAAAGTCTTTAGTTGTATATTTCATTTTAGTTCTTGGATATAATTGACATAACCTTTAAAAAAGTATTATTTGCTGTGGTTCAGATTTAATATAACCTATGTTGAAGCTAGATTATAGATACAGAGAGAGCCCACATTATTATCATCCTATTCTGGGGGAAATTATTATATATTGAGTACTAATGAATTTCATGATTTTGTTTTTGCTGTTATTATTTTACAAATGGTAACGAATACCATTCTTATGCATGTCATCTTGAGCTTTTATTTTTTCAATTTGAACTTTTTGTAAATGGGGGAAAAAAGATTTTTAATGTAATGGAAATAACCATTCATTTAGGAGAATAAATGTGAATCAAAATCACAATGAGACATCATTTCACATCTGTAAGTACTGAGATTATTAAAAAAAAAAAAGGCATTGGTGGAGGAAGTGGAACCTCTGTACACTGTTGGTGCAGCCTCTATGGAAAACAGTATGGAGATTCATTAAAAATAAAGATAGATAATAATAATAATTTCACAATATATGTAAGTCAAGTCATTATGCTGCAGACCTTAAACTTATATACAGTGCTGTATGTCAAATATATCTCAATAAAACTGAAAGGGGAAAAGGAAATTTCAAATTCCCTTTTAGAAAATAAAATACATGGGGAAAAAAGAGAAGGGGGAATAACCTAGAAATAGCAACTAATCACAATGTGTACACTTTTTTGGATTCTGTTTCAAACAAAATGCAAAAGAAAGTCACTTAGAGCATTTGTGTTTTTAATTGTAATTCAATGAATGGCTTTCCTCACTTCAAAAAAATTAAAAATAGCAATGCCATATGATCCAGCAATCCTACTTCTGGGTATATGCCCAAAAGAAATGAATATATATGCAGTGGAATATTACTCAGCCTTTAAAAAAAAAAGAAAATCCTGCCATATGAGAAAACATGGATGAACTAGGAAGACATTGTGTTAAGTGAAATAAACCAGAAAGACAAATGCTGCATGATTCCACTTATGTGAGATATCTAAAAAGTCGAAGTCATAGAAGCAGAGAGTAGAATGTTGGTAGCCAGGGGCTGTGGGAGAAGATAAAGGGGAGTTGCTGTTCAATGGGTATGAAGTTTCAGTTATACAAGATGAGTAAGTTCTGGAGATCTTCTCTACAACATTGTGCCTACAGTTAATGATACTGTATTGTACACCTAAAAATTTATGAAGAAGGTAGATCTCATATTAAGTATTCTTACCACAATAAAAAAAATGCTGTGAGGAATTATTGCATAGAATCATTAAATATCAAAATAATAAATAATGGAAAAAATAAATAAAAGTGAAACTGCTTCTGGACTTATTCTCTCCAGTCCCCCTGTCAGGAAGATGTCAATGACCAGAGTGTACTTGGATACAACATACTAAGGATAACAGACCCTCCCAGATAGCCCTAGATAGCTTACTTTCAAATGATTCTCTGTGAAGAAATCAGTATCTGGTCTCTGTGTGAAAAAAAATTCATAGGAAAATAACTACATCAAAAAGGCAATGCTAAATAGTGAAAGGATAATTGAAGAGTCATAAAGTTTGATTTCATCATAGATCTGCTACTGAACAGTTATGAGACACATCTACTCACATCTCTGGTCTTCTGGTTCCTTATCTGTACAATGAAGGCATTGGACAAAGTTGGTTGTTTGCAGTTTGTGCTCAAAGAATATTTAGGGAGGGGTGTCTGGGAGGCTCAGTCAGTTAAGCATCTGCTCAGGTTATGATGTCATGGTCCTGGGATCAAGCCCCACAGGGAGTCTGCTTCTTCCTCTACCGCCCCATCGTGATCTCTCTCTCTCTCTAACTCTCTCTCTCTCTCAAATAAATAAATAAAATCTTTAAAAAATAAAAAAACCTAAAGAATATTTAGGGTAACAAAGAATTTCCCTAAGACATCAAAGGGAGAGAGCATAAGAATTCTAAAACTTCAGGTAGACCAGCCTTCACTTGTCCACAATATTAGATTGGTACTCAATTAAACTACTTTTTAAATAATGTAAAGTATTAATGCTAAAAGGCAATTACTTCTAAGATACTAAAATTCATCATTATGAATTTCTTAGAAAATTAAGAATAATAGTATAATATACTACTATACTCCAATAACAGTAAACAATGTGTATGAGTCATTTCTGAACACTGTATTTTCATGCATCTCTGTACCAGTTAGGATATTTTACCTGTAATTAACAGTATAGAACTTATTTACTCAATTAGTTGATGTCCAGAGTTGGCAAGGAAGAAGGTAAGACTTTCAGTATTGTAGCCATGAAAGCTGGATTTATTGAGAAGTTAATAAAGCTTAAGCTTTAGAGGCAATCACTTGCATGGGCCCCTTTTAAAACCCTTCAACTAATTTTGTATACAGATTTTATCTTATTATGTTATGTTAATCACCATACATTACATCATTAGTTTTTTTTTAAAGATTTTATTTTTTTATTTATTCATCATTTGAGAGAGCGAGAATGAGAGAGAGAGAGAGCACATGAGAGGGGGGAGGGTCAGAGGGAGAAGCAGACTCCCTGCTGAGCAGGGAGCCCGATGCGGGACTCGATCCCGGGACTCCAGGATCATGACCTGAGCCGAAGGCAGTCGCTTAACCAACTGAGCTACCCAGGCGCCCCACATCATTAGTTTTTGATGTAGTGTTCCATGATTCACTGTTGGCGTATAACACCCAGTGCTCCATTCAGTACGTGCCCTCTTTAATACCCATCACCAGGCTAACCCATCCCCCCACCTCCCTCCCCTCTAGAACCCTCAGTTTGTTTGTCAGAGTCCATAGTCTGTCATGGTTCATCTCCCCCTCCGATTTCCCCCCTTCATTTTTCCCTTTCTGCTATCTTCTTCTTTTTTTCTTTAACATATAATGTATTATTTGTTTCAGGGCTACAGGTCTGCGATTCAACAGTCTTGCACAATTCACAGCGCTCACCATAGCACATACCCTCCTCAATGCCTATCACCCAGCCACCCCATCCCTCCCACCCCCCACCACTCCAGCAACCCTCAGTTTGTTTCCTGAGATTAAGAATTCCTCATATCAGTGAGATCATAGGATACATGTCTTTCTCTGATTGACTTATTTTGCTCAGTGGAAAACCCAAAAGACTCCACCCCAAAACTGCTAGAACTCATACAGGAATTCAGTAAAGTGGCAGGATATAAAATCAATGCACAGAAATTGGTGGCATTCCTATATACCAACAACAAGACAGAAGAAAGAGAAATTAAGGAGTCAATCCCATTTACAATTGCACCCAAAACCATAAGATACCTAGGAATAAATCTAACCAAAGAGGCAAAGAATCTGTACTCAGAAAACTATAAAATACTCATGAAAGAAACTGAGGAAGACACAAAGAAATGGAAAAACGTTCCATGCTTATGGATTGTATACAGATTTTTAAATGAATTTTTGTAATGAGGCCCCACCCCCCAAATTGTTTAAACTGTAGGCCCCAGAAAACCTGGATCAATTCCTAGTTCTGATATAATTTCCCACTAAGTCTCCCAGCAATACATTCCTGATGGGGCCAGCTTTACTCACTGGGTTGCTTGACTCCAACTTTCAAAATGGCTTCCAACAGCTAACCTGGTAATATGCCCTCTTATTCACTTTGAGGCATTCACTTTGAGGCTTTGTGTACTTCATGCAAAGTAGGGAACATGTCCCTCCTCTTATAATGACGAACTATGTCCCTAGTTTCTAGGATGATGTCACATGCTAACTGACTTAAGCCTGGATTTCAGAACCAACTGACTGGCAGAGAAATGAATGTTTCCCAATAGGCTCAGACAAATATAAAACCACCTCTAGAAATGGGATTGGAGTTAGCTCACCTAGTGAGACATGGGTTATGTAAGAGGCAGAGATGAGGCTGGAGTTAGCCTACCCAGTAGGACACTGGCTACATAGGAGGGGGCTGATACCTGAACAAAAGGCAGATGTGGGCTGACCTAAGCAAGTACAGGCCAATGACATTTGAGAAAATCCTTGCTCAGATGTTTCTGGAAAGAAAATTTCTCAGTCAATCTCTGTCTCTCTCTCTCATCTAGTAGGTATGAACATAGAACTATCTTACCTTAGTGACTGCTGGCAGCCATTCTGCCATCATGAAGGAAGCTACACCAGGCACAAACTCACATAAACTAAAGCCACAATTTAAAATCAGAGAGAGAGAGAGAGAGAGAGAGAGAGAAACAGATCTAGAGTTCTGCTGTTTTCTGTACTAAATCCACTCAGCTTCTATACTTTCATTTATGTGGGCCAATAAAACTTACTTTTATGCAAATCAAAATCACAGTTAGATCTCACCTCACACCTGTCAGAATGACTATTATCAAAAAGACAAGAAATAATAAGTGTTGTTGAAGGTGTGGAGAAGAGGAAACCCTTATGTACTGTTATGGGAAAGTAAATTGGTGCATCCACTATGGAAAACAGTGCGGAGTTTCCTCAAAATAATTAAAAATAGTATTACCATGTGATTCAGCAATTCTACTTCTGGGTATTTATCCAAAGAAAATTTAAACACTAACTTAAAAAATATATCTGCAACCCCATGTTTAATGCTGTATTATTTACAATAGACAGGATATGGAAATAACCCATGTTTATTGATGGATGAAGGGATAAAGAAATTTTCACACACACACACACACACACAGAGCCTCCCTCTGACAATGGAATATTATTCAGCCATTAAGAAATATGAAATCCTGCAACTGCAACAATGTGGATGGACCTTGAGGGTATTATACTAAGCAAAATAAGTCAGACAGAAAAAGATAAATACTGTATGATCTCACTTATATGTGGAATATTAAAAAAGCAAAAAGCAAGCTGATAGAAACAAAGAACAGATTGATGGTTGCCAGAAGCAAGGGGTGGGGGTGGGTGAAATGGGTGAATGTGGTCAAAAGGTACAAAATTCCACTTATAAAATAAGTCAGGTTACATCCATGGGGATGTAATGTACAGCATGTCGACTATAGTTAATAATACTGTAATACACACTTGAAAGTTGCTAAGAGAGTAAATCCTAAAAGTTCCCATCACAAGAAAAAAAAATTTCTAACTACGTATGGTGCCCAATATTAACTAGACTTATTGTGGTGATCATTTCACAATATATACAAACATCAAGTCATTACAATGTACACCTGAAACTAATATAATGTTGTATGTCAACTATGTTTCAATTTTAAAAAATATTATAGCCTTTATATTCACATCTTTTTTATTGTGTCATGCATTTCATCATGATGCCTTTTAGATATCCGAATGAAGTTGCCAGAAAAACTGTTGGACAGAGGAGAGCAAAGTTTAGAAAGTGCTCTGGGAAGACACATAAATTTAGGAATCATCTGTATATAGATGGCATTTAAAGCCATGAGTCCAGATGAGATGATCTAATATGTGAGGGCAGACAAAAATTAAAAGAGGTCCATGGACTGCATCTTCCAGAGTAAAATGAGGCAATCTGGAAACCCCAACACAGAAAGTGACATCATCATTAGTTGAATCGAGTTAACCACTAGGTCCTCCTCGCAACAGATACATTCTCAGATTTACTTTTTTAAAAAAGATTTATTTATTTATTTATTTATTTGAGATGGGGGGAGGGGCACCGGGAGAGAGAGAGAGAAGGAAACTCACCCCTGAGCGCAGAACCAGAGGTGGGGCTCTATCCCAGGATGCTGAGATCATAACCTGAACCCAAGTCAAAGGCTTAACTAACCGAGTAACCCAGGCGCCCCTCAAATTTACTTTTAATGTAATCAGGACATAATCCTCTTTCCCTGACCGCCAATCATAGTGGTGAAATTACTGAACACATATAAATTTAGTCCTTACTATGTGCCAGGTCTTTGTGAAGATCATAGGACGTTTGACAGCTAGCACCAGTGATAGCAACAGATAAATAAAAAGAACCCTATACTAAAGAATGTTGATGTTTCTAAAGGAACAAGGCTAGAGATGAGGAGAGACAGAAAGCAGTATGGGGAGACAGATAAATGCACTAAACTGCTGAGCAACCATTAATTGTCCCTCCTTATGGGGGTGCCCAGGGCCTAGTAATGAGGAATTAATTAATGATGTTTAAAAAATTTCTTGAGAGTAAATGCTTTTCTGTATTTATAATAAAATATATGAAACAGGATTTTTAGAAGTCGAAATTTGAAATAGGATTTTAAAAAATAACATTCTCTTAGGTGGTATTTAAATCTCCTTTTGCTGCCCACCTTTTTAAAGAAGCAAAATGGCATTTCAAAGAGGTAACTGAGTCTAGAGAGCAAAGGATCACAAAACAGTTTAGCAACAGCTAGAGTTCATGATTATTTTTCTAAAAATAGCTACTTATATTTTAGAAATACACAAAGGGTAATTTAAGAGGCTTTTTTAAAATAATAAAATATATGTCAAGCCCACATTGTAAACCAGATTTAAACTCAGTGAAGTGATCTTTCATACATTATACAGTGGCAATTACCATGTAAATAGATTTTAAATAAAGTGATGTATTATTTAAAACCTCAGTGTTATATAAAGCAAGCATGGGGAAATGCTTGACGTCTATTTTATTTTCAAATCAGCAACCTCTTGCCACACAGAAAAAGGACAATTATTGTACTAGATAATTTTAATTATATTTCTCGTAATAAAGTGCTGTAGCCCTTATGATTATACATTTTCCCAACATTTGTGGGAAACATTATAATATCCCCTATATAATCATAAGTCTGACATTTTTCCCATTTAAAGGCATTCTCCTTTCAGAAATTTTCAAATGAGAACTCCTAGGGAATACATTTAATTCAGACTGTTATAAATGACCTAAAATAATAAAAATCATGATGAATGAGAGTCAGAATTTCCTCCCCGATTAGGGAAATTTTTCAAGGTATCCTTGCAGGAGTAGGCTGGAAGGAAAGAGGAAGGTAAGAGAAAAGAGTTAAGGAGGGTTACATGGGCCCTATGGAGGAGACAGGATCTGACAGGCCAAGGCCAGAGCCAGAGTTGGCTGACCACTAGGCCTCCTGTCAAAGTACCATTTGTACTACTATCTAAAGTCACATGAGAGTTGAGTGAGTGACCATCAGTGAAGCCAGTAAACTTTCAGGCTAACCTGATCTCTACTTGAGTGGAAACTGTGGGGATTTCCTTCCCTTCCTGTGACTCTTCATCTGTGTTCCTGACTCTGGGCTCATTGCCCATCCACCTTACCCATTTAGGCCCCGCCCATAAATGGAGGGTGAGGGAAAAGTGGGAATGAATACGTTCCTGGACATCCACTGAGTTGACATTGATGTGGAAGGGAGGATTCCCACAATTTACCTGAGGATATTCAGTTTGAGATTCACCTCCTCCACCCACTCCCACTCACTAAAGAATCAGAGACAAGGAAAAACACATTCTGGAACATACATTTCCCAACTCAACGATCTAGTCCCTTCAAACCAAAAGAAAAAAAAAGACACTCTACTTACTATTTGGAAATCACAAACATAACCCTAAGAAGTATTCAGTTATAAGTTGTCATCTAATAACCTCTGCATTCTCCCTGTCTCTTCCTTCTCCTATTCATCATCTCATTTTTCAACTGGATTCCATTTTTCTTTCTTCCCAATAGTACCCTCCTATCCACTTCCTATCAGATTACTTTAATAGCCCACTATCTGTTTCCCTTACATCAAACATCCTTTTACTCACAAACATTTCTCAGCTCCTGCTCTGGAGATTCGACAGCTAAGAACATGCAGTAGGACCCTGTTGCCATAGTTTGTTACAGTTTTCATCCCTGCACACATGACCAAAGTTTTAATCCAGCTTCTTTATGTCACTTTTCCACTTAGTTTAACTCTATATTGCTTTTTAAAGCAAACATAAACACTTCACTCTTGACAACCAAACAGTCATGTGCTTATTCATTCTTATCTCCAAACACTAAACTCCAGACCATTCACTGAGCAAACTGTAGTGCAGTTGAAAGAATGCCAGACATTGGTATGAATTCTCATTCTTGCTCTGGACACAGGACTTAGTTTCTCTGAGATACAGTTTCCCAATTTCTAAACTGGAGATAACAGTTCTTCTCTCACAAAATTTTTGAAAGACTGCAATATCACAATGTCAATAAGATTATTTTGCGAACTGTAAAAACCGTATCAAAATAAGTTATTATGTTAAATTGCCTTTCACCTTTGGTGTTTCCTACCAACACTATTTTGGAACCAGGATTGCTTGTCCTTTTCTTTCCACCAAATCTAATTTAATCCAGTGTAAGTCTAACAACAATTTCAAAATTAATTTCAAGCACTATTCCCTCAACAGTCACATAACAATAACAATAATAGATAACCCCAACTGAAAGCTTAGTATGTGCCATAAATAAAGCCCTTCTAACACACTATCTTATTTCAACTTTTAAACAACCTTAAGAGGTCACAAATACTATTAGAATCCTCATTGTTCATGAAGAGAGTAGGCATTGACTAACCTGAGGAACTAGACCACAGGAGCACAACTAATACACAATAGACTCATGAGTCTAGTATGGATAGGTCTCCCTGGTTGAAGAGTCCATGACCATATTAGTACATTATATTTCACTTCTAAGGCCTTCTGTTAAATCTCTTTGTCACCTTCTATTTCATGTTATACTTTTCCACTTCTGGATTTCTGTAACAATGAATTTTTATTCAATTCTTCACTTTACAAAGCCTCTACATAGTAAGCTTCATTTCCTCATAATGGCTATCAATTCCTAAAGGAAAGGGGCCATGGATTCTCTTTCAGTGATGTTTTTTTCCACAGCTCCTGTACTTCCCTGCATGGAAAGCAAAAAATTAATAAATAGACTTTGCCTTTACTTGACACTATAAGGATACAAGATAAAAGAGAGAAATAATGTATACAATAAAGAATACTGAAATAGCAAAACCTAATAATGAAACAATTCAAGAATTAGAATCCAAGGACTTTTCATTTTATTATCCTTTAATCACCCAAATCCCCACAAAAATATATGTCTTTTTCCCTGTGTAGCATTAGTAAGCAGTATATCTTGAGTTAGTTGGTTGTGGCCCACTTAATGCTAAAATTCTTTTTAGTGACCCCTTAAAGAGACTTGGTGAGAAATTGTGTTTAGTATGTTAGTGAACTTAAAACCTGTAATGTTGTTTAAATGCCTGATTTTGTAGGGTTTGTTAATGTGTGTGTTTGTGTGTATGATAACAAACTGTGTGGTGCTGTTTAAACTGAGTTAGTTACCACTGAAGAAGGGATAACTAGTGCCCTCAAGGAAAAGCAGGGAAATAGTTTTTTGATTTTTCATTAGGCCTGGGATATTTAAGAAGAAACATCTGTTTGTTTGAATTGAACATTAAACTCATAAAAGGGAAATCCTGTACGATACATTTATTTCTAAGTCTTCATGTGCACACATTTATTTAGACAAAAACATACTCATAGCAATTGATTTTATTCTTAATTAAAAGATGTGTGCAATGTAACCAAGCTAATTAATGAAAGGAAACACCCAATTTCACATAGTTTAACCTCTCTGAGTATCAATTTTCTCAACTTTACAAAGTGGTTGTTAAATCACACCTCACAAAACTATCACAAGAATTCCATGAGATAAGAAAGAGTGACTGGCATGTATCAGGCATTCAATAAATGCTGATTCCCTGGTTTCCCCCAACACAAAAAATGTTTTTAAATTTCTCATACTGAGACAAAAAATATTGGTGAAAATTGCAAATAAACAATTACTCCTCCCTCAGAACAGTGAAGACTAAGGAAACAAATTAATACACCTGTGCATAACCTTTACCAGTAATTTTCCATGAAAACATGGCTATCCTTAACAACCTAGAAGTCACTGATGATGTCTCTAGGGAATAGATGAAAAAATAGTATTTAATGGAGTAGAACAAAGGGAACAACCTATAAGATGGGATGATTGGAGTTAGAAGACAGGTTCTCAGCTCATTTGACTTGATTCCTTCTCCTTTGTTCCACCATGGAATATGAGAAGTAAATACTAGGAACTGAGCCTCAGAATTAAAATATATACATAAAGATCAACATACATAATTATTACAAATGTCACTTTGTGATACCTCTTACTTACAAAATTTTCTTACTTCCTAGGCTGTGATTGAGAAAGTGGGGCATTAATTAATAATTAGCCAAAAGACCTTTTAGTGAATACTTGCCCTGCATTAATAATCACCCTTAGCACTGCAAGGCATAGAGAAGTATAAGCCAGAGTTAAATGCAGGAATTAAATTGAACAAAATTTCCATTCAGATCAACACACATGCAGGGAGACAGCGATAAAATATTCCATAGGAGATCTAAAGACAAACCAAAACATTGTCTTTGCTTTCAAGAAGTATTTGACCCTATAATGAATTACATGAGTGCTATTTGGCGTAGGTTTTCAGTGCTATAGATTTTGAAAAGAGAAAGCTATCACTGAGCCCAAATGGGATTTTGTCATATTTCATTAAGTAAATGGGAATTTAGTTTTATCTTAAAAGATGGTAGCATTTGAGTGGATGAAGTAGACAGGGCATGGTAATGGTTACCATGGAAAAGTGAATAAGAAAATAGGTCTCATGGCATCTTCCTAATTGCTGATAACTCTTTCCAGAAAGATTCAGTGGAAATGTTTAGCAATTTGATAGAAAATGTGGACCATGGGTTGTTTTGGGGTTTTGGTTTTTTTGTTGTTTTTTGTTTTCTAGCAGTCAGATCCTACCGACCAAAGAGTAGTATTTGTGCATCATTGACATGATCACCTGCACTCAGACACATCTAAGTATCCATAGAAGAAAACTACCTGTGTGAGCCAATACCTGACTCCAGAGATGACTCCTTATCAGAGAGGACTTATCACGTTATTTTTTTTAAGATTTATTTATTTGTTTGAGAAAGAGAGAGAGTGGGGAGAGGGGCAGAGGGAGAGAATCTTCAAGCAGACTCCCATTTAGCATGGAGACCAATGTGAGGCTGGATCTCAACACCCATAAGATCATGACCGGAGGCAAAACCAAGAGTCGGACGCTTAACCGATTAAGCCACCCAGGCACCCCGAGAGGACTTATCACTTTAATTGGTCATCCATTTTACAGCATTCACCAACTTAGCTGAGTTAAGGCACACTATATGATTTTAGGACATAGCTAATTTTCAAGGTTGCAGAAAAGAAAAGGTGGTTTTTGTTTGATTATATCCACATATTCTGACCCTCATCCCTGTAACTCCCTTAAGAGAGAAATATTTTGTTTTCATAGGAAAGCATAGTGCAGATTTTAAATGAGCAGAAATGTGGATTACCTTTCTATTTATTCTTAATTATATTTTTAAACAGGGCAAGTGCTTGGCAAACCTTTCATTAGTGAATACAATAAAAGGCTGAGATAAAAAGAACCCGACAATATAATTATGAACTCAAATTTCCTGTAGACATTTTTAACATGGGTCATGTAAGAAGTCACCAGGAGATCTGTCAAAAGAAAAAAGATAGCCATGTGGAAATAAACAAAGACTACCCAGACGAGAACAAGCAAACATTACTTAGTTAGAGCTTCCTATGGCAGAGACTCAGCCACCATCACTTGTATTTGGAAGAGACTCAAAGGCAGGCAGGGAAGAGTGAAAACTTATAGTGGAAAAAATGGAAGACTTCAGATGTGCCCTAACTAGAGGATGTCAACATGGGGAACCTGGAGATGGGCCAATTTGTAAGTAGGGAATACTATATGATAGGTTAGAGAAGCATTCTCTGCTTGGTCTTAAGTTGTAAGTAGGAACAAAATTTAGGGAAGCTGGCAGTTATCGAGCAAGGCTTGACCATTTGGGACCAATTGCTGCAGAGGTTATGGTTTGGCTTCCTGGAAGGGTTGCTCCATAAGCTGTGGGTCAGAGATCCATTTTTATATATGGTCTGGCCAGCGTTCCTTTGTATATTCAGTCTCTTAACCATGGGTTTCAAATAATTTGGACTTAATGTTATAAATAAGACCTTACTTGGGTGAAAAAATATTGTGATACCTTCATCGTGATATAATTTCTTCTTTCATACAATATATTCAACAGTTATAAGCCCCTATTACATGTTATAAACCCCTATTACATATTACAAACAATCACTGAACTTTCCTCATATCTAAAGCAATGAAATGTCAGCGGTATGGCAAATTACTTTACAATATGCTTGTTGAAGCAAATAAAACCTGACAACAATAATTTGTCCATTTAATTAAAAACATATACATTTATGAAAAAAAGAACAATTCATCAATTTTGCTTTGAGTATGCTTTAACACCTACAGAAATTGACCTGTCATCATATAACAATATATTGATGTAATATTTTTATTTATTTTCTATTATAAAATAATTTCATTTCCTAAGGGGCAAAAAATAAATCCAAAGCAAAGACATAATATTTCACAGCTTACAATTTTTAATTCCCTATGTATAGTACTTCTCTGAGGTAACAAAAAGAGAAGTCATTACCATTTGAAAGTTGAAAAAACTGAGGATCAGAGAACCATACTAACTTGCCAAAGATCTACACAGAGTCAACATTATAAATTAGACTTTACGAATTCTAGTTCCGTGTTCTTTTCTCTACACTATCCACCTTCTTCTCTTCTTTTTAGGGGGGTGAGTGGGGGGCAGAGGAAGAGACAGAGAGAGAATCTTAAGCAGGCTCTATGCCCAGCGTGGAGCCTGACGTGGGGCTGGATCTCACAACCCTGAGATCATAACCTGAGCTGAAATCAAGAGTCAGACACTTAACCGACTGAGCTACCCAGGCCCCCCTACATCATCCACCTTCAATTATAATTGCTGAAGTGAATGAAATTTTATTGGCCCTGGAATCATCTGAAACTTGAAGAGGAAAAAAGAAAAAAAAACACCAATAACACTTGACATGACAAGCAAATAAAATGTTAATGAAATTATATACAATAATGAATTTTGCTTTCTCTTTTCCCAAGACCAACCCCCAATCTCCCATAGAGTGGAACTAAGTAGAGTGAATGAATGACTGTCAATCCATGCATGAGGGTAAACAAAGTAGTAATCTTGATGACAAAGAAGGGGAATGAGGGATTAACAAGCACAAGACAGTGGTCGAAGGAGGAAAGAGAAATTTTAGATGGAATAAATTTACGTAACTGAAATACAATCAAAACTTTTTACACAGACCCCTTTGAAGAAATATCTTATTCCAAGCCTGAGTCAAAGAAAAACACGTCTAAAACACTTTTTTTGGTCCAGAAAGTATGGAAATTCTCAAAGAATTAGAAGAACAAGTCAAAAGGAAACAGTAGCTAGCTTGAATGAACTTCCACTGGCCAAATCTGATATTAATAATAATAAAGATGACAATAACAGCATTAATGGATTATAACCCATTAAATAAAATAAGAAGTTATGGGTCCATAATGACAGCAAAAGAGTTGGGGGGGCAGATACAGTGCTTCCTTACTGTAGAATATCCACTAATAAATATAGAAAGAACAATAAAATAAAAGTCAATGTTTTTCACTAATAACCATTATAATTCATTCAAATAAAAATATCATTGGATGCTAAAACTAATGCATGAAAATTTAAGAGGGAACAGGATACTCAAACATCTTCAAATCATCTTCTCCATATTTCTTATTAACTACAAATGAGAAAATAATAACCATACCATTGAGAAACCTGGTAGGCATCAACATATCCAAGCGCTCAAAATGAACACCACCAATAATTAGATAAAAACCAACATCATGTCCCTCCTGATATGATGGACTAATAGAAACACAACATCTGATATGTAGTATTCCTGCCAAAAATACATAACATAAATCTAATCAGGAGGACATTTTAGACAATCCAAAATTGAAGGACATTCAACAAAATAACTGGTCTTAACTTTTCAAAATGTCAATGTCATGTAAGATAAAGAAAGCCTTAGGAGCTGTGCAAATTAAAGGAGCCAAAG
>NC_138385.1:85385088-85437321 GCF_054177405.1 Leptonychotes weddellii | reverse complement strand
AGAGACGATGGACTCTGAAAAACAAACTGAGGGTTCTAGAGGGGAGGGGAGTGGGAGGATGGGTTAGCCTGGTAATGGGTATTGAGGAGGGTACATTCTGCATGGAGCACTGGGTGTTATGCACAAACAATGAATCATGGAACACTACATCTAAAACTAATGATGTAATGTATGGGGATTAACATAAGAATAAAAAAAAAATCAAAATCAGAATCAGATTTTTTCTGCCCAGGAGCCTGGACAGAAAAAAAAAAGTTGCTATTAAAAAACATTACTGGAACAATTAGAATAATTTGAATACAAATGCCGTTTAGATGATACTACAGTATCATTGTTAAGTATCCTGATTTTGATAATTATTCTGTGATTATATAAGATGACATTATTGGGGCGCCTGGGTGGCTCAGTTGGTTAAGCGACTGTCTTCGGCTCAGGTCATGATCCTGGAGTCCCGGGATCGAGTCCCGCATCGGGCTCCTTGCTCGGCAGGGAGTCTGCTTCTCCCTCTGACCCTCCTCCCTCTCGTGCTCTCTGTCTCTCATTCTTTCTGTCTCAAATAAATAAATACAATCTTTAAAAAAAAAAAAGATGACATTATTGTTCATAAAAACCACATGATAAAGTGTGAAATGTTTAGGGGAAATGAGGAAAGAAGCCTATAAATTACAAATAGTTCAAAGAAAATTTATGTGGATAGATAGGTATAGATGTAAAATTTCTCTGACTTTTTTCTCTCACTCTCTACCTATGATATCATGGCTATGTATCTATCTATCCATCTATAGATGAGATCTATAGAGAGAAAGAGTGATTGGCAAACTATTAACAGTTAGTGAACCTGGGTGAAGATGAAGGATAGAAAAAAAAGATGAAGGATAGTTATGAATTATTTGTGTTACTTTTACCACTTTTACCACTTTTACTTTTACCACTTTTAAATAGTTTGAAATTATTTCAAAATTTAAAAATTAAAAGGTGGAGTAAAAATAAAAATTACAACTTAAAAACTTTTTCACAGTAGTGCTAACCTTCTGCCAGTAGAGCTCCTGAACCTTACTAAGCTAAATAAGTCTTTCCCCTTCTCCAACCTTAAGATCCTCTAACAATAGAGTCCTTCTCTCAAATCATTGCTATCCGGTGGATTCTAATGGGTGGGATAGATAACTAGAACCTAAAGTGACACGTTGAACCCTTCTCCAAAGTATCAATTTGTGAGCAGGTTAACAGGAAAGCTGTACTACTTCTTTCTTCCACCAGGGGGCAGAGCACTGGGGTTATTGTACTATGCCTAGCACGGTAATTTACCTTAGTGGTAATTAACTTATTCTTGTGTCTTTCCTTCCACTCTAAAAGCTAGTCCTCTAAGTTTTTTAAACTAGTCCTCACTTTCATATTTATTTCTTTCCTTTTTATCTAATCTTAATGATTAGATAGTTACTCATAATTTTCACCTCTTTCTCAGATGTAAAAAGTAGACCAAAATCAATTTGGTCATTTAGCGAACACCAGGGTGCTCTCTTTAACTTTAGTAGCTATGTAGTACCTCCTCTACTATTTCCATGCCATGTGTTATAACAGTGAAAGCAAGTCTCAGGACAAATATTGTGATATATACAAAGTTTATTCATAAGCAGACATGGAGTTTGTTCTATAGCTACGAAAAGGATCACTCTCTAATAGCTCAAACAAATAGCATGAGAATGTTGCCCTTACTATAATCTCATCTCTTTTCATGAAAGACTGTTGGCCTGTGTAACATTGCTAACTACGAGTCACCGTCTTGAATTCCGTGTCTCTCTTTCTGTCTCTGTCCCTATCACTCTCTCTTACACACACACACACACATTTCTGGGGCTGGGGGTAGGAAGTGGTTCTTAGAAAAAAAAACCCCAAAAATGTAGGTTAAAACATTCACTCATTCAACAATGATGTGGATTGCCTCCTACATGCCCAGCCCAGCACTTTAAGACATTTTTCTCTTAGAATAGAGTGCGGCAAACTTTTCTGTAAAGGTCCAGGGAGCAAATATTTTAGGCTTTGTGGGTCAAATGGCTTCTGTTCAAACAACTCCACTCTGCCGTTCCAGTGCAAAAGCAGCCAAAGACAATATGGAAACGAATGAGCATGGCCATGCTCCAACAAAATCGCATTTATACAACAGGTGGCTGGCCAGGTTGCTGACCCATGGATTACAGTACTAACATAGACTCATACACTGTGAAGATTTCAGTGATGGGCTGAAATAGACTGGGCTTTCCTCAAAGTTTTCTCTCAACCTCCTCATCTTTTCATAACTTATCCCATCATGCTTTTGCATCTTCTTGTTCCTTCGTCTTATAAATGCCTCATCCCCTCTACAAAACCAAACCACAGCAGAACACTTCAGAACGCATAGGGAATGATAGCAAAGTAGGTGATCTACAGAAATGAATCCGCTTTCCTTACTCTAGTAACTAGTTTGTTCTCTCCTATATACCGCATACTGACTAAATTCTCTCTTTGGTTCTCAGAGTTAAATAGATTCTCTTTAAAGAATAGAAAATGCCTTTATGTGTAAGTTATTTTCATTGATGCCCACAGCTTTACTTTATTAATAATTATAATACTGCAAATATATAGGGTTTCGCAGTTTGTGAAGTTTTCTTTCACATGCCTAACAACTTTGTGCGGTAGACAAGGTTGGTAGTGCTTTTTTTAAAAGGATCATAAAATTGAGGTCCTGAGACATTCAGAAATCTTCCCCTGTCTAAAACTAGAAACCTATTCCATTTCCTGAGATTAAGAATTAAAGAGGGCACGTATTGAATGGAGCACTGGGTGTTATATGCAAACAATGAATCATGGAACACTACCTCAAAAACTAATGATGTAATATATGGTGATTAACATAACATAATAAAATAAAATTTAAAAAAAGGAAAGAAACGTATCTAGTTTTCAGCTCTTTCCACCATAATATAGAGCACTGCAAAGCTCGCTCTAGGGACTAATGATAAGCGCAACAGAATTTCAAAAGTTTAGGACCTTTCATCCTCCAGGACCATGATGAAATCAGAAGTCAGAAGAGAAAATGTCGAAGACCGCGCCCCAGGAAGAGCAGAAGACACAAAATCTAATTGTTTCTTCTTTCTTGCAAAAACGCAACTTGCTTTCAGTTATTTGTGGCAGTATCTTTAGTTTTGCTCATGATAAGTTTTCCCCTTAGAAAAGACAGGATACTGTGCAAGAAGTCTCAGTCTATATTCTCCAAAGCAAAGAATTAATATAAAACAGAAACTGAGTTAAAACCAAAAAGGAAGCAAAGAGTTATTGCTATTGTAATGACAATATCCAAAATGTTACTGAAACGTTGAAAGGTGGAATAAAATGTTACTGAAACGTTGAAAGGCGGAATAAAGAAAACACTCTATCTTTTTTAACTAAGAAAAAATAACTTTGGGGGAAAATATTTTAAAATTTGACTCAATAATGCAGTTACATTCTCCAAAGATTACAGAGATTCAACTGTTTTCTTCTAAAAGATACTTATTATAAAGTAAGTAAACCAGGTAGGTATTCAAGAATATAGTTTCTATGTCTCCGATGGCCTAAAGAGATACAAGCAAATAAATCACATATTTGCAACTGCTTAATAAAATCACAAACTGTATTCATTAAAGGCATAGTGTTCATTAAGGGAAGTTGATCGTTATTGAAATTTTTCCACTCAAATAATTGAATTTAAAATGCTATATAAAAGGTTATCCTTTCATCATCCAAAAAAAAAGTATTATCATTGGAGAGGATCTCATTTACTAACCATATCAAGTATCTTCAGCCAACTATTTACTTTGTTCATTAGTCATATCAACCAAAGATTGGAAACTATTGATTAATGAATACTTTGACAATCAGAAGTATACATGCATTCTCTCAATAAATAAATCAGACCTGGTGACCTAACAGAGTCCTCTTATCTTTTTGGGGGGGAGGAGCTTCTTACCAAATTTTCTTTCCACATTTTGTATGCACTTGTGTTGTGTTCCTATTCTAATAACCTGGACTTCAGTCTAGAACAAACACAGCTATTTGCCTTATTGGCAAGACACTATATTGCCCAACCTGATATCTTTTTAGGACTCAGATGCATGGATTCTAGCTGGGGATTTTTTTTTTTTTTTTTTGGTAGACTTATTTTCCCCCCAACACAAACTTGCTTTGGATCAAGACTCCTAGAGGAAGAAATACAATAAAAGCTGTAATTAAGAGGTCAAAAATGCTGCCCATGCAATTTTAGATAGGTCACTTGCTTTTTCACTGCAATAAAAGACCTTTTAAACAAAGGAAGGACAGAAAAGTGGATTTTCACAAAGATGTATTGTGAATTTTATCTGGTAAAAATGGTTTTGAAAGTGATCTTTATGAGACACATTCACTTAAGAATTACAATATATTTTATTCAAATACTCTAGTGTCTCATGGGGTACAAATGCTTCCGTCCACATTTTCTCATCTGATTCTTGCAGCAACCCTGTATTGTCATTAGATTCCTTTAGCAAATGAGAAACTGAGGCCCAGAATGGTAAGAGAAAAAAGTCTATCTGACAGAGGTAACAATTAACAAGGTGTTCAACCGGAAATGGACGGTGGAGGATGCATTCAGCTTAAGTTGTGTGGATAAACTGCTCATAAAAAAGGCCAGGCAGGGGCACCTGGGTGGCTCAGTTGTTAAGCGGCTGCCTTCGGCTCAGGTCATGATCCCAGGGTCCTGGGTTCGAGCCCCGCATCGGGCTCCCTGCTCAGCGGGAAGCCTGCTTCTCCCTCTCCCACTCCCCCTGCTTGTATTCCCTCTCTCGCTTCTCTCTCTGTCGAATAAATAATAAAAAAAAAAAAAAAAAAAAAAGGCCAGGCATATTAAAGCTAACTCAAAACCAAGGGTAGCAAGCAAGTGAATTCTTAGGTGCCAAACTCTGTTGGAATCATAATGGCTCTCTAGACCAGGGGTCATCACACTAGGGCCTGTAGATTAGCCACCTGGTTTTGTAAATAATATTTTTTTTTTTTTGGCCAGGTGAATCTGTCCTTTTATTTATTTTTTTTATTATGTTATGTTAATCACCATACATTACATCATTAGTTTTTGATGTAGTGTTCCATGATTCATTGTTTCATTGGAACACAGCCACGCCCATTTATTTATATAGTGTCTCTGTCCACTTTCTCGCTACAAATTGTACGGCAGCTGCCGCTAGTTGCAACAGACGCCGCGCTGCCTACAGACATAAATATGTCCTGTCTGACCATTTAACACAATGTTTCCTGCTCTAGATCACTGTGTCTCTGGGAGGATTGTGGTCTTCACGATTGACTTTCATTGTCCTCCATGGATAAGGGAAGAGGGAGATTGTCTATTACCCTCGCACTGCCATAGACACAAATGTCACCTTGATTAGGCTGACTCTCATTTGCTGGATATTCCCTCTCTGCTCTAGTGTTAGGTCACCAGGTTTGCATTTTCAGAAACTGAGTTTATTAGGTTCACTCAGCAATAATAACGCCTAGTAAGTTAATTCATGCTAACTCATCAAAACTACATTTTAGCTTGGGTTAATTCTAGCAAGGCTTGATGTAGATTGTCAACTGTCCCAAGCATAGGATTCTCATATGTCCATATCTATAATACAGTTGATCACAGATTCTATTTGGTGTTATACACCTCTCTATTTTTTTCTTCATTCGGAAGAAGAGAATCCTTCAATGAGTCCATAAGCTCTCCACAGTTAAAAACCATTTTTCACAGGTTTTTTATTAACCAAGCATAGGGCTAGGCACAGTACTCCTAGGCATTTAACAAAAATACATTGGTATAAAGTATAGCTTCCGAGATGAAAAGGTAATGAGTCACTGAGTAAAAGAGATCCCAGGACTCACTTTAGCAATAATCTTTCAATAAAGCAACCAGAAGGAAGAAAATTTCTGAGTGACAGTTTTAAGGAGCTATTTTTTGAGAATCAGGGTTTTACCTGCACTCTTATTCATAAAACTACAGACTTTCTTGTGTGTCAAATCCACAGGCGGTGGTAGGAAGTGACCAATTTTTTATCCATGATCTAATAGTATAATAACACTACCTTGCATATTAATAACATCCTTCTATTGATGTACTCAAAGCTTTTTCAGAGATAATTATCTATTTTATCAGCAAAACACTTCTCAGAGAGAAGGAGTAGGAAAAGGTACTGCTATTCTATTGTTACAGGATCAAAGACTGAGACATAAAATTATTTCATAATTCATTTTGTTTCAAAGATTTTTATTCAGGTAAACCAGGTAACTCTGACTTATAAATTTCACAGTATCTATATTCTGGCATAATACATGTATACCCCTCCCAGTTGCTTGGACTGAGTTTCACTCATATTTTTTGAACTACAAATGGAAAAATAGGAAGTATATATAATTTATAAATATATCTTATAAAGGTAATTCACACATTATATACATTATACACAAAATTATATATATACACACATACTCAAATGCCTTTTGTCTTTTGCTTTATTTTTTCAAGTTAAGAAAGTTATATCAGGGATACCTGGGTGGCTCAGTCGGTTAGGCATCTGCCTTCGGCTCAGGTCATGATCCCAGAGTCCTGGGATCAAGTTCCACATCGGGCTCCCTGCTCAGCAGAGAGCCTACTTCTCCCTCTCTCTCTGCCTGCCTTCCCCCTGCTTGTGCTCACTCTCTCTCTGTGTGTCAAATAAATAAATAAAATCTTTTAAAAAAATTTTTAAAAAAGAAAGTTATATCAAATATTCTTTCACACATTTTTTATATTACTGCTTGTTCTGATTTTCTCAGCTAAAATGAATATGACAAAACTAATTAGTTTGACCAAAAGCTAAGATTTTTCACTTTCATAAATTGCTAAGATGTCTTTCTATAAGCTCTATAAATCTGTATTTCCAGATTTGGCAACTCAAAATTTACCTCCAAATTGTGATCTCCTTGAGAGAACAAGATACCAATTATGGCAAGCAACTAACATGTGCATAGTTTGTTGTTTTAAAAACACAACGTTCCTGTTACCAGGACATGCAAACTATGTATAGTACATGTAGACAAAAGAGCATAGAATATTGAGCTAGACAAAAATTGGGAAATCACCAGATTCCCTCTTCTTAAAGGTGAGTAGCCTGAGGCCCAAAGAAGTTATCAAGATATGAGTGAAATAGGCTGGATCAAGTAATCAGGTCATAGGGAACAAAGATATCTCTGACTCAGCTAGGCATGGAGAGAAGGAAACTGAATAAAAAGAGCACCAGAAGGAAGTACATCCTTTGGAAAAATAATCTAAGAGGCAAGAGAATGGAATCTAGTCCCAATTTGTTCATAAGTGGCTGGTAATCTCCACATCTCTCATGCAACTTTGCTTATGATATGGGGATTATTCTACTAGCGTATTCAGCGTCATGGGGGTACAGATGTTAGCATGGTGTAATGGAATGTGGGTGAGCTCTTGCTCTTGAGGAATCTGGGACCAATCCTCTTGAGATTCATAATCCTAACTACCTTGGTCTCTCTTGTGCCAGCTTTCTGCCATTTGCAGAACTGGTTTATGGAGTTGATCCTTCCACTACTGACTAAAACTGAGTATTCAAGGGAACTGTGTCATGGACTCTGAAGACAAATGACTAATATATAAAATGGATGTTATTAACTAAGGTATCAGACACTTCTGTTTTCCCATGTCACATTCCTAGACCCACAACTAATTTCAGCCACAGCTGCTATGAACAAGCTGTCTCCTCTCTGTTGTGTATTGTTTTCAGAACTTCTCTAACACTGCAGGAATCCACTCAAGCAGTAGTGGATGGAAACTAGTGGAGAAATATTCCCACCTGCCATCCTTCAGGTAAACAACTTGGGGAGGCATTCTGTATGTTTCTTGGATCCTGGTAGAATGGAGTTCTGAACATCCAGAGCAGTGACCTTGATAAAACACACTTCTATTGGCTTTTCATTCTTCTCCTTTCCTGTTTTGCTTCTCCCTCCATCTAAGGCTGGCAATCACCTAACATATGCATGCAAGAACCTTGCCACAGGCTGTGCTTTCAGAGAAACCTAGGCTAATGAAATTAAAAGTGTTATTTTAGGCAATTTACTTAAATTTAATAAGCCTCAATTTCCCTACCTTTGAAATGGAGATGAAGAGATTTGTTATGTAAGACTCAGGAAACTTAGACGTCAAGTGCTTAGCATAATATTGTATTAAACTCCATGAGAGCTATGATGAGGATGATAACAATGATAGTGATAAATGTAAAATGCAAATTTAAAAATTCAATGTGCAACTACCTTGGAAATTACTTTGTTAATCTAATGTGATACATCAATGCAATCATGCGCACATGATATATCAACACTAATCACCTGCATTGAGGTCACCAAACGAAAGTAGAGAATTATTCTGTAGTTTCAGAATACATCTATTATCTTTAGGCCTAATCTAAACTCTGAATACCATATTTGACAAATACAGTATTATAAAAAACTATACCACAAACTACTGCTAAAAATTGACTCATAATTATAAATACAATTTTAACAAAGAGACTCCACCAACCTGAAAACAGAATATAGCATAATAGTTTATTCCAGAAAAGTAAGAATGATTCTAAGTGAGCAAATATATTAACTTTAGTCACCATATACGTAAGTTGAAGAAGAAAAGCCACATGATCAGATCAGCAGATACAAAAAACTTTTCTGATAAAATAAGTATCAATTTCTGATTTTTAAAAATACTTATTCAGTAGGAACAGAAGGATAGTTCCATTGCATGATAAAGCTATAGGCATAACTCAAAAACATTCCTAGTCTAAAAATATACTTTGTCATTAATATAAGGAATAAGACAATAATTTTCATCTATGTTATTTAAGCATTGTTTCAGAATTACTAGCCAAAGCAATTAAATAAAAGAATGAAGTAATGGTAAAATATTGATTATATATATATGTATGTATAAATTTATGATTTTCAGATGCTATTATTGCCTAGTGATAAAGCCCAAGAAGAACAACTAGAAAAAAGAAAAGAGAAAGACAAAACATGAGAACTTAGTAAAATTGGCACTACAAAATAACTCAACAGAATTCAATACCTTTCTTTTATGTGAGCAATAGATACTAAAATAGGAGAAAATTATTCCATAAACAGCACCAAAGTAAAATATCTGAGAATAAATTTAGTAAGAAATGTATAGGATTCATATGAAGAAAACTACAAAACTACACCAAAAAACCTCAAAGAAGTTATAAATAAGTAGAGGTTTGTTTTGTGTCTTTAAATAGAAAAAATTCAAAGATGTGAAATATCATTTTCACCCCGTCATTATTCCCTAAGCTAATCTGTACATTTACTGTAATCCTAACCAAAGTCTCAATGATATTAATTCTAAATGTGAGAGAAATTGCTATAAAATTTATCTCACAAAATAAAGATGAAAAAGTTTTTTTAATTTTTTTTATATTTATTTATTTATTATTTTAGAGAAAGAGAGAGAGCATGAGCTGGGGAGGAGCAGAGGGAGAGGGGGAAGCAGGCTCTCCGCTGAGCAAGGAGCCAGATGTGGGACTCTATCCCAGGACCTGGGATCATGACCTGAGCCAAAGGCAGACGCTTAACCAACTGAGCCACGCAGGTGCCCACAAAAGTTGTTTTTAAAAGGAGAGTGATGAAAATAAAATTAAATTAGAAAAAAAAAGGAGAGTGATGAGATGAGACACATACCATTTATTAAAATGCAAGATATGAGTTGAGATACAGAGCAATGAATAAAATGGACAGAGATCAGTGCAACAGAATAGACAGAGCAGGTATCAGAAAACTTTAGAACAAATCCACCCAACCACATTGTAAATGAAGTTTTATTCGGAACACAGTCATGTTCATTAAGCTTATGTATTGTCTACAGCTGTTTTTGTGCTTCAACAGCAGAGTTGAATAGCAGCAGTAGAGAACCTATGGCTATAAAGCCTAAATTATTTACTATCTGGCCCTTTATAGAAAAAAAATTGTCAACCTCTGGACTAGAGTATGGAATACATATTTCAAATCATGGGAAAATATAAATGATGAAATAAATTATATAGAGACAACTGGCAACCTATGGAGAAAATAAAATAAGGCTGGATCCTAAAGATCAAAATCAATTCCAAATCAATTAAAAAAATCGTAATGCAGATATTAAAATAGTAACAATGGTAGAAGAAAACAGCATGCATTTCTGTATCATTGGAATGTGACACATTATAAACTTGTTTGACAGGCTAATGATCATAAAAAGAAGGAAGGAAAAGAGGAGAAAGGGAAAAAAGAAAGATATCCAAGTGACAAACTGAGGAAAACATCTCTCCCCATATGATACAGAATTAGTAGCTTCAAAATTTCAAGTAGCTCCTACCAAGTAATAATTCAAAATGGACCAAAATTAAAATGAAGAAAGTGTAAAAGTAATTTTCATGTGAAAATAACTAATACACATTTGAGATAAATATATATTTTTTATTTTATTTATTTATTTATCTTTTAAGTGCTCCATTTAATGAATTTGGGGAAGTTTATACAGTTGCATAACCAACATCACAATCAAAGAGCATTTGTATCACTGCAGGAAGTTTTTTGTAGTGAATCCCCTTGCTTCAGTCCCTGTCAGCCACTGATCTAATTTTGTCCAAGAACAGGAAAATTCTTAGTTACCAAATATTTGCAAACTACATAACACACTTTTAAATGGCCCATGGATCAAAGAAGAAATCCTAAGGGAACTCAGAAAATATTTTGAACAAAAAGAAAAAGCATAACCTACCAAAATTTGTGGGATGCCACAAAAATAATACTTAGGAGGACACTTATTGCACTAAATGCATGTATTTGAAAAGAAGAAAGATTTAGAATCAGTGGCCTTAGTTTCCACTTTTTTATAATAATATTTATTATTAACATATAATATATTATTTGTTTCAGGGATACAGGTCTGTGATTCATCAGCCTCACACAACACCCAGCGCTCACCACAGTACATACCCTCTCCAATGTCCATCACCCAGCCACCCCATCCCCCCATCCTCCTCCCCAGCAGCAACCCTCAGTTTGTTTCCTATGATTAAAAGTCTCTTGTGGTTTGTCTCCGTCTCTGGTTTCATCTTGTTTCATTTTTTCCTCTCTTCCCCTATGATCCTCTGCCTTGTTTCTTAAATTCCACATGTAAAGCTCACTAAAAATGAGCCTTCCCTGATACCCCCAGACCAAGTGAATTCCCCATGTTTGATTTTCTCATGCTACCTTACACGTTTCAAGTAGAGAAATCCTTGCAATTTTTAATTATATATGTTAAATGTTTATGTTATTTTATTAGTCCATTTTTAGTAGTGGACTTTAACCACCAGAACTACAAAATCCTACAGTGTTCATTCAGCACAACATCTTTTTATTGTGATTAAATATGCATAACATAAAATTTACCATTTAACCATTTTTAAGTTTACAGTGCATTGGCATTAAGTACATTCCCATTGTTGCACAACCATCACCACCATCCATCCCCCACTGAAACTCTACACTCATTAAACCATAACTTCCCAATCCCCCTACCCTTAGCCCCTGACTCATCATTCTACTTTCTGTCTCTATGAATTTGACTACACTAGGTAGAATCATACAACATCTGTTCTTTTGTTCTTATTTCACTTAGCATAATGCCTTCAAGTTTCATCTATGCTGTAACATGTGTCTGAACTTCTTTCCTTTTAAGGTTGAACAACAGTTCATGGTATGTATACACCACATTTTGCTTATCCATCCAGCAGTCACTGGACACTTAGGATTGCTTCTACCTTTTGGCTACTGTGAATAAAGCTGATATGAATACAAGTGTACAAACATCTATTTGAGTTCTGCTTTCAACTCTTTCGGATGTATACCCAGAAGCAGAGTTGTTGGATCATATAGTTACTCTATGTTTAAGTTTTTAAAGAACTGCCATACTGTTACCCATAGTGGCTGCACCATTTTACGTTCCTACCAGCAATGCACAAGCATTCCAATTTCTGCACATCCTCACACGCACTTGTTATTTTATTTTTTGTAATAAAAGCCATCCTGAAAGGTGTGAAGTGAGATGTAATTGTAGTTTTGGCTTGCATTTCCCTAATAATTCATGATGTTGAACAGCTTTTCATGTGCTTATTGGCCATTTGTATATCTTCTTTGGAGAACTGTCTATCCAAGTCCTTTGTACATCTCTTAACTGGATTTGTTGTTGCTGCTGTTGTCTTTGTTGTTGTTGTGAGGTAGGAATTCCTTATATATATACTGGATATTAATCTATTATTAGATATATGATTTTCAAATATTTTCTCCCCGTCTGTGGGTTGACTTTTCACTCTGTTGATAATGGCCTTTGAAACACAAAAGTTTATTTTTGATGTAGTGCAATTTACCTATTTTTTAATTTTGTTGTTGATTTGGGTGTCTTTGCTCGACATTTTATTCCCGGTGTATAATTCATAGGAAGCACCTGATAAATATTTATTAAATCAAAGACATAAGAAGATAGATAGAGTCATAGGTATAGATATAATCGATTCTCATTGTTTTCAGTAGTTATAGTCTATAAAGTCTCCACAAACATCAAATTAGCGAATACTGACAGATTGCTCTTAAGGGAAATATAGGGTTAAGTTTTTGCAAACCTCTGGTCACAACATTTTTATCAACCAATCAATACATAACCCTGATTTATGTGTGTTTCCATCTAAAGACAACTTACTTAATATATTTTGGTGATTTATGAACACTGGACTTATGGTCAACATTATAATCTAGACCTAAATAATGCTTATCTAACACACACATTTTTTTCATAAGGTACATCACAACTTCCTTGCACTTCAGAACATTAGACAGTACTTCAGCTGTTTTTCTCGGGGGCCATTTTAAGCAGCAAAATCACCAACAAAAACCACAAAAAGACAAAAAAAAAAAAACCCACCCAAAACATGGCACTAAAAAACCATGACAAGGACACTTATTTATATATTTATATATTATCAATCTTTGTCAGTTCTTCCACAAGCACAGACACTAACACATACAGACACAGACATCAATACGCATACATATAGATGTATTTACCAGACTGACAAAGATTGATAATATATAATACTGGAGGAAGTGGTTCATTAACAAGATCTTTCATACAATCTTACTGTGAATGTAAATTACCACCAACATTAGGAAGGGTATGTGGAAAGGTCTATCAAAAATTTAAGAGTATATATACTTCATCAAGATATCCACTTCTAGAAAACTATCCTATAATTGCGGAAGTGAGCAATTTTACAAGCACAAAAATCTTCAATCTGGCATTATTTGTCATCATAAGAAATTAAAAATAATTAAAACTGCCCTTGAGAGGAACTGGTCAAATACATTATGGCCCATCCATACAATGAAATATCATGTGGTTGTAAAAAAATAATGATCTGCATGTGGCAACATGGAACGATGCTCATAATATGTGTGAAATAGGAAAAGGAAATTGCCTTATAGTACGTAAATTGTGGAATAACCTTGTAGAATTCAAACATGTTTATATATAATTCATTTAGTGTGAATATTTTATTTTATTCCACTTTATTTTATGCAAACAAGATATCCAAAATGATGTTAACATTGGTTATCTATAAGTCACACGCTGGCCTTTGGCTCTCAGATCCCTCCCCACCTGTCTCTGTCCCTCTCTGAATCACAAGAAACTACATTTCTCCTGTCCCTTTCCCTCTGTCTTCAAGGTAAGTTTAAGAATTTGGGGACAGGGGCCCCTGGGTGGTTCGGTGGATTAAGCCACCGACTGTTGATCTCAGCCCAGGTCTTGATCTCAGGGTCCTGAGTTCGGCCCCCACGATGAGCATGGAGCCTACTTTAAAAAAAAAAAAGGAGAAGAACGAAGAAGAAGAATCTGAAGGCAGTGTTAGAAGGCTAAAGGGTGGGAGGAGGGGAAAAGCCAGGGTCTGTCCTCCCCTCATTCTCTGCTTTGGGTTGTGTCTCCAGCAGTGGCAGCTCCTCTGCTCCCCTCTCTCTAGCAAGTCTTCTTTGTGGCTCCGTGTCCCTCTAGGCTGACCTAGTAGAGTTCCAGGTTCCACCATAAACTCCTCATCTTCAGTAATGCGGCCCCCTCCCTTAATCCCTTCAGCCTAGGTTGTGGCAGCATTTAAAGCACTGCTTCTGCTAATGTCTGGATTCCATTCTGCAACCCCCGCCCCCCCCCGTAACGCCCCCACCCCCGCTTTGGATTCTCAGTTTGTCAATGACTTTCACAAATCCCTGTATAAAATTTCCCCTGTTTAAAATATCTAGAGCGGTTTCTCTTTTCTGACTGGAAACTACCTGACAGGTAATTGGGTGGAGAGGAGGGAAAATACTTTCTATTGTTTGTTTGACAGAATAACTGGGGGGAAAGGAGAAAAATTTTAATTTTTCTTCCAAAAAAATGAAAGTCTGAGGAAACTCCACATTTTATGGGGTAATCAATCCCAGAGTAAGAAAAGGAATTCTCTTTCAACCATGAACATTATGCAACAAATTACTGTAGTCCATGAACCTTCCCCATCCTAAAATGACCTTTCTGTAACATTCATTACCATTTTTGTTTCAATTCAGACTAGAAACAAATCAAACCTTATACTCTTTGGCTCTGTTTTGATCTGTGGCAACATATTTTCATATGGCATATTATTCTGTTTCCTGATTTGGTTACTTGCTGACTTTACAGGAAAGGCCTACCAGCTATCCCTAGAGAGCCATACAAGATTGGCCAAGATTAAAATGATGGATAATATCCACTGTGGGTGAAGGTATGGGAATATGTAGACTTACTCTAATTTGGAATATTGCCAGATTGTCCTTAGTTATCACTACACTATAAATTCTTGGAGGGCAAGGATTACTTCTTATTTCCTTCTGTAAACCTAGTTTACAGTACAATATCTTGGACTTAACTATGTGTTCAAAAAGATATTGTCTTGGTGTTCCCTGCATTTCACTAAGTCACTATTCTATTCCTGACCAAGAAAAGGTTCACATTTCTCCTCTGCTACTTTAAGGGCTTAAATAAACACCATCAAAACTAAAATGTACTGGAATAGGGATACTCTATACTCAGTCTTAGACCCCATCCATCACATCTTGAAATATTGAAGTATCACTAAATTTTTAGGCCCTGCTTATATTCTACCTGTTCCATGAATATTGCTGATTATCTTGGATGAAACTAATCTTTCTCTCTTCATTCTGAATTATTTTTATAGAATTTATCATAATCTCCTTTAAGTAATTTATATACTTCTCTCCCTTACTGAATTATAGGATATTCCTGCCACTTAATAGAGAACAGGAATCATTTCTAATACATTATGAGACCTCCTAAGTGCAAGGACACTATTTGCAAATATAATTTATTTGCTAGTTGTAAGAATGAATGAATGAATGAATGACCAAGAGAGGAATAAATTAATCCAGACAAAATGAGTCCAAATCCTGAAAGGTAAAAGATCTGTTATATTTAATTTAAATCTATGCAACATTTCTTAATCAGTAAAATATTTAATCATTTCGGTAGCATGTTTTTTCATAATTGCATGAATTTTCACATCTTTATAATGCTGTTAACTTTTTGAAAATATGTTTAGTATCATTATGAAAATGTCACAAAGTGAAAATTGTTATTACCTCCCACACCTATAATTTCTAAACATGGTTAAAATTATAATAACAGGATTTTCACTGTATTTGGATTATAGTCTGTAACAATTAAAACATAATTTCTATCATAAAATGCATTTTATATATGAATTTGAATATTTCATAAGCATTCCTCTGTGATTTTATAGCAATGGTGATCATTTTAATATATTTTCTGTCATTTAAAAACCCTTTATCTGATTAACCATAAATCAACATAGGCCATTAGCCTGGAAATATGGAGTATGTCACAGACATCACTTACCTAATCCTAGCATGGTATTTGATAATATTTTTCATGCTATTTTTATAGGCAAGATGAAAGAATGCAAGCTGGATAAAAATACTGTTAAGTTGGATTTATAGTGGTTGAACAATCAGACCCAATGGGTATTGTTTCCTGGAATGGTTACCATGGAGAGAGCTTTCTGGTGGTCTGCCCAGTCAACTCTGTTATATCAACAGGCTTGATAAATACATTAACAGAATACATATTGGTTTGCAGATGACATGAAGTTCAATAAATTTAAAGACAAAAGTAGGTTTTCAAATATCTTGTTAATACTTAAAAAATAACTGCAAATCAAGATGACAAAATTTTAACTGCACATAAGGGGAAAAATCCATCTTGATATTTGCGACAAGAAATTGACAATGCTTCAATTTCAATGCAATGTAGTATGGAAGGGCCTCAGGCAGAACCATATTCAAATATCTGCTTTTTCAGATACTGCTGCCTTTGTGAACTCATGAACTTGGGCAAGTGTTTAACTCTCTAAACTGTGTCTGTACCATGGGGAAAATTCCTGCTTTAAAGGGTTTTTAGTAGAATAGGATTTGTAGTGTGCATGGCTTGTAATAAGCATTTACTCTACTTATTTACTCTACTTATTGCTGTAATGCCAAAAATAAATCTGAACATAATCAAAAGTAGTTAGAGTCCAGTTCCAGGGAGGTGATATATGCTGGCCTGAACACATCCAGAGAATTATGCCCCATTTTAGACACCACACTTCAGAAGGATTCCTGGAGAACATCCAGAGAAAATCTAGACAAATCCATTTACATAAAGAACTTTTGAGGAAACTAGATATTTTTGTCTTAAGAGGAAAGCCTAAAGAGACATGATAGCTGTCTCCAAATATTTTGAATTACTATGTTGTGGAGGAAGTAGTATTTTTAGTCAGCGTTACTCCAGGAGGCAGAAGAAAGACCAATACTTGAAAGTTTTAGGAAAATAAATTCCGTTATGATCTGAAGACCCTTTCAACAATGACATCTGTTCATCAATGGAGCGGTCTGCTTCAACAAACACCATGCTCCCCATCTTTTAAATATCAGGAAAATTATAAATAAAATTCACTGTACAGCATTTTTAGATGTGTTATATTACTTAAAACCTCTCATTAACCCTGTAAGTCATTTATTATCATTCTTTTACCCGTTTTTCAGATGACAGACTGTTTGACTTGCCCCAAATCCCACTGACAGTAAGAGTCAGGTCCATAGTCTCAGAGTTCAAAATCTATGCTTATTTCGAATAAAAATTTGACTGAGGGATTCATAAACTGGGTGTGAGTTTGCACAAGAAGACATCTTACAGTAAGTATCTTAAGAATCATGAATTAATAGTCAATATATTTAAGTTTTCAGGCCACATCCAGTCTGATTCCATTCTAGTCGACAAGCAGTTCTCCCTTTATCTATGCTGTGTCAGGCATGGAACATTCATTATTTCCTTTGATTTGTACAGCAATCTTATGAGGCAAGAGGGCAGGTATTATTCCTGTTTTAAGTATAGAGAAACCAAAATTCTGAGAAGCTAAATGATTTAACCAAGGTCACAAAGCTCAATAATGACAAAGAGAAAAAAACCAGGACTTCTGACTCTATACATACTGTGCTTTCTACTACACCAGTTACCATGAAATTAATTAAAGATTCGAGATTTCCATAATGGACTAGGATGCATAAGCACAGATGATTACTGCAAAAAACTAATGAGCAACCAACCCCTCACCCAAAATTATTTTTGTCAATAAATTCTTTATATGCAATATACTTGACAAAATTGCAAATTTATAGAACTGCGAGGTAATTTTTCAATTAAATAGAAAGCTATATAAATATTCCTTTAAATTTTATTAGATGATACAATGTATCTTAACAACATATTCAATATTTCACAACTCTTATAGTCAGGAAATGCTTCCTAATTTATGACCCAAATTCCTGTTGCTCCAGTTTCCACCACATTCCCTCATGGCCTGCCCTCTGTGGAAAAAGAAACAAACAAAAAAGCTTCTTGTACATTTCCTTTCATCTCTATAATCATCACTAAATTATTGAGAGAAGGCTTCGCTATGCTAAATCTTGCTTTCATATTCTGACATTGTCACCTATTCTGCTTAGATCTCTCTTTATAAAAATATTATCTTTATTTACTCCATTCTTATAAGACAAGGTCATTTGAACCAAATTTTTAATTAGTTATGTACTTTCTTCCCTCAAGAATGTCACAAAATAGTGATCATGTTGAAATAACTTCAGCCTCCCCGTATGACTGTAAATATTTGAGTAATGAGTAAAGATTTTTAGAGTTTAAGATCTCAGTAAGAACCTTTATTAAACTGAGAACTATAGAGTCAATCTTCACTTCTTGTAGTCTCAATTCCAGATCCCCAAAAGAAACAAACTGTTAAGAACTATATTCCAACTATTATGATTGTGTAACAAATCACCCCAGAGCATGGTGGGGAAAAACAACCATTTATTATGCTCAAGAATTTATGGGCCAGGAATTTAGATGGAGAGCAAAAGGGAGAGCTTGTCTTTGCTCCATAATGTGGAGCTGGAAGACTCCAAATTGGTCTCATCTCAGATGGTATCATCTGAAGGCTCCCTTACTCAGAGATCTGGTGTTTGATGCTGTTGGTTGGGAGACTCGAGTCTTCTCCATTGGGGCTCTCCATGTGGTCTCTCCGCCTGGGCTAGTTTGGGCTTTCTCACAGTGTGGAGGCTGAGATCCAAGGACAAACATCCCCAAAGTGAGAGAAAGCCAGGATAAGCTGTAATATTTTCTGACCCAGCTTTGGAAGTCACACAGTATTACTTCTACCATATCAACCGGCTGGAGCAGTTACCAGACCCTGGCCAAATTCATGGGAAAGGAATATTTTTCCACCTCTCTGTGGGAAGAATGTCAGTCACATTGTAAGAAGAGCATATAGAAATAAAAGTATATATAGGTGTAGCCATATATATGGAAAGTTTCATCTGCTACAGTGAATCCTCTGGCTATAACATTTTACATTCCTCTCACGTGCAATATACATTCATACCTTGCCCAAAGAGATCCCATTATGGTATCAGAGCCAGGCTCAATGTTCAGAATGTCATTATCTAGATTAGGTCCAGGCATGGATTCAAGTATAGATCCTCTAGTATTGTTTCTCTCAGTTTGAGGACCTATAAACTATAAACAATTTACCTGCTTTCCTACACACCCAAAGAGCAATGATCTGACAAGTATAAAATAGTCACCATAGACCATTTAGTTTAAAATGGGGGGGAAATGGGGGAAATTGGAGACACGGAAAAGTCACAGGTCCATAGCAATTCTGAAATCTAGCCAGGCACATGTTGCTAGTTTTTTGATAAGGACCCACCCTTACTGCCTGGGAATGGTTCTTGGCTCTGCCCACTGCGTTCTTGGTTCCACCCTCTGAGTCATCCTTTTCTATTAAAAAAAAGTACCTTGTGGCTGCAGCTTGATAGTTTTTGCACCTTGTTTCCTACTTACAGATATTTGGAAATCAAATGGTCTGTTTTAATTTAGTACTTTCTCCATCCCTTTCAGTCCAAAGTGACATAATTCTTTTTAAAACATTGTACATTTCTTGTGAATCAAGTTATAATCTACCCAACAAAAGCCACACTCATTAATCTTTGCAAGATAAGTCTTCTCTACATTAGATAGAAATAATGCCCTAAAGATTATTAGACTCTTCGTCCTATTTAACAGAGAGACTGAACAGCCCTCAAAGACATCACCTTCGATCCTTCTGAGGTCTTAAAGTGTATTATAGTCCCATCTTAGATATACTCTGCTCCAAAAACTTTTCTTAATGTAAGAATCTTGGAGAATCTTGAACTTAATTTAAGAATCTAGGAGAATCTTGAACTAAGAACCATTTTTTTTCAAATCTAGTAATTTCTGGCCCTTTTATAATAGTACTTCCTTCAGTTTAACTCTCTCCTCTTATATTTTATTATAAGCATTTTTTTTTAAGATTTTATTTATTTATTTGACAGAGAGAGACACAGCGAGAGAAGGAACACAAGCAGCAGGGGTGGGAGAGGGAGAAGCAGGCTTCCCGCCGAGCAGGGAGCCCCATGCGGGGCTCGATCCCAGGACCCTGGGATCATGACCTGAGCCAAAGGCAGACGCTTAACGACTGAGCCACCCACCCAGGCGCCCCACTATAAGCATTTTTTTAAAAGCCAAATGGCACCTTCGACAGTCTGTCTGGAAATCTCTTTAGCTAGATCACTCAGTTCATTAGCTGCATTCTCAACTTGCCATGCTATCAGAGGTGACAGAGCTAAGTTTTTTACCACTAAATAACAAAGATCCTGGTTAGAAGAAAGGAACCTCTTCCCCTAATTTCTAGCAATATTTTCCTCACTTTCCTTTGGGTCTCACTGACAGCCTCCCTCACGGCCATAACAATTTCCTTAAGGTTCTCCCAAATTCTGTCTCCTTGTTCCAAATCCACTGTCACATTTTAGGGTTTTGTTATAGCAGCACTCCACTTCCAGGTACAAAACCCTGTTCCAATTATCTAACAGTAGAGTACAAAGCACTCCAAAACATAGTGGTGTAAAACAATCATTGACTATGCTCATGGTTTCCATAGGTAAACAACTTGTCCAGGGCTCTCACAGGCATTTCTTTCCCAGGGTTCCTCATGTAGTTGCAGTTAGGTATTGGCTAGGGCTGCAGTCACCTCAAGGCTCAAGAGTAACTGATAGGTTCACTTCTAAGATGGCTCATTCTCTCACATGGCTGGCAGTTTGAAAGGGGGCCCAGTTCTTCTCCACATGGGCCTCTCCATGGGCCTGCTTGGGTGTTATCACAGTATGGTATCTGGCTTTTCCCAGAGCAAGGGACCCAAGAGGCCAAATAAGAAATTGCAGTGTTTTTTATTATGTAACCTTGAAACAGGCATCATTATTTCCACCACATTCTACTGCTCATACTTAATGTGCTCTGATTAAGTGTGAGAGGAGACTACACAAGGGCCTGAATACCAAGACTCATGGATTGTCTTGAAGGTTGGTGACCACAAACTAAAAGAGACAGATACATACAATGTGATCTTCTGCACCCTCTAACACACTCAGACATAGTATTTGCAACAGTTGAGAGGCTGTCTCCATCTCTCTATCCTGACCCTACTTCCCTTGGGCCCTCTTTATTGACTTATATTTCCCTGACTTCTCAAGTATACTCTAACATCTGATCTTACAACTAATAGTAATGTACAGTCCAAATTCAGAATCATTGTTCTAAACCAGTGCTTCTCAAATACAAATCACTCCATTATCTTGTTAAATTGTAGATTCTGATTCAGTAGGTGTAGGACAAGGCCAAAATTCTGCATTTCTAAAAAGCTCCCAGTTGATGTCAATGGTGCTTGTCACAGATCACATTTTTGTGTTGCAAGGCTCTAGGTTGTCTGTTCAAAACCTTTGCTGCACATTGGAATCACCTTTGGGGTTTAAAAAACACTGATGTCATGGAGTCCCATCTTCAGAGATCCCAATTTAATTGTTTTTGCAGTAAAGCCCAGGTATCAGGATTTCTTAAAACTCCCCAGGTGATCACAGTATGGAAGCAAGGTTGAAAGTCATTCCTCCAGTCTGAAATTAGATCAGAATTTGAAAAGAAGCAGAAGAATACTGATTAATACTCCCCAACAACTGGGAGCTGATTTTAGGGGCAAGTCCTAAAAGGGGGAAAACCTCTGCTCAGGAAGACTCAGGTTCCCTGAGATGAAATCTGTTCATGTTCCCAGGAAAATAGTAGAGTCGAGTCACTGGAATATACTAGCTGTTCCTTTAGTCAGCATCTATTGATGACTGCCTGGTAAGTATCCTGCGTCTTGCCAGAAGGCTTCGTGACTTCTTTCATCCTATGGCTTTGCCTGGTTCCTCTCCAATCACCCTGTATGGAAACCCCCTCCCATACCCCAAATAAGGTCTCAGAACATCTAAGACCAAGAGAAAGGGACAAGACCTAGAACACTTTCTGCAATTGTCAAACTTAACCAGTATAAGATTCCCTAAACTGGTTACTTGCCATGTACCTGCAGCATGCTATGCTAATTGTTTTATATATACTATCTCATTTAATCCTCCCCCCAAACACTGTAAGATGAGGGTTATCCTATCTTACTGATAAGGAAACTGAAATTCAAGTAGGTTAACTAACAGAATCAAATTTCCTGGCTCAAAAGTAGTAAAATTTTTATTTCTATTTAATTTCAGAGTCTAGTTTTTTAACCTCTGTGTTGTAATGTGCCTTCCATAATACTTAGGTAAATATTTGTTTGGTAACTCTAAATAGAGATAGACATATGTTATATTCAACATGAAAACTGTGCAAACCTGACTGATAGTTTGTAATGTTGATTCATAGAAAATGTCTAAGATAATTTTCTAGGTTCTATCTTTGGAATTGTGCAGATAGTGGTTTTGTTAAATGAAGTAGGACAAAAGGTTCAAGCTGAGAAAAGAATGACATTCATTTATTACACCTTGAGTTTGAGGTGCTGATTTGAAGATACCTACCTGTCAATAGCATACTTAGACACAGATCTCAGAAGTAAAATGAATGGGAGGTTTTGGCTTATATGCTGCGGTTGAAAATAAGATATGAATGAATATCCTGGGAGAAAGTACCTGACCTGAAAAATTAAGTGGTCCTCAGACAGAATATCAACCAGAGCTTCCAAACTTAAAGACACGAAAAAGGAATCCACTAAATGACACCATCATTCCAAGAAAGAGCAGGATGTGGTGACATGGGAGCAGAAAGAGCACATGTTTAAGAATGGAATGAACAACTGTGCCAATATCTGCACGATGCCCAGGTACGGGAAGGCATGAGAGGGTTTACCTTCTGAAAGGGAGGTTGCAGCACAAATGTGGGCAACCCAAATATTAGAAGCACTCCAGAAAGTTATATCTGGTCCCCTTGTGATGTGCCCCCCACTCCCAGCTATGAGCTAGAGATTGGTCATGCCCATACTCAGATCTGTCTGGTTCTAAGACATTTGCTCCTCTTTCATAGTTTTGTTTTTTACTGAGATAAAATTCACATAACATAAAAATCGCCATTTTAGCTATTTTAAAGTTACTATCTAGTGGTTTTTAGGATATTCACAACATTGGACAACCATCACCACTAACTCCAGTTACTAACTCCAGAAAATTTTCATCACTCCAGAAAGAAACCGCACAATCATCATGTAGTCATTCTCACTACCCCCTCATCCCACCCTGACAAGCACTAATCTATTTTTTGTCTTTATGGGTTTGCCTATTCTGGGTATTTCCTATAAAGGGCATTATAGAATATGTGGCCTTTTTATGCCTGGCTTCTTCCACTTAGCATCATGTTTGCAAGGTTTATCCATGTTGTAGCATGTGTCAGTACTTCATTTCTTTTTATGGCTTAACAATATTCCATTGTATGGATACATCATGTTTTGTTTACCCATTTTTCCATTGATGGACATTTAGGTTGTTTCTGCTTTCCAGCTATTGTGAATAATGCTGTTATACACATTCATGCAAACATTTTTGTGTAAACATTCGCTTTCAGTTCTTTTGGGCATACACCTAGAATTTGAATTCCTGGGTCATATAGTAGCTCCATGTTTAACTTTTTGAGCAATTGTCAGAACGTTGCCCAAAGTGACTGCACCATTGCATGCCAGCAGCAATATATGAGAATTTAATTTCTCCACATCATCACCAACACTTATTTTCTGTTGTTCAGACCCTAGTCATTCTAGTGGGTATGAAGTGGTATCTCATTACGTGTTTTATTTACATTTCCCTAATGATTAATAACATTGAGCATCTTTTCTAGTGCTTATCAGCCATTGGTATATCTGCTTTGGATAAATGTCTATTCTAATCCTATGTCCTTTTGAAATGTTCCAATTTTTTAAAGCCACATTCTTGTTTTCTGGCACAATGAAACATCCCAGTTTCATCTTATACTTTACCTGCCCCTTATTGAGAATCAGGAGTTTCTCCAAAGAGCTTTAGTTCTTTTTAGGGGGAAAGTTATTCAGAAACAACAAGGCATGTTCAATATTACTGGGATGACATTACTTCTAAAACTTTTCAATGAGCAAAGTTAGGAATGTTTTAAACCATTGTTCACCACTACGTCCAGCTGATACCTTCTGTTTAAATATAATAACACTAGGTTTTCTTCACTTTCCTCTACTTCATATTTATATCAGATTTCTTTGTTCCACAATGATAATCCTGGTTCCCAATAATTTCTATATATTTATTGACTTGTTTGTCCTAAAGTAAACATAAAATAGTTGCAGATTTACTACACCAATTCCACTCTTCACAATAAACATATAAGTTCAAGACTTTGCAGCTTGTTAAATATATAGCACTGAGTTTCTACAATCAGGGCTTAATCAAAAATTACTTTAATTCTTTTTTATTCCCAGGATGACTGTGTTATCAATTTCACATAGTCATTCATATTTTTTAGCCTGGATTCAAATTTAGTGTTTGCCTTTTTATAGTCTTTGAAAATTTTTTTATTTAATTGTACTTTAAGTTCTTTTTCAACTTTTTTATAAAAGATTTATTTGTTTATTTTAGAGAGAGAGAGAGCAGAGTTTGGAGGGGCAGAGGCAGAAAAGAGTCTTAAGCAGATTCTATGCTGAACACGGAGCCCTCGTGGGGCTCGATCTCACCACCCTGAGATCATGACCTGAGCCAAAACCAAGAGTTGGATGCTTAACCAACTGCACCACCAGGTGCCCCTATAGAGTTTCGTTTTACTTTAAAAATGTGTTTCTCCAAAAATATTGATAATAACCAAAACAGAGAGTCTAAAATGGTTAAAAATATCTCCATAGTTTAGACTGAGTAACACAATAGGTGTCATGCATCATTCAGGAAATATAAAATGGGGCACCTGGGTGGCTCAGTCATTAAGCATCTGCTTTCGGCTCAGGTCATGAGCCCAGAGTCCTGGGATCGAGCCCCACATCGGGCTCCCTGCTCTGTGGGAAGCCTCCTTCTCTCTCTCCCACTCCCCCTGCTTGTGTTCCTGCTCTCGCTATCTCTCTCTGTCAAATAAATAAAAACAAAACAAAAAACCTTTAAAAAAATTTTTAAAAAAAGAAATATAAAATGCATGTCCAGTGGATGGGTTGGTATGTCCTACTTGGAATTAGAGAAACTTTAAATTGTAAACCTACCAGTTGGTAACATTTAAGGTTTATATATTATTACCTTTGCTACTTCTTGGAATCACCTTAGATGTTTTTAAAAATCCTGATGTCCTGGAGTCCTATCTTCAAATATCCTAATTTAATTGTTCTGCAGTAAAGCCTAGGCATCAAGATTCCTTAAATCTCCCAGGGTGATCATAGTATGGAAGCAAGGTTGAAAATCATTACTCTAGTCTAAGATTAGATCAGGAATTTGAAGAGCAGAAGAATACCGGTTAATAAGAGTCCCCAGAAACCACTGGCTGACTGTGGTGACATGTCCTAAAAGGGGGAAAACCTCTGCCCAGGAAGACTCAGTTTCCCTGGGATCAGATCAGTTCACATTCCCAGGAAGACAGTAGAGCTGAGTCATTGGAATAAACTAGCTGTTCCTCTGGTTGACATCCAATGATGACTTTGCCTAGTCAGTATCCTGTGCCTTTGAATGCCACTTTCTGGTTACACAAACACACAATCAAAGGATCGAAACAATCATATCCTTATACATTGGTCAGGTAAACGTCTTAGGCCAAATATCACCTTTGCTAATTTCTATAAGCAGAAGGGAGACAAGATGAAACTTTAGTATCCTTCATTGCAGGACCAGAGTTCTTAAGAGGCTGTCAGTCACATATATAAATGACATTAGGCAAACAGATCAATATCATGTAAAACTCAGGAATATAAAGTGAAAAATTCTCATACTCAGAACAATTCTTATTAGCAAGAAGTATATGGAACACTTTCTGATTCAAATGGAAATAGATGCCATATAACAGGAATAAATTATGTCAATAAGCAATTTTTATGTTAATAATGAGGCGACTTATAAAGAGTGCACTCAGGATGCAACTAATTGTTTTTAAATAATAAGTCCATGATAACAATCTACATTAGGAACCTATATTTTAGCTACAGAATATATTTTGCTTTCACAAATTTACTTGTTTTAATGAAATTGCTATTATTTCTGCCATTTTATTTTATGGAACTGAAAGCTGCTACTGAGACCATAAATGCAAATTCCTTTATATGTCTCCATTTCATTCAAAAATTTTATCTATGTATACCACTTGAATCAAATAAGAAAGCTACCAAGGAAACTCAAAACCAAAGACGACTTTCAGCATCTACAAATTTAAATGTGACATTTAATGTCAATTCTAACTTTAGAAATAATTCTCATGATATCAGCTTCTATATTCCATAGGCCAGTGCTTCATTAATAAACAAATGATAATGTTTAAAAAACTATATTCACATAGGTATGTCACTGTAAGATCAAATATGGCTACAGCAGGATACAAAAGCAACATACAAATGTATACACTAACAACAAACTATCTGAAAGAGAAATTTAAAAAGCAATCCCATTTGCAATAACATCAAAAAAATAAAGTACTTAGGAATAAATTTACCAAGGAGGTTAAAATACATACACAGAAAACTCTAAGACATTGATGACAGAAATTGAAGAAGACAAAAACAAATGGAAAGACCTTATGTTCGTGGATTTGAATAATTAATATTGTTACAACATTCATATGACCAAAGTGATCTACAGATTCAATGAAATCCCCATCAAAATTACGATGACATTTTTCACAGCAATAGAAAAAACAATCCTAAAATTCATATGAAACCACAAAGACACCAAGTAACCAAAGCAATCTTGAGAAAGAAGAACTAAAACTGGAGGTATCACATTTCCTGATTTCAAACTATATTACAAATGTACAATAATCAAAACAGTGTGGTACCGGCATAAGCACAGACGTAAAGACCAGTGAAACAGAATAGAGAGCCCATAAATAAACTCATGTATATATATGATCAACTAATCTTTGACAAGGGCACCAAGAACACACAATAGGAAAAGAATGGTCAATTAGTGGTTTTGGGAAAACTGGTATCCACATGCAAAAGACTGAAATTGGACCCCTGTCTTACACTCTTCACAAAAATTAACTGAAAATGGATTAAAGACTTAAATATAAACCTGAAACCATAAAACTCCTAGAAGAAAACATGGGGAAAAGGCTCCTGACAATGATCTTTTTCGGGTATGACACTAAAAGCATAGGTAACAAAAGCAAAAACAATCAAGTGGGACTACATCAACTAAATCAAACTAAAGGGTTTCTGCACAGCAAAGGAAACGAAACAATGAACAAAGTGAAAAGGCAAACAATGCAATGGGAGCTAATATTTGCAAACTGTGCATCTAATAGGGATTACCATCAAAAAAAGATAGGGACTCCTGGGTGGCTCAGTCGGTTAAATGTCCAACTCTTGATCTCAGCTCAGGTCTTGATCTCAGGGTCATGAGTTCAAGCCTTGTGTTGGCCTCCATGCTAGGCATGGAGCCTATTTAAAAAAAAAAAGATTTTTTTAAAAATATCTAAAATATATAAGGAATAGGTACCCCTCAATAGCAAATAATAATAATAATAATAATCTGATTTTAAAATGGGCAGAAGACCTAAACAGACATTTTTCCAAAGAAGACATACAATTGGCCAACAGGTATATAAAAAGGTACTCAAGGAACTATTGGGACTTCATCAAGACAAAAAGCTTCTGCACGGCAAGAGAAACAGTCAACAAAACTAAAAGACAACCTATGGAATGGGAGAGAATATTTGCAAATGACATATCAGATAAAGGGCTGGTATCCAAGATCTATAAAGAACTTATCAAACTTAACACCCAAAAAACAAATAATCCAGTCAAGAAATGGGCAGAAGTCATGACTTGTCACATGCCCAGTCACTTCTCCAAAGAAAACATACAAATGGTCAACAGACACATGAAAAAATGCTCCATATCACTAATCGTCAGGGAAATACAAATCAAAACCACAATGAGATACCACTTTACACCAGTCAGAATGGCCAAAATTAACAAGACTGGGAACAAGAAATGTTGGCGAGGATATAGAGAAAGGGGAACCCTCTTACACTGCTGGTGGGACTGCAAGCTTGTGCAGCCACTCTGGAAAACAGTATGGAGGTTCCTCAAAATGTTAAAAACAGCTACCCTATGACCCAGCAATTGCACTCCTGGGTATTTACCCCAAAGATACAGATGTAGTGAAAAGAAGGGGCATCTGCACCCCAATGTTCATAGCAGCAATGTCCACAATAGCCAAACTGTGGAAGGAGCTGAGATGTCCTTCAACAGATGAATGGATAAAGAAGATGTAGTTCATATATATAATAGAATATTACTCAGCCATCAGAAAAGATGAATATGTACCATTTACATTGACATGGATGGAACTGGAGGGTATTATGATGAGTGACGTAATTCAATCAGAGAAAGATAATTATCATATGGTTTCACTCATATGTGGAATATAAGAAATAGCACAGAGGATCATAGGGGAAGGGAGGAAAAACTGAACGGGAAGAAATCAGAGAGGGAGACAAACCATGAGAGACTCTGGACTCCAGGAAACAAACTGAGGTTTGTGGAAGGGAAATGGCTGGGGGGATGGGGTAACTGGGTGATGGACATAAAAGAGGACATGTGATGTGATGAGCACTGGGTGCTATACGCAAATAATGAATCATTGAACACTACACCGAAAACTAATGATGTACTACATGTTAGCTAATTGAATTAAAAAAAAAAAAAAAAGGTACTCAAGGCTCAAGGTACTCAAACACATTCATCATCAGAGAAATGCAAATTGAAACCACAATGAGATATCACCTCACAACTGTTAGTATGGTATCACATAAGGAATTTTTTTAAAGGTGAATTCATAGAAACAGATTATAGAATGGTGGTTGCCAGGGGCTGGGGGCTGGGAGATTTGTGGAAATGTTAGTCAAAGGATAAAAACTTTCAGTTATAAAAAGGAATTCTGTCACTTGGAACAAAGGAAAGGGACTGGTAAGTTAGTTTGGCCACAGAATAGAAAGAGAGCAAAAATAAACCTCATAAAGGAGGTAATTGCACTCAAACATTACCACTTCTAAGAGCCAAATGAGAAATGACTGAAGTACTATTAAATGAACCATGTGACTGTTGCATCACCCAGCCCCTAGGAAGAGCGCAGGTGCACGCACATGCTGGGGCAGCCCACACTTGAACTCTTTAAGAACACTTTACTTTCCCTTCCCTTCCCCTATGTTCATCTGTTTTCTAACTTTCACATATGAGTGAAATCATATGGTATTTGTCTTTCTCTGACTGACTTCTTTTGCTGAGCATAATACACTCTAGCTCCATCCATGTTGCTCCAAATGGCAAGATTTCACTTGATGTAATGAGCACTGGGTGTTACACACAACTGATGAATCACTAAATTCTACCCCTGAAACTAATAATATACTACCTGTTAACTAAATTGAATTTAAATAAAATTTTTTTAAATTTAAATACATTTACATTAAAAAAGAAAAAATAAAGAACACCTCACTTTAATGTATTGTGTGTTTTGGAAAAGGAGTACAATATGTTATGTCTAGTGGGGAATACTTACCTCCCTCTGTCCTTTCTGTAACCCTGACACTTGAGGATTTTATGTAAGAAACGTGTTACTGTACGTGTTGACCAGGACTACTCCAGAGGTGCTCATTAACAGCACAAGCCTAAATCAAGTTCTGAACTGTCGTTTAAAGCTAAATGTCTACATGATATCACATCTGTTGTACTTTTGAGGGAAATTTGTATGTAAATGTACAGAAATATAAATGTTGCCCCATTAACAAATTTTCACTGGAATGTCTTCCCTACTTCATCTGATGGTATCCATTGAAGGTCATTTCATGACCATTGGCTACAAGTAATAAAAACTCTGTTTATGAAAAATGAATGAATGAATAAATGAAAAGGAACTCTGAGGTTCTAATGAACAGCATAGTGATTTCAGTTAATAATACTGTACTATATCCTTGAGATTTACTGAGAAAATAGATCTTAAGCATTCTCACCACACACACACACACACACACACGCACACACACAAAGGTAACAATGTGATGTGATAGACATATTCATTAACTTCATTGGTAAATATTTCACAATGTATACATATATCAAATCATCACACCATACACTTTAAGATGTATACAATTTTATTTGTCAATTGTACCTCAATAAAGCTGGAATTAAAAGATGGCTACAAATTCTTTGCTTTATCCCATTGAGAGGTGAGGTCTATATCCCCTTCTCCTGAATCTGGGTGAGTTCCTAACTGCTCTGAACAATAAAATTCTGCAGACATATTGAAATCTGGGCCTAGGCATTAAAAAACTGGCAATAGGGCACCTGGGTGGCTCAGTTGGTTAAGCGACTGCCTTCGGCTCAAGTCATGATCCTGGAGTCCTGGGATCGAGTCCCACATCGGGCTCCCTGCTCAGCAGGGAGTCTGCTTCTCCCTCTGACCCTCTTACCTCTCATGCTATCTCTCATTCTCACTCAAATGAAAAAAAGAAAACTGGCAATATCCTCACCACAATCAAGTGGGATTTATTCCTGGGTTGCAAGCGTTGTTCAATATTCACAAATCAATCAGTGTGATACATCACATCCATAAGAGAAAGGATAAGAACCATATGATCATTTCAATAGACACAGAAAAAGAATTCGACAAACTACAACATCCATTCATGATAAAAATCCTCAACAAAGCAGGTTTAGAGGGAGCATACCTCAACATAATAAAGGCCACCTGTGAAAAACCAACAGCTAACATCATCTTCAATAGAGAAAAACTGAGAGCTTTTCCCCTACGGTCAGGAACAAGACAAGGATGTCCACTCTCACAAATTTTATTCAACATAGTACTGGAAGACCTAGCCACAGCAATCAGACAACAAAAAGAAATCTAAACCGGGAAGGAAGAAGTACAACTTTCACTATTTGCAGATGACATGATACTCTATATAGAAAACCTGAGAGATTCCACCAAAAAATTGCTAGAACTGATACACGAATTCAGTAAAGTCACAGGATATAAACTCAATGTACAGAAATCTATTGCATTAATATACACCAATAATGAAGTAGCAGAAAGAGAAATTAAGAAAACAATCCCATTTACAATTGCACCAAAAATAATAAGATACCTAGGAATAAACCTAACCAAAGAGGTGAAAGACTTGTAATCTGAAAACTATAAAACACTGATGAAAGAAATTGAAGATGACACAAAGAAATGGAAAGATACTCCATGTTCATAGATTGGAAGAACAAATATTGTTAAAATGTCCATACTACCCAAAGCAATCCACACATTTAATGCAATCCCTATCAAAATACCAACAGCATTTTTCACAGAACTAGAACAAACAACATTAAAATTTGTATGGAACCACAAAAGACCCTGAATAACCAAAGCAATCTTGAAAAAGAAAAGTAAAGCTGGAGGCATCACAATTCTGGACTTCAAGTTATATTACAAAGCTGTAGTCATCAAAACAGTGTGGTACTGGCACAAATATAGACACATAGATCCATGGAACAGAATAGAAAACCCAGAAATGAACCCACAACTATATGGTCAATCTTTTACAAAGCAGGAAAGTATATCCAAAGGGAAAAGGACAGTCTCTTCAGCAAATGGTGTTGGAAAAAGTGGACAGCAACATGCAAAATAAAGAAACTGGACAACTTTCTTATACACAAAAATAAATTCAAAATGGATGAAAGACTGGGGTGCCTGGGTGGTGCAGTCAGTTAAGGCTCCGACTCTTGGTTTCAGCTCAGGTTCTGATCTCAGGGTGGTGAGATTGAGCTCTGCATCTGGCTCCATGCTCAGCGGGGAATCTCCTTCTTTTTCTCTGCCCCTCCCTCCACGCGTTCTCTCTCTCTCTCTCTCTGTCTCTCTCAAATAAATAAATAAATCTTTTTGAAAAATGGATGCAAGACCTAAATGTGAGACTTGAAACCAAAAAAGGCCATGGTGAATGAGATCCATGTGAAAACGGTGAGAGACAAGGAACACCAAGGCTCTAAGTTTGAATGACAAACCCATGCTGGTACAAACTCTCCCAGTGAAACCATATAACCATGTGGATCAGAGAAAACATATCAGTTAAACCATTCCTGAATTCCTTAGCCACAAAACAGTAAACAAATAAAATGGTTGTTTTAAGCCACAACATATGGTTTATTAAATGGAACAAACTCAACTGCTCTCTGATTGCCTAGCAGTGAAGTACCTTTAGGTAGTTTCCATATCTTTGTAGGTATCTGTAAGACTATACCTCTGAAAATAGAGTACAATTAGTGGGATTAACCTTTTGATGTCTTTAATTTTCTTGGTGACCTATTCTATTTACCTGATCCCAAATGCCTTTAAAAACCCAGTTTCCAACATGATGCCTGTGGTCCACACTCATCCTCACAGTGGTGGTACATCCCAATTATTTGTCCAACTTTCATTCTGTGAGTGAAATCATGGTTAATACTAATAATTATGAATGTTTGTAGAGTTCTTCTAAGTGCCAGGCAGCATGCTAAATACTTTACATGTATTATCTCATTCAAAGCTCCCAAATATCCCATGCAGTAAGTTCCACTTCTATTCCCATTATACAAATGAGGAAACTAAGTCTCAAAGAGAGCTAGAGACTTGCCCAATGTCAACAAGCTATTAAGTGGTGGAAGAGGGATTTGAACCCAGGCAGGCTGACTCTAGGGCAGAGAACACTATGCTAATACCCAGTGTCTTTGGATAGCTGTTATTCATTTATTAGTTTTGTGGCCTGCAAGAAATGGACCTCAATCACAAATACCCTTCCCCAAAGTTGGGTGGAAAAGAGTCAGAGTGAAAAGTTTGGATAAATATGCACTGCTAAACCTTTATCTAAATGTTAACAATGTTCTGAAGGCATTTCATTTTCTTCCACCTCAGATTACAGAAAATGTAGTTTCCATTTTGTGATTTATCAAGAAATTATTAACCGCATTTGATTGGACAAATACCCCCCTCTCAATGTGGACATTAGTAGCTTGCTGTGTGATTGTTAATTCCAATCAGTTTACATTAGGTTGAAGTGCCAAGTTCATCAGTAAAAGGTAATATATCTCAAAATAAATGCTGCTTTAGGGAAGCTTATCTGTCAATCATTATATTCATCACAGAATCTTAAATGAGCCAACACAACTCACGGAAAATTGTCCAGTTAGATACATCAAGCAGATCCTTCCACATTTGCAAGCTAGTTAATTAATTCAAAGCATTATTAGCGTAGTCAAGAGTTACAGCTAGAAATAGTGATTGTTTCCAAGTTAATATAGGAGCGTCGACCAGGTTGATTTCACAAACAATTGCCCAAAGGAAGAGCCATTAAATATTAATAATAAGTATCTGATTGGATCAAGAAGAATGAAAGTTGACTTGAACCAAGCTCCAGTTTTGCTATTCTTTATAAATGCTAGGGGGCTCAACATGAAAAAATATATATGGTTTACCTGTGTAAGGTTCCTAAATTTTTCATTAACTGCTATATTTTTATGTATTGGTGCTATATCTGAATAAATGAAGCAAATTATGTAAAAATGACCATCTTGGATTATAAACATTTATATATGTTTCTTCCCCCAGTATGTTTAAGCTCTCTGAAGTTAAGACATGCTTCTTTTTATTTCTGTATGCCTCAGGAGCACGCCTAACACAGTGCCTAGCACAGTTGCTCAAAAAGATATGATTCAAGTGGATTTGAATTTGGATGTCTCTTGTTCCTTTAAATAACCATTTTATAGATGCATAAAAGGCATACAGGTATTCAAAATGGTCTAGCCTAGTCTAATACATTAATGTTATATTTACTTTTATTTCAGCAGCTTGAGACATAATTTATGTACCATAAATCTCACCTATTTAAAGCATACAACTCAATGGCTTTTAGTATATTTAGAGTTGTACAACCTTCGCCTCATTCAGAACATTTTCATCACTCCCAAAAGAAATCCTGTACCTATTAGCAGTTGTGTCCCATTCTCCCTAACTACAGCCTCTGGAAACCACTAATCTCCTTCTCGTCTCTATAGATTTCTCTATTCTGGACATTTCATATAAATTGGATGATAGAATTTGTGGCTGTTTTTAACTGGCTTCTTTAACTGAGCAGAATGTTTTTGATGTTCAGCCATGTTGTAGCATGTATCAGCACTCTAGTTGTTTTTATGCCTGAATACTATTTCATTGTATGAACATACTCATTTTGTTTATCCATTCACCTGTTGATGGACATTTGTGCTGTTTTCAGGTTTGGGCCACTATGAATAATGCTTCTATATATATTCTTTTACAAGTCTTTGTGTAAATGTAAGTTTTCATTACTCTTGGGCATATACCTAGAAGTGAAATTGCTGAGACATATGGTAACTCTATGTTTTGATTGAATAAATCCTGATAATCTGTCCCTAAATTAACTAATTCCATCCTCTGTAATCTCCATTCTACTAATGAGCCCATCCATTGAGTTTTTAATTTTGGTTATTGTATTTTTCTGTTCTATTATTTCAATTTGGTTCTTTTCAATAAATTCTATTTCTTCATTGAGATTTTCTATTTTTTCCTTTGTTTTAAAAGAATTTATAATTGCTTATTTACATATTTGTATGATGGTTGGCTTAAAATCCATGTCAGAGTGAAATAAGTCAGACACAGAAAAACAAATACTGTATGATCTCACTTATATATGAAATCTAAAAAAGTTGAACCAGAGAGTAGAACGTGGTTGCAGGGGCTGGGGATTGGGGGACAATGGAGAGATGTTGATCAAAGGGTACAAACTTTCAGTTGTAAGATGAGTAAGTTCTGGGGATTCAATGTACAATACAGTAACTATAGTTAATAATACTGTACTTTATACTTGAAATTTGCTAAGAGAGTAGATCTTAAGTGTTCTCATGCACACGAAAAAAGTAACTATAAAATTCCTGTCAGATAATGCCAAGATCTGATTCATCTTGGTGTTATTAGTTGGTTGTCTTTCTCCCCCCACCCCTCCGCGGCCAATCATTCTGTGATTTTTCTGGTTCTTCAGGTGATGAGTGATTTTCTATTTTATCCTGGACATTTTTACGTATTCTATTCTGAGAGTCTGGGCCCTCCTCTTTTTAGCAAGCAGTCCTCCATTCAAGTTTATTGCGAGGGCAGTTAGCTTTGCATGTTGTACTTCTCACTGGGTCCCACCAACCATCCAAGCAAAAGAGGGGCAGCAACACACACTGCCTCATTGCAGACAAGTGAGGTGTGGCTTAGCTCCCTCCTTGGCCCTGTTGATACTCTCCTGGTGAAAATGGGGTGCCAATTCACACTGCCTCATAACCTATGAATGCAGGTGAAAGCTCGGCTTCTTGCTGGGCCCTGTGGACACCAGTAAGGGAAGAAGGTGACTTACACCACTTTGTTGCCACAGGGCGGGGGCAGAAGCTTCGCTGCCAAATTGCTCTGACACCAGAAAAGTAGATGGCAGAAAGCCAAATGCCAACTGGCCCCACCTCTTACCACTTCGTTTGGCCTCACTGACACCGAGTGGGGGTGAAGATTTCAGACTGCAGCTGGATCCCACTGACACTACTCTAGTTGGGGCAACAGAGCGCCACCCACTGTTGCCAGGCAGGGAATGGGAGATCAGGTCCCTGCTCAGCCTCACTAAGACTATCTCTGCAGGAGCATCAGAGCACCTGCCCCTTGCTTTGGGTGGGGGATGGCAGATCAGCTGCCCCAAACAATCTGCTGACATCACTCAGCAAGGGAATTAGAGTGCTGCCACCTTACACCAGACAGGAAATGGAAGATAAGCTCCCCACTCAGAAGGTTAGGTCCTTGCCCAGCACCTGCTTTCACAGGGCAAGGCAGTGGTATGGAAGATCAAATCCCCACTCAGCCCCATTGAAGTCCTAGAGGTGAGAGACGTTTTCTCCATTGATGTTTGGTGGGAGTAGTGTAGGTATTGCAAAATGTTTTTTTTAATTATTATTATTGTTAAGCTACTCTTTTCCTGGCCCTTTGGCTAAGGAAAAGAATTTTTTTTTTTTTTAATTTTCTTTGTCTGTGGCTATTGGATGTTCTCTATTAGAGGTTTCTAGAGAGTCCCATCTGGGATACATGAGGGGTAATAGGAAAACCCAGAGAAATCACCAGCATGCCATTCCTGAAGTCCCAAGATTCTTAAGCAGTCCACCTTTTTCTTTCTACTTTTCAAGACTCTTTCTGTGCTTTTTTTTTGTGTTATATCCAGGGATTTGGGGGAAATATGTATGATCTGAAATGCAAGTGATATGTCATCTTGCATCGTTTGAATTAATTTTTATTCTAGATAACATTTTTAGGTCTTCTTAAAAATCAAAGTTGACAGTAAAGAGCCCATTTGTGTGGGTAAAACTTGATACAAAAGGTCAGCATTGTTAACATTTTCCCTGGAAAATCCCCTAAGAATATAAAAACATTTCTTTTTTTCTCCATATCTTCCAAACATTTTTAATGCTTGTAAGAACTGATGTGGTAGAATTTTTTTAAGTGTATAGTCATCTAAAAATAGCTCTGATTCCACAAACTAGGAGAGAGAAAATAGAACAATTCAAGCCATCATAGAGTCCATTAAAATAGTGAAATGGGTAAATTTTTGCTAGGAAAAGAAAGAGAGAATGGGGCATCATGCAGCTGACTTCAAAATAGAAAAGATTTAAAACCTGTATTTCAAAAACTATAAAGATTTGCAAATTTAAAATGGTGCAAAAACATCAGTTAAAAAACAAAAACAAAAGAAAATCCCTACACATTACAGTTGGAAATTTCAAATTCGTTCTCACAGAAAGTTAAAACATCTTGGAAATTGACAGAAATAATAAAGAATGAAACTAGTCATTGGATTCTTGGCTTACCGTAATTCCTTTTATTGACTTCAGGACCAAGAAAGTAGCAGACTTATTAGTCCTGGTGCAGTTCTTAAACCAGGCACCCATCTGATGTTTCTTGTCTGTAGAAGAAAATACCCAATAATATTTAATTTCTAGAGAAAAAGTTGTAAGTTGCCTTCCCACCTTTCTCCTTGGTGTTTATTGTTGAAAAAGTATACCAAGAAATACGATGAATGAATGAATGAATTCTGACACCAGAACTGTTTTGGCTTCCATTCTTCTGTATCAATTTTGTTCGTTTGTAAATTGGTCTCTGTACACAGAGGGCAAGTAGAAACTGAAGAGAGCAACAGGCCGTTCCAGATTGGTAGGCAGTGGGTTTAAGCAAGGGAATTTAGCTATGAGGCTTGTCTTCAGTGCCACCAGACAAATAGATCTCTGCACCCACCCACCAGAGTCTTAAAATTTTATAGAGAGGCCTTAACTGGGTTCAGTCACATACACCATCCAGGTGGGCTCAACAATGCATTGCTCTCTCAAGGCTGTGTCCTTGAAAATGGTTGCAGCTGTGGGAACTGTGGGCGGAAGTTACATCTCAAGGACAGGGGAGGGGGTGAGGAGCCTCTGATTGCCCGGGTGTAGTTCACAGGTCAACCAGGGGTCACATCCTCTCAATGACCTCCTCTAACAATTTTCAGCCCAAGACAGTGAGGAAGCAATTTCTCACGTAAGAATTTGTAGCTCTCTGGGGTTTTGCTACTTGTCAATTAATTCAATGCAGTGTCTATAAAAATAGTGCTTCAGAATAATATTAATTATTAATAATAATATTAATTAACTTTCAGCACAATTTCACATATAGTTATATTATGTACATATAATCCTCATTTCTAAAATGTATAATGCATTTCTATAAGCATGCTGCAGTATAGATATAGTTAGACCTAATTCCAAACTTTTCATAAATCTCATAGTATTAGTAGGGAACAATATAAAATATGGCATTAAAGGAACACTCTTAATCTGGTAGGAGTACAATCACTAACCTTTGATTATTATCGTCCATTTCTTCATCCAAGATGTAAAAACTCTTCCATCTAGGTCTAGGGTAAATGTGTCATTTCCCAAAATCTATTTCTGTGCACATGACCCAGGTTAGGAAAAAGGAAGCAGAGAGCAGAGACTGCAAGAAACATCTCTTCTCTTGCTGGGTGAAATTTTACCAACGCCGTTTATTAGCAAGTTTGATAAGTCTTGATAAACAGTGGGATGAAACTTTTGAAGTAAAAGTAAAAAAAAAGTTTCTGCTAGTTTTAATAATTACTAAAATAAAAAGGGTGAGCAGCATTTACAGCTTGTTACAGGAAAGCTTTATGGAAACTATGATTCTAAAAGGATACCTCTGACTCACTAGAATCATTCCAGGCATATAGAGCAAAATGAGGAGGGAAGAAAAAAATCTACCCAGGAAAGGTATTAAGAAAAGAAGTCTGTTTAGTCATAGGGAGAGGGAGGGAAGTAGCAGGGGCCCAGAGGAAGCAAGGGAAGATATAGAAATGGGTCGAAGGGATTAAGGGGTTGGGAGGTGAGGGCACATCTGGATTCATTTGAAAGGCCCTGAGACCAGGTTAAGTGATTTACAAAAGGTCCCCTACTGAGTCACTGGCAGCTTCGCTTCCATCCCTCCTATTTTGGGTTTCCTCTTTAGTTCCTTGTCTCTACACAGAAATAGACATTCTATATGATTTTCTCTCATTGCAAATCTTTTATACTTTAACTCAGAAAGCCTTGTTTAGAGGACTGTGTAGGTGGTTGTTTTTAATGTTGAATTTTTCCCCCTTCTTTGGGAAAACTGCTGGTATAGAAAGCTTCCTTGACTCAGTATTGAGACAAATAAAAGACAAATGTGTTATTCTACTGAGACTGTTGAGATGAAAGTTTGCTTTGAAGTAGGGTACTAGAATACATATGAGAGAATGCTGTTCCTGTCATAAAAACTGTCAGCTGAGCTTTCTTTGCCATATCAGAGAGAATGACAATCTAACGGGGCCAAAGTCAAACTGAGGGAAGAGATTTTTTTTTCTTTAATCACTAACTCAACTGATGACCAGAAAAGGACAATATTAGAGATACAAAGTAAATTTAAAATCTGGAGACTATAGCCAATAATCACAAAATTCATGTAAATGGATTTCAAGAATTCAAATTGTTACTGTCTATTGACAGGAATATTAAAAATATTAGTGACTATTCCTAAGTATTTTTGAACAAATTATTGACTTAGTCCTATAATTTTGACATAATAACTTTGGTTTAACAGAAATTTTTCTATCTTTAGAATGCAACAGCTTAAATCCATCCATCTGGAGTCTGATGTTTGAAATAGTTATTTCTAGAAATCTCTGATGATACAAGTCAAAACAATTTATAATACAAAACCTTAAAAAGTGACAACAAATACATTTTTTTATTTTTCTCTCTGGAATTAATTTGCCTTTAATTTCGTAACTTACTGACTGATTTTTAACACCACATCTATTATTTTTTAATGTGAATGAGCCTAATGCACAACATTCAAAGAAAAGTATTAAATTTAAAATGAAGAGAAACCTGAAGAGATATTCTTAGTCAATAAATATTTCTATGACTATATTTCTTATTCATTAATGTTAAATCTAGGTGAAAACTGTTCTTTTAAAAATTTTTTGAAATAGTTTTATTAATTTAAACATTTCCCCAGCTTCACTGAGATATTATTGACATATGTGTGAGTTTAAGGTTTACAACATGATGATCTGATACACATATATTGCAAAACGATTATGACAATAAGGTGAGCTAACACCTCTAATCCCCTCACATAGTTACCTTTTTTGTTGTTGTCATCATAACATTTAAGATTTATTCTCTTCACAACCTTAAAGTATATAATACAGTATTGTTAATTATAGTCACCATGCTGTGCATTAGATTTCCAGAACTTACTCATCTCATAGCTGAAAGTTTGTGCCCAAGATCTCCCCTTTCCCCCAACTCCTCCAGCCCCTGGAAGCCAGCATTCTAATCTCTATTTTTTTTAAGATTTTATTTATTTATTTGACAGAGAGTGAGAGGGAGAGAGCACAAGCAGGCAGAGAGGGAGAAGCAGGCTCCCCGCTGAGCAAGGAGCCTGATGGGGGATTCAATCCCAGGACTCTGGGATCATGACCCGAGCCAAAGGCAGACGCCTAACTGATTGAGCCACCCAGGTGCCCCTCTAATTTCTATTTCTATGAGTTGGGTTTCCTAGATTCCACATATAAGTGAGAACATACAGTATTTCTCTGTCTGAATTATTTCACTTAGTGTAAGCCTTCAAGATCCACCCATGTTGTTGCAAAAGGCAGGATTTCCTTCTTTTTTATGGCTGACTAATATTTCATTGTATATATAGTCCACACTTTCTTTATCCATTTATCCACCAATGGACATTTAGGTTGTGTTCATATCTTAGCTACTGTGAATAATGCAGCAACAAACATGTGGGTGGAGATATCACTTAAAGATAGTGATTCCATTTCCTATGGACATACACCCAGATGTGGAATAGATGGATCATATGGTAGATTTTCAATTTTCAATTTTTTGAGGAGCCTCCATACTATTTTCCACAGAGGCTGCACCAGTTTACATTCCCACCAATAGTGCACAAGGACCCCCTTTTCTTTACATCCTCACCAGCACTTGTTGTCTCTTGACTTTTTGGTAATAGCCATTCTAACAGCTGTGAAGTAATAGCTCCTTGTGGTTTGATTTGCATTTCCCTAATGATTAATGACACAGAGCATCTTTTCATGTACCTATTGGTCATTTGTATGTCTTCTTTGGAAAAATGTCTATTCAAGTCCTCTGCTGATTTATTTAATCATATTGTTTGTTTTTTTACTACTGAGTCATATGAGTTCCTTATATATTTTGGATACTAACCCCTAATGATATATATGATTTGCAAATATCCTCTCTCATTTCATAAGTTGTCTTCTCATTCTATTGATTGTTACTTATGCTATACAAAAGCTTTTTATTTTTTATTTATTTTTTTATTTTTTAAGATTTTTATTTATTTGAGAGAGAGACAGAGGGAGGGGAAGAAGCAGGCTCCCCCCTGAGCAGGGAGCCCAATGTAGGGCTCGATCCCAGGACCCTGGGATCACGACCTGAGCCGAAGGCAGACGCTTAACCAGCTGAGCCACCCAGGCACCCCTACAAAAGCTTTTTAATTCAAAGTAGTCTTACTTATCTATTACTTTTCCTGCTGTGCTTTTGGAGTAATATCAAAAAAAATTATTGATGAAGCCAATGTCAAAGAGCTTTCTTCTAGTACTTTTACAGTTGCAGGTCTTACATTTAAGCCTTTAATCCATTTGAGGTAATTTTAGTGACACTGTAAGACAGGGCTCCAATTTCATTCTTTTGCATGTGGACATCCAGTTTTCCCTCCTTTCCCCATTTAGTATTCCTGGCTCCCTTGTTAATTACCATTTAACTGTATATGTATGAGTTTAATTCTGATCCCTCAATTCAGTTCCACTGGTCTATATGTCTTTATGGCTGTACCATACTGTTTTGATTATTATAGCTTTGTAGTATAGTTTGAAATCAGGATATATAATGCCTTCACCTTGTTCTTCTTCAGGATTGCTCTGGCTATCTAGGGTCTTTTGTGACTCCACACAAATTTAAGGATTTTTCTTCTATTTCTGTGAAAAATGTCATTGGAATTTTGATAGAGATTGCATTGAACATATAGATGGCTTTTGGTAGTATGGATATTTTAACATTTTAAAATCCTAATCTATAAACTTCCAATCCATGAATTTGAGATATCTTTCCATTTATTTGTGTTTTCTTCAATTGATTTCATCAGTGTCTAGTAATCATCAGCATACAGAACTTTTACCTCCTAGGTTACATTTATTCCTAAGTATCTCATTGTTTCTGATGCTATTATAAATGGGATTATTGTATTTCTTTTTCAGATAGGTTGTTAGCGTATAAACCTCAACTGGCTTTTGTGTGTTGAGTTTTGTATCTTGCAACTCCATTGAATTTGTTAATTAGTTCTAACAGTTTTTTAGTGGAGTCTTTAGGATTTTCTATATATAAAATTATAACATCTGCAAACAAAGAAAATTTTACTTCATTGCTGATTTTTCTTGCCTCATTGCTCTGGCTAGGACTTCCCAATACTATAAGGATAGGAATTGTGAGTGGACACTCTTGTCCTGTTCCTGATATTAATAAGAAAGCTTTCAACCTTTCACTGTGAAGTATGATGTTAGCTGTGGGTTTTGCATATATGGCCTTTATTATGTTAAGGTATGTTCCTTCTATACCCAATTTGTTGAGAGTTTTTTTTTTATCATGAAAGGATGTTGAATTTTGTCAAAATTTTTTTTCTGCATCTAGTGAGATGACCATGTGATTTTTATCCTTCATTCTTTTAATGCAATGTATCACATTTATTGATTTGCATATGCTGATTCATCCTTGCATCCCAAGGATAAATTCCACTTGATAACGGTATATGATCCTTTTAATGTGTTCTTGAATTCAGTTTGCTAGGTTTTTTTAAGATTTTATTTTTAAGTGATCTCTACACCCAAAGTAGGGCTCAAACTCACAACCTCAAGATCAAGAGTCACATGCTCCACTGACTGAGCCAGGCAGGTACCCCAGTTTGCTAGTATTTTTGTTGAGAAATTTGCATCTATATTAATTAGGGATATTGGCCTTTAGTTTTCTTTTTTGGTGGTGTCTTTATCTGGCTTTGGTATTAGGGGAACACAGCCTCATAAAATGTGTTTGGGAGTATTCATTCCTCTTCAACTTTTTGGTATAGTTTGAGAAGGATTGGTGTCAATTATTCTTTAAATGTTTGGTAGAATTCACCAGCGAAACCATCTGATCCTGGGCTTTTCTTTGCTGGGAGGTTTTTGATTACTGATTTGATCTCCTTACTTGTTAATGTGACTCTATCTTTTCTACCCTTCTCAATGCAACTTTTCTTATTTCTGTGCTATATCCAAGTGCTGTAATCCCTCACCTGAAATTATTTGATCTCATGAAGGTATTTTTTGACTGTGGATAGTTGTTCTAATTGATGTTTCTTGTGGGGGGACAAGCACTAGGAATTCATATGCTGCCATTTTGCTGACATTGCCCCCCCCCCAAAAAAATTTTTCTTATTAATAGGTTATTAGGAGAAAGCTCATTGACTAAATATCCATTTTTAAATTCTGGAAGGAAAAGTATTCAGGTCTCTGGTTACCAAGCCAACTCACCACACTTGTCCTTCATGCCAGAGATGCTGAAGTACAGAAAGTAACAAAAGAACTGCTTCTGGTAGTCCCTTTTGCACATACATGAAGAATCAAAATATGTGTTTAACAGATATTTTTAAATCAACACTTTAGACCACAAAATAGGAAATACTAAAGATAATCACCACTCACATTAAAAAGTGTCCAATGAAGTTATCCCATATGACTCTCACAGACTTGAATCACATTAGACTTGGATTCCTGATGGCTGCATAGACCCTCCATTAGGACTCTCTTTGGTTGTTCCAAAGAGATTTCCATCAGCCCTTACAGGTCATGGCCTCAGTTTATGCCCTCCTCCCTAGAGCTCTCAACATATATTTCAGCAGGCCCCATATATTTTCTGAGAGAAAAAAAAATCAAACAAGTGTTCTGTGTTACTGCTGTTAGTTGATTATGCTCTACAATCCATAGCAACCAGACACTTCAGGGATTAATGATGCCTGAAGGCAGGAATCAAAATGTCTTGGTTCTACTCCTGACCCCAGCGTTAATTTAGCCCATATCTTTGGCATATCAGTTATGTTCTATTTCCGTATCTAGAATCAAGCAATGTTCATATCTCTACAGTGAATCAGGAAATGTGGTGCAGAAGGAAAAAATACAGTATCTTGAATACTCAGAATTTCTCAGTAGAAAACTGAAAGATAAGATTATCATTCTTACTATTTTCATTAACAATATATAAACACCTCCTCTAGAGAGTAGTGAGATATTGCCATACCCTGAAGAGAGCTATATAATTTTCTGGGCCCAGTGCAAAATGAAGATGTGGGATCTCTTTTCGAAATTACTAAGAATTCACAGACATCCAAGTCCAGGAAGTACAGAAAGCCCCAAACAAGATGAACCCAAGGAGGTCCACACCAAGGCACATAATAATTAAAATAGCAAAAATTAGATAAAGAATCTTAAAAGCAGCAAAGGAAAAGAAAACACATACAAGGGAAATCCCATAAGGCTATCAGCTGGTTTTTCAGCAGAAACATTGCAGGCCAGAAGATACTGACCTGATATATTCAAAGTGCTGAAAGGAAAAAACCTATAATCAAGAATACTCTACCTGAGAAGGCTATCATTCAGAATTGAAGGAGAAATAGTTCCCCAGATAAATAAAAGTTAAAGGAGTTCCTTACCATTAAACCAGCCTTATAAGAAATGTTAAAGGGAATTATTTAAGTGGAAAGTAAAGGTCATAACTAGAAGTAAGAAAATAATGAAAGGAAAAAATTTCAATGGTAAAGCAAACATATAGTAAAGGCAGCAGACTAATCACTTATAAATCCAGTATGGGTGTTAAAACACAAAGTAGTAAAGTCAATTATAGATACAAAAATTCATCCAGAGATATACAAAATAAAAAGATGTAAACTATGACATCATGTACATAAAATGGAGGGGGTAGTAAAGATGTAATGTTTTTAGAATGTGTTTGAACTTAAGTGACCACCAACTTAATATAGACCGCCATACACATAGGATGCCATATACGAACCCCATGGTAACCACAAACCCAAAATCTATAATAGATACACAAAAAATTAAGAGAAAGGAATATAAGCATAACACTAAATAAAGCCATCAAACCACAGGAGAAGAAAGCAAGAGAAGAATAAAGGAACAAAGAAGAACTACAAAAACAACCAGAAAACAACAAAATGTTAATAAGTAGATACCTAACAATAACTTAAATTTAAATGGACTAAATGCTCCAATCAAAACAAAACCGCAAAAACTCCACCAAAAAATCTGTTAGAAATAATAAATGGGGGCGCCTGGGTGGCTCGGTCGGTTAAGCATCTGCCTTCGGCTAAGGTCATGATCCCAAGGTCCTGGGATCGAGCCCTGCATCAGGCTCCCTGCTCAGCAGAGAGCCTGCTTCTCCCTCTCCCACTGCCTGCTGCTCTGCCTATCTGTGCTCTCTCTCTATCTCTCTGTCAAATAAATAAATAAAATCGGGCACCTGGGTGGCTCAGATGGTTAAGCGTCTGCCTTCGGCTCAGGTCATGATCCCAGGATCCTGGGATCAAGTCCCACATCGGGCTCCCGGCTCAGCGGGGAGCCTGCTTCTCCCTCTGACCCTCTCCCCTCTCATGCTGTTTCTCTCTCACTCGCTCTCTAAAAAATAAATAAAATCTTTAAAATAAATAAATAAATAAATAAATAAATAAATAAATAAATAAAATCTTAAAAAAAGAACTAATAAATGAATTCAGTTAAATTGCAGTATACAAAATTAATATACAGAAATCTGTTACATTTCTATACACTAATAACAAATCAGCAGAAAGAGAAATTAAGAAAACAATCTCATTTACAATTGCACCAAAAAGAATAAAATACCTAGGCATAAACTTAAACAGGGAGGAGAAAGACCTACAATCTGAGAACTATAAGACACTGATGAAAGAAACTGAGGATGACACAATCAAATGGAAAGATATACATGCTCATGGAATGGAAGAATTAATATTGTTAAGATGTCCATACTATGCAAAGCAATCTGTAGATTCAATGCAATCCCTACCAAAATAAAAAAAAAAAAAATGAGCAGAGAACCTGAATAGATGTTTTTCTAAAGAAAACATACAGATAGTCAATAGGTGCATGAAAAGATGCTCACTAATCATCAGGGAAATAAAATCAAAACCATGAGGTATCACCTCAAACCAGTCACAATAACAAGACAAGAAATAACAAGTGTTGACAAGGATGTGTAGAAAAGGGGATCCTTGTGCACTGTTGGTAGGAATGTAAATTGCTACAAGCACTGTGGACAACCATACAGAAGTTGCTCAAAAAATTAAAAATAGAAATACCATAGGATCTAGTAATTCCATTACTGGGTATTTACCCAAAGGAAAAAAAAACATTAATTCAAAAAGATATATGTACCCCTACATTTATTGCAGCATTATTTACAATAGTGAAATATGGAAGCAACCCAAGTGTCCATTGATAAATGAATGGATAAAGATGAGTTGGTCCATACATAGGATGGAATATTACTCAGCCATAAAAAAGGATGAGACCGTGCCATGTGCAACAACGTGGAGGAATCTAAAGGGTATAACGCTAAGTGAAATAAGTCAGATCAAATGGACAAAAAGAAATACCATGTGATTTCACTTATATGTATATTCTAAAAAATAAAACAAATGGACAAACAAAAAGAGACTCATAAATACAGAGAACAAATTGGAGGTTGGCAGAGCGGAGGGGGTGAGGCCATAGGTGAAACAGGTGAAGGGGACTAAGAGGTACAAACTTCCAATTATAAAGTAAATAAATCACGGAAATGGAAAGTACAGAATAAGGAATATAGTCGATAATACTGTAATAACTTTGTATGGTGGCATATGGTGACTACACTTATCGTGGTAAGCAGTGAGTGATGTATAGAATTGTCGTATCACTGTGTTGCACATCTAGACCTAATAGAATATTGTAGGTCAACCATACTTCAATAATAAGAGTTTTTTAAAGGTTAAACACAAGAATGTTTATAGCAGTGTTACGCACAATAACTAAAACTGGAAACAACCCAAGTGTCCTTCAACAGTAGAATGATAAATTGTGGTGTGATTATAATATGAAATACTATTTAGCAACAAAAGTGAATAAACTACAGTTATATGCAACAACAACAAAAATTAATAAGAATTCCAATAAAATAAAATAAAAATTCTAAAAGTTTGTAAACTTGAGTGTGAGCCTCATTTTATACTTCAAATGAAGGGCAAAAGTAAATCATTTAATACCCAAAACTGTTTTCCACTTTATTCTCTATCTTATGACTCTAGCAGGATGAGCCTTTCTGCCCTCATCATCAGTTCAATCACAAACCAGAAAACAAAGAAATTCATTGTAGAAAAGAGAAATGAAGCACAAAGACACTATTTATGATGTAATTTCAATATTTAAGTAGTTTTAGGTTACTTTACAAGTGTATGGACTACAAAAGAAGGCAACATCCTAAAGAATACTATGTGGGGGGCGAGGGGCCGCCTGGGTGGCTCAGTCTTTAGCGTCTGCCTTCGGCTCAGATCATGATCCCAGGGTCCTGGGATCAAGCCCCACCTAAGGCTCCCTGTTCAGCAGGAAGTCTGCTTCTCCCTCTCCAACTCCTCCTGCTTGTGTTCCCTCTCTCACTCTCTCTCTCTCTCTCTCTGTCAAATAAATAAATAAAATCTTTAAAAAAAAAAAAAAAAGAATACTATGCGGGTTTGTTTCTGTTTGCTGTGCTCCTTCCCAGCCTACGTATCTTCTCCATCCTTGTCTTTCCTATTCGGTTCCCAAGAAGGATGATTCCTGTGGACTACATCACTGGGCCCCTTTATTGACTAGCTTCCCATTGGCAGAATATTGGAGTTTGGGAGGAGAGGCAAATCTAGATATTTCTTCCCTACTCCATCCAGCTCAGTGCTGAATCTCTGGCAACAGCTGCAGCCTTCCCATCAGACAGCCCTTCCTCCATGATTCCAGTGTTCAGAGGCCTCCCATTAGCTCCTTGAGGGAGCAAAACAATAATAATGAATTTCTGATGCTGCTACTCTTTGAATGCCTCAATATTTCCTTTTAGTTTTGGTCCCCCCAAATCTGCCCATTCCTCTGTAAACTGCCCTTCTATTGAAATATCTTAAACTTTTGGAGTGAAATCTGTTTCTCCTGAGAATCTTGACCGATACATATGATTAAATTTAATATCCTACTTCCTTTAATGCTCTCACTCTTTTCTAGGGAAAGTGTCTGTAGTTATCATCACAAAGAAATCTGTGACCCCAAAAATAGTTTAAAAATCACTGCTCTGATGAATGGATAAAAAAGATGTGGTCCATATATACAATGGAATATTACTCAGCCATCAGAAAGGATGAATACCCAACTTTTACATCAACATGGATGGGACTGGAGGAGATTATGCTAAGTGAAATAAGTCAAGCAGAGAAAATCAATTAGCATATGGTTTCACTTATTTGTGGAACATAAGGAATAGCATGGAGGATATTAGGAGAAGGAAGGGAAAAATGAAGGGGGGGCGGAAATCGGAGGGAGAGATGAACCATGAGAGACTATAGAGTCTGAGAAACAAACAGGGTTTTAGAGGGGAGGGGGTTGGGGGGGATGGGTTAGCCCGGTGATGGGTATTAAGGAGGGCACGTACTGCATGGAGCACTGGGTGTTATATGAAAACAATGGATCGTGGATCACCACATCAAAAACCAATGATGTATTGTATGGTGACTAACATAACATAATAAAATTAAAAAAAAAAAATCACTGCTCTGCAAGTACGTTGTCTGCTGAACATATCTCGTTACTTGAGTCAATTCTATTATTTCCACTTTGTGAATTTCTATCTAGTCTCCAAAATAAGCCTATAATGTGTTTGAAGAAATGAACTTTCATAAAACTCTGTTGTATTTCCCCAGCCCTCCTAAACCCAACCAGCAAGCACAGGATTTAAAAAAATAGCAGGTATCCAATAACCAATTGCTTGTGCAGGTATGCAGTTTTGAAGAAAAAGACAAAATCAGAACTTTTCTAAGAAATTCACGTTTCATTTGCAAAGCCTTCATAAAGTTAGGTTACATTTGACAGAGAGTGGGTCTACTTATTACCTTAGTTATACAATCAGTACTGTAAGACAATGCAAGCCTCTCATACTGAGATAATCCTCATGGATGGATTATATAGCAAGATCTTATGGATCAGAGTATATTTAACATAAACAGGACATAGAGCAGAAAGAAAGCAAAGGGTATAAATATCTTGAAGGAAAATAACAAGACAGAAAGGAAAAATGGGAGACATCAACTTTTAAAAAGTGGAAATAATCTTGATAAAAAGAATGAAACATTAAAACAATACAGCATAGAAATATAAATAAATTAAAATACACACTATGATTTTTCAATTAGAAAATTCTATTTTGTGTAGCATATTGGTTCTTTCTGTATTCATAAATGCAATGTAACCTTAATTAAGCTAACAACAGGATTTGTGGGTATACTTTCACAATTCCTCTTTTACTTACCAAACATATATTGAATATTTACTTTATGTCAGGTATGTGCTACTCTCTAGAAAAACCCATGAAATTTAAATATGATATCAGCAATTTAGTTTATGCAAGAAGGATTAATTTTTCAGTGAACGGTATTAGAATAATCTTTTGAGAAAAAAAGTTGCTGTATCCCTCAGGCAACCCTTCAAAATAAATTTGAGATATGGCAAAATATTAAAAGTAAAAACCGCACAAAATACTAGAAAAATATGAATAACTTTTATATTTCTATTATGCATATACATGTATAAATAATTATAAACTACTGGAATGGGGAAAGTCTTTCCAATTAAGGTGCAAACCCTGGAAGCCATAAGGGTACAGACCGATAATTTACTAAATAAATATTTGCCAGATCTCCATGTCACAAAGAGGCATCAAAAAGGATAACAGAGGGATCTTGGGAAGATGGTGTAGTAGGAGGACCCTGAGCTCACCATCCCACATTTTCAAATAGATATCATCCATATCCAAGTCAATAAACCAGAGAGTGATCCCAAGAGTGGCAGAACAAACTCCACAACTAAATATAGAGAAGAAGCTACAACCGAAAGGTTGGGCAGGTCAGAAAGGCGGAGGGAGGCTGCCTGCAGGACAGAAGAAGCTGCAGGTATGGTGAGGGCAGAGAAACAGGCCCTTGCACCAAGGAGCTCACATGGGGAAGACTAATAATACCCATGAAGTTTGACTTTAAAAACCAGAGGGGCTGAAATCCATGAGTTTGTAAAACCAGTGGGACTTGGAACCTGGAGCTTTAGAAGTCAACCGACTCAGCACTGAGCCAGCTGGGAAGGCCAGGGAGAGCTGGGTCGCCACCCTTAAAGACACAGTGGCCTGCATGGAGAGGCATCATACAAATGGAGGTTTACACAAGACGTGGGGCAAACAGGAGACAGATTTGTTCATACTGATTTCGAATGTGTTGGGGGACCTCTTTGAAAACGAGGGAGCTGGTAGGCGTCATTTTCCTCTCCCTCCCCCAGCATAAACACAGAGCCAGCTGGGGAGCTGGGACTGCCCAGACCCTTGCTACCTAAGCCCCTAGCACTCTGCCCCGCCCACAAGTGCTCCTGACCACCCACCCACTCCAAGACTGCTGGCCTCAGCCCTGGGCTCAGGGCAAATTTTGTTAAAGCTGCACAGGTGCCCCATGCACCTTGTGCATCCTCCACACTGGGCCCAACTGTGCACCCCCAGCCACTAACATGCCCTGGGGTCAGCCACACCCAGCCATCCTCATGGGCTGCACCCAGGCTTGGGCCCGGCAGCAGCTGCATAGAGCCCCCAGCTACTAAAGTGCTTCAGGGGATCCAGCATAGGACAAGCGGGCCAGTGCAAATTTCCTAACAGTGACCCTACTGGCAGGCACACACCCTCAGAGCTGGTCTTCCTGGGTCCCACTAACAACACAGAGAGCAAGGATAGCCCACAACAGGCAGAGAGTCAGTACAGACAACTGTACTGAAAGGAAAAGGGACTCAGACACAACAGCAGAGCTTAAACAACACACACAGGGTACTCTCCTGAAGTGCCAAGTTCTGGTGAACAGGGGACACTGCACTGCTGGGCACTCCAGGACCACTTCATAAAGTCATCACCTTCAAAAGCTGAAGACACAGCTGACTTTCTTAACACACAGAAATAGACCCAAAGAGACAGACAAAATGAAGAGACAGAGAAATTTATCCCAAATGAAAGAAGAGTATAAGGCCACAGCCTGAGATCTAAATGGAAGTTATGAGTAACATGCATGATAGAGAATTTAAAGCAATGATTGAAAGGATACTCATCATTGGACTTGAGAAAAGAGTAGAGGACATGAGTGAGACCCTTAAACACAGAGATAAGGAATAACATAGCAGAGATAAAGGGCTCAATAAACGAAATCAGAAACATGATTGCTGGAATGAACAGCAAGATGAAAGAAATAGGGGAATAAATTAGTGACCTAGATGATGGCATAACGGAAAGCAATCAAAATGAATAAAAGAGAAAAAAGAATTATGCAAAACAAGAATAGACTTGGGGAACTCAGTGACTCCATCAAACATAATAACATTTGTATTATAGGAATTCCGGAAAAAGAGAGATAAAAGGGAATAGAAAATTTATTTGAAAAATAATAGCTGAAAACTTCCCTAATCTGGGGAAGGAAACAGACATCCAGATCTAGGGGGCACAGAGAACTCCCATCAAAAAACAAAAGCAGGCCAATACCAAGACCTATTGTAGTTAAATTTGAAAAATACAGTAATCTTTTGCAAGAATATACAATGGGGAGAAGACAGTCTCTTCAAAAAATGGTGTTGGGAAAACTGGACATCAACATGCAAAATAAACTGGACCACTTTCTTAAATCATATACAAAAATAAATTCAAGATGGAAAAGACCTAAATGTGAGACCTGAAACCATAAAAATCCTAGAAGAGAACACAGGGAGTAACTTCTTTTTTTTTTTAAAGATTTTATTTATTTATTTGAGACAGAGAGAATGAGAGAGAGAGAGAGCACATGAGAGGGGGGAGGGTCAGAGGCAGAAGCAGGCTCCCTGCCGAGCAGGGAGCCCGATGCGGGACTCGATCCAGGGACTCCAGGATCATGACCTGAGCCGAAGGCAGTCGCTTAACCAACTGAGCCACCCAGGCG
>NC_138385.1:85368393-85384988 GCF_054177405.1 Leptonychotes weddellii | reverse complement strand
GGAGTAACTTCTTTAACATTGGCCATAGGAACTTCTTTCCAGATCTGTCACCTGAGTCAAGGGAAACAAAAGCAAAAATAAACTATGGGGACTATATCAAAATAAAAAAGCTTCTGCATAGCAAAGGAAACAATCAACACAACTAAATGGCAACCTATGGAATGGGAGAAGATATTTACAAATGACGTATCTGATAAAGGTTAATACTCAAAATACACAAAGGAATTATAAAATGCAACACCCAAAAAAGACATAATCCAGTTTAAAAATGGGGAAGACGACATGAACTGATGTTTCTCCAAAGAAGGCATAGAGATAGCCTACAGACACATGAAAAGATGCGCATCATCACTCATCATCAGGGAAACGCAAATCAAAACTACAATGAGGTATCACCTCAAACCTATCAGAATGGCTCGAATCAACAACACCAAAAATAACAGGTGTTGGCAAGGCTGTGGAGAAAAAGGAACCCTCTTGCATTGCTGGTGGGAATGCAAACTGGTGCAGCCACTGTGGAAAACAGTATGGAGGTTCTTCAAAAAGTTGAAAATAGAACCCTATGATCCAGCAATCACAATACTAGGTATTTACCCAAAGAATCCAAAGAATACAAAAACACTGACTGCAAGGGATAATGCACCCCTATGCTTAGAGCGGCATTATTTACAATAGCCAAGATATAGAAGCAGCCCAAGTGTCCATCAAGTGATGTATGGATTAAAAAGGTGTGTGTGTGTATATACATTATATATATATAATGTATATATATAATGGAATATTATTCAGCAATAAAAAAGAATGAAATCTCGCCATTTGTAATGACACAGATGGAGCTAGAGAGTATAATGCTAAGTGAAATAAGTCAGTCAGAGACAGACAAATACCATATGATTTCACCATATGTGGAATCTAAGAAATAAAACAAACAAGTAAAGGGAAAAAAAAGAGAGTGAGAGAGGCAAACCAAGAAACAGACTCAATTACAGGGAACAAATTGATGGTTACCAGAGGAGTGGGAGGTGGGGGGATGGGTCAAATGGGTGAAACAGGTGATGGGGATTAAGGACTACACTGTGGAGATGAGCACAGGGTGATGTATGGAAATGCTGAATCACTATATTATAAACCTGAAACTAATATTACACTGTATATTAACTACAATTAAAATTAAAACTTAAAAAAATAAAACAACAAAGGATAACTGAAACAAAAAAAACTAAAAATACAGCAACATACATGACAAGCTAAGCACAAATTCCCTTAATATAATTTAAATCAATAAGAAAAGAAAAAGACAATAATAAAAAATGGAAAAAAGAAATTATCAGGAATTCAAAGGAAAAGAAAGACAAATGGTCTAGGAAAACATGAAGAGATGCTTAACTTTTCTCAATTTTACAAATGCAAATCACAACAACAAGCAGCATTTAAAAATAATCAGATAACAAATCATTTTTTACATGTGTTCAAATTTTATTAAGTTTTTAAGTTTAATTCCAGTATAGTTAACATACAGTGTTATATTAGTTTTAGGTGTACATTATAATGATTCAAGAATTCTATGCATTTCTCAGTGCTCAATCATGACAAATCTTTCAGAACTCTGATAATAACCAGGATTTGTGAAGTTGTAGGGAGATCACAAATTTGGTAGAATTATAAATTTATGCTAACTTTTTGTATAATGATTGGTAACTATCACCAATTTAAATGTATATACCTTTTCATCCAAAAACATCCAGCTAAATATTTTATTCGTATCTCCTTATAATTGCATGCTACATGTGTAGGATTCCTTTTAGGTGCTCTTAACAAAAAACAAAGCAAAACAAAAACAGTAGTCTAAATAAGATAGAACCTTATTTCTCTGCCATGTAAACGAAGTTTCAAGGTTGGTGCCAAGAATTGTTATAATCATCATTGGTATGGTCATATCAGGTTCTTTATATTTTTCTACTTTATCATAATTAATACATGGTTTTTATTTTCCATGTCACTTCATGGACCAAATTTTTTGCTGTGATCCAGCCATCGCATTTGCTCATAATTATAAGAAGAAAGAACAAAATAACAAAAAAGATTGGATTATCCAACTAAGGAAGTTACCTTAAATCAAAGTCAGTTAGGATGCTTTCCGATATGCTTAATTGAATATTAGACTCTACACTGCTTAGACAGTAGGTTTACTTTTCTTACACAGAAAGACCGGAGAGAGTTGACCTCAGTGTTTGTTCAATAGCTCAATAATGTCATCAAGGTCCCTTGGCTCTTTTGGTTGTTCCCAGATGCCATTTTTTATCGTGCCTTCCATGTTTTTCTAACACTATTGCAAAGATGGCTGCTGCAGCTCCAAGCAGCATGCCCTCAGAAGTCAGCATTCAAAGTAAGGAGGAAAGGAAGGAAGGGGAATTGTTCTTCACATGTCACTCTCTTATAAGTGAGACTGTCTTTTGCAAAAGACCTGTCAACTTTTTCCTCTGCCTTTCCCTCTACTCTGTAAGAGGCTGGGAAATAGGGTATTTGGGCCACTTGAGTCTTTATGATGGAGGAATGGCACAATGAGCAAAAAAGAAAGAAGGAAGTCAAGATCATTGGTACGCAGCCAATAGTGTCTGCCACATACGCTGAGAGAGGAAAGAACTAATAGATTAGATATATATTAGAGAAAAGGTGATTGTAGATGGATATCTCAGAAGAGAGAGGTTGAGATTCTACCTAGATTCTAGAGCACTGGTGAAGGAACAGCTCATCTTTTGAAACAAGGAGGAGAGAAACAAATGAAGATGTATGAGTTAGTAGGAGTCAGTGTAGGAAGCTGAGGGTATTTTCACTTGAGATGACCAAGTAGGAAAAGAGAGATAGGAAAATTAATTCTCCTTTTGGAAAGTCCTGCATAGCAACACTTTGAATGCAGCCCAAACAAGTTCTATGTAATACAGACTTTTCTTTAGAACTCAGTCCCGCTGAGCAAGTCTCTCTCCACCATAAGGGCAATTGCCAGGCATCCTCCCTTGTGCCACTTTCAAACAGGGCACCTCTGTAAGACATGTTCCTCCAGTAACTGAGTTACAATGTTGGACATTTCTATGACCCAAATAGACTAGGAAAAGAACATGAATACATTACCACTCATTTCAGAAAACCTGCTGTCCATCAGCTATTTTTAAATGAGAAAGGAAGTAATATATAACTTTGATATTTCTTATTTGAGTATAGTTGACAATGTTACATTAGTTTTAAGCGTACAACATAGTGACTCAACTTCTCTATACCTTTTGCTATGCTCACCACAAGTGTATCCACCATCTATCACCATACAACACTATTACAATACCATTGACTATATTCCCTATTTTGTGTCTTTTATTCCTGTGATTTATTAATTCCATAACTGGAAGCCTGTTATATAAACTTTGATCTTTATAATAAAATATGAATTGTATGAGGTGAAAACAGTATTGGGGAAGACTACAAGTAATTAACTCAGCTATTAATTAACAAGTAATTAACTCAGCTATTATCCTCTGAACTTCCCATTGCAAAATCCTATATTAGTTTTCTCTGCCACCCAGATAGCTTCTCTGACAAACCTCTCCTTTCATTTGGTTGGTTGGGATCAGTTAATATTAGAAAAAGCTAATGGTAGTTTATGTACACCATAGTTATGATATAAAACTGCAAAAAGTTCTATTGGAACATAATATAGCAAACTAGTCCTATATTTCAAATGCTTGTGAAGAATTAAATGTTTAATATTTCCTTCCCCTTCTAGAAATAGAATTTATCAACAGAAATACTTTTCTTTATATCGAAGTGTTGAATTATAAAAACTTTCAACAGAAAAAACAAGTGCTTTGAAATCATTCCCTGGTATTTCACATTTTTCCATAACTATATCATAATCACATGCTGATCTATTTATTATCCATAATATGCTTTCAATGAGAGGGTTTACTCTTCCTTCAAATGATGGTTTTCTTCTTAAGACAAAAATGATGCCACTAGATTTAAAATGAAGTAGCTGAGATTATTGCTTAAAAAGTAGATGCCTGATGGAGGGAAAAAAAGTCCAAGGGCCCATTTATTCTTGGATCCAGGATAATGGGTCTCTTACTCTTCTAGAGCTGATTTCGGGAATTAAACACAGTAATGTAGGAGTAAAGCTTCTTAGTTAATTCATTGTCTGACTAATTGTTTCATGGTATTATGGGTTCAGTGTTTTGATGAATAGGAATACAGCGAAGTGCTTTTCAGAAACTACTTGCTTACAGCTTTTACAGCATTTATTGTAGAAGAGTCCTTGTGGACTAGTGAACAGAATAAGATTTTTGACATTCATCAATATGAAGATGGTCAGAGCAAATTGACCACATCAATCCTCATCCTATTAGTGGTAGTTGAAGCCTCATTTCTACTGAAAAATTTGCAGAGATATCAGTGACTTTATAAGGAGGATATGATAGGAGGATATTGAATATTTACAACTGTATCATTGGGATAATATCCATTCCATTTTAAATTTAATTTGCATCCATTAATAGACAACTCTATTATGTCTGTTTTGTCAAGAAATTAGAATAGAAGGAATTTGTGTATTATGAAAATAACTAGACAAACAGAATCCTCTAATTTTCATGTGCCATTTCATCATTTCAAAAGCTTATCATTGCCAGGGAGTAAGACTTTAAATTATTGAGCATTATGAACCTCATGGTTATATGAATGTACAACTAACACACTAATAAGAAAACCAATTACAGAGCTATATATTTAAGGGTGTTAATTTTTCCCTTTTCCAATAGTGGTGATACATTTCCATAAAGTCATCTTTGGAGTCTTTATTTATTCAGATTAAAGTGCCATTTCTGGGGTTAGTGATATAGTCAGTTGCTACAAAACAGAGTTTTTCCTCTATCTGAAGATAAGCAGAGGCTTTGAGATTGACTTACGTCAGTTGGACTTTTTCAGGTTATTGCAAGAACAGAGAGATGCTCATGTATTTGTAAGAATGTGCAAGGAAGACAGGAAAAACAGATGCCATCTCAGAACCTGGCCAAAACAGAATTGAAGACTTCCTTAAAACTATCATTCAGAATTCAAGACACATCCAGTGCCTGGGACACCTTTTGGTTGCTCTACAGCAGGCTTACAATGCTCCCTAGTCTAGTCATCTGTGAAGTTGATCCAACTATTGCTCATACTACTTGTGCTCTCTCCACTCCCTACTCTGTTCTGTCATGGTATCTTCTGCCTGAGGGATTCTTACATTTGTCCCCACTGCCAACTCTGTGTCTCTGTGTCACACAATCAGACCCTAAGAGTGCTGATCTGATAAAGTATTCATACTGGACAGAGTACTTTTCCTGGCTTTGTTTTTCTGTTGACCCCAACATTCATTGAATAACCTGTAGAGTAGATACATGACCAAATTTCTCAAAGAGGTTCCGGTTAGCAGAAATGCCCTTGGGTGATACAGTCCTCTCCAAAAATACACCGTGGCAAGTCACCTTCAGTCTGGTTTTATATAACAACTGAGTTAGAATTCCAGGTTCACTGACATGATATAATCTCAAAACAAAGTCATTTGTCTACCATCTTCTCCATCTATGAGAAATGTACTCCTGTTTGAGGCTTTCACACTTCTTCAATACCTCAGTGTTCCAATATAATCCTCTGTATAAAGATTCAAACAAAATGCTGTTGAAGCATTTCTGCTTCAATTCAGGTATCCTGAAATTAGGTCAGCACAAAACTAAAAAAAAAAAAAAAATCTTTAAAATCAATTAAATCATCCATCAGTATCTCATCTTCTCCTAGACAAAAATAATTAGTCCTTCACTGTATGCCAACACATTTTTTTTCTTTTCACTTTAGTAAGTTTTCTTTTTTTTTTTTTTTTAAAGATTTTATTTATTTTTTAGAGAGCGAGTGAGAGGGAAACAGCATGAGAGGGGAGAGGGTCAGAGGGAGAAGCAGGCTCCCCGCTGAGCCGGGAGCCCGATGTGGGATTCGATCCCAGGACCCTAGGATCATGACCTGAGCCGAAGGCAGACGCTTAACCATCTGAGCCACCCAGGCGCCCCTAGTAAGTGTTCTTTATAAAACCAACTGGTACCTCAGTGGATTGCCAGATTAAATATGAAAGGAGGAATCTCAACCACAAATAACCATGTCAGCTGAACAACTCAAATATAATTGAAGCATGGGCTTCTGCATTGTTCAATCTAATGCTATTTCTTGTTTTCTGCGTTTTTTTGGATTGGTTTTGCGGAGCTAGAGGTTAACAAATTAATGTACTTTTTGAATGGGTAATAGATGTACATGATATAATGCTTAAAAGCACAAAAGGCTACACATAACAAGTAAGTCTACAGCTATATTAATTGGCTATTGCTACAATAATGCCATATGACAAACCACCACAGAACTTAGCGGCTTACATCAATAAGCATTGATTTCTCTCACTTACAGTCCTACAAATTGGAAGGGGCACCTCTGCTTCAGATTGTGGGCTGTGTAGGCTTGGCTCTAGGCTTTGGGTCAAGTTTGAGAATAATCCACACATGTCGTTCAGGGCCACAGGCTGAAGAGACAGTGGCTACCAGGGTTGTTATTCTCATGGCAATCACAGAGGCACATGGCTAGACTAGAACTGCTCAACACATGCTTGTGTCACATCTGCTGTATTCTGACGCCAAAGCAAGTCATGTGGCCAAGACCTAGCCACTAGGGAAGGACATTTGAAAGGAGAGAGGGCATGGGAGTGATATTTGCTGAAGAGTAATCTAATCCACCTTGTTCCCTAGTCACACAGTTCCCCTCTGGATACAAGCTCTAATCCATTTCTTACTCATCCAAGGAAATTCTAAGCAAATATAAAGATACTCACAAATAAATATTTTAATACCAGTGATTTCAGCCTAACCACGCTGTAGTAGACCTTGACCCCTTCCCTACTTAAAGATGCATCACCAGAGATAGTACATGTCAGTCCCCATGGAGTCGCTTCATTTCATTTAACACAACTGGGTATTGTTACATAAAATGGATGCACAATAATCTATTTAACAAATGCTCTGCTGATGGACATTTAGTGGTTTCTGATCTTTTATCATTTCAACCAGTGCTGCAATGACTATCACTGTATATATCTGTGCAGATATCTATAGAATATACTCCTAGAAGGGATACTGTTAGTTCCAAAGGTTCTTGTATATTTATTTTGTTAGCGCTTTCCAAATTTTCTGGAATAAAAATTAGGCAATTTAAACCATCATAAGCAATATAAAGGGGTGCCCGATTACCTACACCCTTGCCAAAACTAATCCGATCATTTTATCTTTGCCAAGCTGATAAATGAGAAAAAGATCTCTTATAATCTGAACTTGTATTTCACTTCTTGTGGGTGAAGCTGATACGTTTTAACATGATAAAGAGCCACATCTACTATATGTGGCCGACCTCCCTGGTCTATACGGTCCTCTTTTGTAACCTCTCCTACTCCATCCCACAGACTCTGCTGCACAGATTGTATTAGATACTATATTTGTATTATATCATCTCCCCCAGGGGGGCCCCAGATTCAAGGTGTAGGTTCCTGAGGTAAAAACTTATGAGGGCATGCGAGTAAGAGTAAGCCTCTGGTCTGCATTTTATGTCCCTAAATTAAATCATAAGACAATCAAGAACAGACATCTTGTAAGTCTTGGACAATTATTTCAAGTGTTTGGCACAATTTTATGCAGAGCTGAAAAATAATAATTCTTGACTCTCTGAAGTGGCATTACCTACCTCAGCTAATCTCCATTAGCTAAGCAACTCCTTCTGACCAAAAGTCCGAGCTACCTACAAGTGCTATGAACAACAAATGACAAATCCCAGGAATCAATCTTATCCACAGGGGTCACATGTTCAGAACCATAACACCAAGGACAATGAGAGAAGCACAGCAGGATTCAGCCTCCAAAAACTCTGTGTTCCTGAGAGAAAGATTCTTCATAAATAAAAGTACTAAAATTAACTATGTACCAACAAGGCATATTTAGTTAATTGTACTGTGACCCTCCCAGGTAATATTTTTTCGTCAAGAAAATTTTATAGACACATTAACATTCTTATTCATAACAACTTGAAATTACCCATTGAAACACTAAATAAGAGCTGAGATCATGAATTTGAAAGACTCTGTTATAGCTAAAGTTATAGCAGGAGCTACTGTAGTGGATAAGAAAGTTAGACTATAACCAATTATGTTTAACCTTTAATGCAACAATCGTAAAACTTACTATGACTCACTAGTGGCTGATTAAGTAGTTCGGGTGTCAGTGCCAGATAAGAAGTGTCTAACCTCTCCCAGTATTAGAGCTACAGTATTCTAACCACATTACAAATAGCTCCTGCAATTCACTAGGCACTCATTATTGAATTTACCGAAACCTTGCTAGAATATTCTCTTTGGGGGTAGCATTATGCCTCTTTACAGAGGAATGGTCTTTAAATGGGAGAATTTCATGACCATGGCAATTCAACCAAACTGACATGGATAGGAGCCACGAACAACCTGCTCGTCCTATATTATTCTCTGTGAAAAATAACAGTACTATGCAATTCCAATGTGTTCAAGGTGTTCCTCCCTCATTCTTATTCCAGGTATGGTTTTATATCATCAAAATTGTTAAATCTCTAGCAAACCTCCCTCAGATACTTGGGGGCCTTGCTTCTGAAAGTCAAGGGCAATTCCGCTAAGTGTCACTTCTTTCCTCAAAGAGTAAAGACTTAGCAGACCCAACAGAACCTCCAGGGACTTTACTTATCCCTTTTTCTAAATAGTTAAAACTTAAAATAAAATCTCCATATTCATGTCAGGAATATCTTTGATGTGTGTACTAATTTAAATAAAAATTTAAAGAGTATGAATCACTAGAAAATGCTCAAGTATCTTTGTTGTGCTGTCTTTATGGTAAGTTGCTACCTGTTTTAACTTAGAATTACACCAATTTTTCCCTCGTATCTGCCATTCATTAAAGACTCTTTTTAGGGCACCTGGGTGGCTCAGTGGGTTAAGCATCTGACTCTTGATTTTGGCTCAGGTCATGATCCCAGGATTCTGAGATTGAGCCCCATGTTGGGCTCCAGACTGGGAGTGGAGCCTGCTTAAGACACTCTCTCTTCCTCTCCCTCTGCCCCCAACCCCTCTGAAAAAAAAAAAAATACTCTTCTTGCTCCCACTGTTGTCATCACTTGCTGGCCCAGCTGCCTGAGAGAAAAGCATCAGAGCATGGACCCAGAAAAGTGTCAAATGTCCAAATGAATTAGCAACATTCTTATGCTATCTCTCCTTGAGACAGTTCATATTCAAGATATCAGGCACAATTGCACCCAAATGAAAGTGACCTAAACTCTAAGACAAGAAAAAGCATTATTCTAAACTTCCTCTCTCACTCTCACCATAATTCCAATTTCCATGACAAATCTGTTCAATCAAAATAGTAGGGACACAAAAATGTAATATGTCACTCAACATCTCCTACCAATCCATGTGATAAAGTTCCTTGAGCTACCCATCTCTATATGGTTTTCTCCTGTAAGATCTCTTTCTAAGGCCCAAGTATTATAATTTAATCTATGACTGGGAATTTCCCTGACTGCTTTGTTTCTGCTGAAGTTACCAGAGATATCTAGCTCCTCTTTACCTCAACTGGCTTTCAGAAACTGACCTTTCCCACTCAGCTCTTCTCAACATCATCACCCTTTAATCTACTCTAACATAGAAAACACAGTCTTTAAAATGTAGGTCTTGGGGTGCCTGGGTGGCTCAATTGGTTAAGTGTCTGCCTTCAGCTCAGGTCATGATCCCAGGGTCCTGAGTTCGAGCCCCACATCGGGCTCCCTGCTTAGTGGGGAGCCTGCATCTCCCTCTCTCCCTGTCCCTCTCCCCACTTGTTCTCTCTCTCTCTCTCAAATAAATAAATAAATAAAATCTTTTTAAAAATAAAATAAAATGTAGGTCTTAGTTTCTTCTCACACTAATGAATCGATTAGATTTGCTATTTATATAGAAATTGATATTAATTTCTGATCCTGTTTTATAAATTAATTATCAAAGGTAAATAAGGGGCGCCTGGGTGGCTCAGTCATTAAGCGTCTGCCTTCAGCTCGGGTCATGATCTCAGGGTCCTGGGATAGAGCCCCACATCAGGCTCCCTGCTCAGCGGGAAGTCTGCTTCTCCCTCTCCCACTCCCCCTGCTTGTGTTCCCTCTCTCACTGTGTCTCTATCTTCAGATAAATAAATAAAATCTTTAAAAAAAAAATCAAAGGTAAATAAGATGCTGGAAAGAATTAAACAGTTCTTATTTTATGATATTTACATATTAAATATGTAACACATATGAATTACATATTATTCATATATTTACAAATTTAAGGACTTTTGGCATAAACTCGCTTAGTGTTTATCAGTTCACAGATATATCCTAACTCAGGCATCAACCATACTGTTAATTACCCTGGCACAGCCATTTTAGAAAACTATAAATACTATCTAAGAATATCTAAAAATAATGACAAGAACTAGTATAATAATTATAATAACTATAAACCAAGTATCTTTAATTTCTTTAATTCTGAAGATCAGACACAAGTAGTACCTACACAACTTACGAAGAATGTAGAGTAAGCAGAAACTAGGGAAGAAATATGTGGGTTTCTTAGAGGCAATGGTATAAGCCGAAATGTGTGTGAAGAATTTAAAATATAATCATTAATCTTTATAAGACTTGTATGATATAAATAGTATCTGTATGTTACAGATAATGAAAATTAAGCTTAGTGGGGTAAGTGACTTGCCCAATGTCACATAACTAGTAAGTGGCTAGGTTGGATTGTGTAGTAATGGCCCCCAGAAAAAGTACATTTCCTTCTATTGGGGATTCCAAGTTTATCCATTTTTTCTTTTGTTGCTTGTGTGCATGTGCATGTGTGTGTGTGTGTTTTAAGTAGGCTCCATGCCCAGCATGGAGCCCTGTGTGGGGCCTGAACTCACCACCCTGAGACTAAGACCTGAGCTGAGACCAAGGGTTGGATGCTTAACCAACTGAGCCACCCAGGTGCCCCATGTTGCTTGTGTTTTTGATGTCATATCTAAGAAACCATTGCCTAATCCAAGGATACAAAGATTTACACCATTTTTCCTTCTAAGAGTTTTATAGTTTCAGCACTTACCTTTAGGTTGTTTTCCATTTTGAGTTAATTTTTATAGATCGTGTGAATTCAGGTCCAATTTCATTCCTATGCATGTGGATATCCTGTATCAGTTACCTTTTGCTGCATAACAAACCAAAACTTGGCGACTTAAAACAATAACCATTTATTGTTTCTTACAATTCTGCAGATCCGCTGAGCAGTCCTGATCTAAGCCAGCTCACCTGATCTCTGCAATCAGCTAGAGGCTCTGTTAAAACTGAAAATGGATTGTCTACAATGGCCTCATTCACATTTCTGACAGGTGTCAGGCTAGTTCACGTAGTGGGCCTCAGCTAGGATGGCTCATCTCTCTAACAGGCTTCTTTACATGGTGTTTCACCTTCCAAAACACTAGCCTATTTTCTCCACATGGTACACTCAGGGTTCCAAAGAGCAACAAGAGAGGACAAGCCCCAATGGGCAAGCACTTTTCAAACCTCTGCTTATGTCCTGTTTGCTAGTGTCCCATTGGACAATGCAAGTCACACACTCAAGCCTCAGAACCAGTGTGTACTTGCACACTTCTGCTATGATGCTGGGTATCACGCACTCATACCCAAAATTCTGGTGTTGCTGGTGCTTATCTGCACAACTACCATTGTTATTCTTTAGCATCAGATGCAAAATAATGTTTTGGAGTGCAGTTCCTCATATTAGTACCACTTGCTAATGTCTTGTTCTCAGCTATATCTCTCTAGCACTTACTAGTGACTGGAACAGGATAGGCACTAAATGAATATCTGTTGAGTGAATGAAATTACGGGAAAATTGGAGGACCAAAATTTGGGTCTAGTTTCCATATATTAAGGAGTGACATAATTTAAGCCTATGCCATATATTTACACCCAAATGTACATTGTTCCTATTTACTTCATGAGCTAAAGATGAAAAAAATGCTGGATAATCCAATCTATCCTACATATTTGCATATCCTTACCTTTTACATTGGTAATATTTTCTCCAGTTTTATTGTAATTACCTTTAGTGATAAGATTAAGTAGGGCATGTGAAGTGATGAGCACTGGGTGTTATATGCAACTGATAAATTATTGACCACTGCATCTAAAACTAATGATGTACTCTGTTGGCTAATTGAATTTAAAAAAAAAATTTTTTTTAATTTTAATCATTTACCTCATGGCTGCATTCTACCATTTAAGAGAATCTGATTTAAGAAACAAGTTCCCCAAACCATATAGTGAGGCTTCTCTTCTCTGTTACAGTTACTTCAAAGGTTCATCTAACACTCTGGTGGCATTAAGCATCAATGTAAGGAAGGGAAATGTTAAGATCCTCATGTTTCAGATTTTTTTAAATGTTCATCCTGGCTGGTAGAATTGGAGAATTATAAAATTTGAAAACACTTAAGACATCTGGTGCATTTGTCTGATTTTACCTAGTACTCTCTTCTACCCAAGCCAAAATGGTATGAGCTCAAGAAAAAAATGTGGGCCATGACCCCAGGTAGATGATTGCCTCCTTATCCCTGTTACTTTGAGACTTGACAAACCTTGCATATTCCAGCACACATTAAGGGTATACTGAGAATCAGCTTCAGTATAGAACAATGGCACACTCCTATAAATAAAAGAAAATAATTCTGGAGGGGCCAACTTCCCAGAATGCCACAGCTATCAATAATAAGGTAGCTCTGTGCTGGACATCTTGTAAGATAAAGGCAAGTAGTCCAAATCTTAGGTGAAGTCTTTGAGTGTGATAACTGATAATTATAGCCCATCACCATTTTTTTTTTGTAGCACTGCATAGAGTTCAAAGCATTTTCATGTGCATCATCCCAAACTCAGTTTACAATAGCCACCAAATATGAAATTGGTTTCTGTAGACTTTCTTTTCATATGATATAACCTTTTCTCTAGACGTTCTTCATAGACAGTTCAGTCTTTGTCACCCAAGAGATAGCTGGGTATCAAGGTTTTTCAACAATATTTGGTATAATGCTTTCAGAATCTTTTGAAAGTAAATGCCTCAGGCTATTCGTCATTTCACAGCTATCTCAGATCCATCCTGACACATAACTTAGAAAGACATTCTGTTATACTTTTCAGAATTATTGTCATTCAATATCTTACTTGCATCACCACCACCTGTGCCTTGCTCACATCAACAGCACCTATAGATCAAAAATTTTAGGGCGCCTGGGTGGCTCAGTTGGTTAAGCGACTGCCTTCGGCTTAGGTCATGATCCTGGAGTCCTGGGATCGAGTCCCGCATCGGGCTCCTTGCTCAGCGAGGAGTCTGCTTCTCCCTCTGACCCTCCCCACCTCATGCTTTCTCTCTCTCTCAAATAAATAAATAAAATCTTTAAAAAAAAATTTAATGATTAAAGAAATTCCTTCTAAGGTTCTGTTCTACAGGTTCAAAAGAATGTTTCTTATATCTGTAAAGAACTTTACAACTTAAAAGTGGTTTCATATATATTACATCATTGGGCATATCTGCTTTGAGAGACACAAAATTGTAAATATATTGTAAACCACATCACTTTCCTAACACTCTCAGTGTCTCCCAGCACAGCTTCCTAAAGTTGTTGATGATCTCATTTATATTATTTAAGTTACCTTATGTAAGGTACTACACCATGTTGTTAAGAAGATGATTTGATTTTTTGTAAGTATATGATTGTTCTGTTACAAAAATGTGGGAGTCCAAATAGCTACTTGCAATATACTAGTAATTTTTAAAGTGTGGATCCTGGAACACCTATATCAGAAATAGGAATAAAAAAATTTTTAATGTGTAACAAATACCTATGTCAATGGTTACAGATGCAGATCCCACAGACTCTAAAACCCAATAAATCAGAATCTCTAGAAATGAGGTCATGGAATCTGAACTTTTAGCCACCTGAAGGGTTGCTCTACACCCCCAAAGTCTGAGAATGATTGCCTAACAATGAGCTTGCTTTTCTTAGGATTCCCACTGCAACGTAGAAGAAAGTTCTGTGCCTTTAGAAGCTGCAAGAACTCTTTAAGGCAATTAGCATACCATTTAGCAAGTAATTCAAATTTAAGAAAAAAGAACAATGGGATTTAAATTATCATCAAAACATACTTCTCTGCAGTGTCCTGTACTTGGTGCTCTCAAAACTGTAGAAATTGATACAATTTCATAATAAATATTCAACTTTAATGATGAGCTCTGTCAATCTTAAAAAAGATAAATATAGAGTTTAATTAGAAAATAGATGTCTCCCTGAATGTGAGGTGAAAGTTGGATAAAATGCTCTTCTGTCTGCTTCATAAGGTACTATTCAGGATATGTCATTGTTATAATTTGAAAAGTATTATTCAGAAAGAAGACAGATTTCAGTTCACTAGCTTTGACTGTAAGGAGTCCAAGAAATAAAAGCCAAGTGGATGAAAGCTAAGACACATAGGACTGAATTTAAAAATTATCACCTATCTTTAAAGTTAGCTAAAGAATTATAGCCAAATCCCAACTTGCTTCTCAACAAAGTGATAGGCCAGGTGTTCTTTACAATATAAGATACTGCTCTTGATGTAAACTTAAGTGAGAAAGTTTCTTACTCCATGATGCTTGGCTTGTGTTGCTTCTCTATGAATTATGTTCTGATATTTTTAGATTACTGAGAATGTCAAAATAATATTGAGTTAGATATATTGTCTCCATGTCTTTCTTCAATTTAAAACAGCTCATTCTGTAAGATGGCAATCAGCTGACATCAATCTGACTCTGAAAGGGAAGAATTTTATACCAGGGAGTTCCAGGAAGGGTACTGCAAAAATTACTTGTAAATCGAGCATGCAAGTTTAGCTCAGACCCTGTCAGCTGGAGGCAGTAAGGAGCAGATATTTGGTCCTGTCTGGGGAAGACTGGCCAAATAATGGTAGAAATTTAGACTTCTTAATTCACTGTACATAGATAGCAGTTAGTTCTTGCCACAATAACACTTCATGCTAAACATCATCAAACTTCAGTGACCAACAATAGTAAGAGCCTATTACTCACATGTCTGGAGTTACCTACTGACCTTGCCTGAGGATCAGCTGGCTGCTAGTTGGCCTCAGCTGTCCTTAGTTCAAATGGGAAAATCTCAGCTTAGTCTACATGTCTCTCATCATCCAGAAAGTTATTCCAGGCACATTCTTATGGCAATGGCTAAGGTACAAAAGACAGCAAGTGGAAATATGCAAGAGCTCTGAGGGCCTAAGCTCAAGGCTGGTACGCAGTCACTTCTGCCATATACTATGGGCTGGAGCAAGTCATAAAATCTTTCCCCAAGAGATGGAAAAATAGACTATGCATCTTTAGCAAGAGGAATTGCAAAGTCTCATGGTAAAGGGCATGAATATAAGGGAAGAAGGAAGAATTGAAATCATTGTAATTTTCCATTGTATGCAATATTGAGCTCTTAATCTCTGTAAGATACCACGCTATGCAAAGTAGATAATAAGAAGCATAACACCTGACAGTGATTCTCAGACATGGAGGGCTTGTTAAACACAAATTGTTCGGCCCCAGCCCCAGAGTTTCTGACTCAGGAAGTCAGGGATTGGAACCTGAGAATATCCATTTCTAGTGAGTACCCAGATGCTGCTGGTCCAGAGGCCATACTTTGAGAGCTACTGTTCTATAAATTTGGAATTAATAGGAATTTATTGGGATACTAAGACAACCAAGGGGCATTCATGTTTATAGGAAAGGCAGCTTGAAGTGAAGTAGAATTTGAGATCATTTCCCAGATATCCAAACAGTTCATTTAGAATAAGGAGATTAAGGGCACCTGGGTGGCTCAGTTGGTTAAGCGACTGCCTTCGGCTCAGGTCATGATCCTGGGGTCCCAGGATCGAGTCCCGCATCGGGCTCCCTGCTCAGCAGGGAGTCTGCTTCTCCCTCTGACCCTCCCCCCTCTCGTGCTCTCTCTCCCATTCTCTCTCTCAAATGAATAAATAAAATCTTTAAAAAAAAAAAAGAATAAGGAGATTAATCAGGGGCCGTCACCGTGATCTTAACATTATTCTGTTTAACTGCCCAGGTGGCCTAGCAAACAACATGGAGCTGAGAATGAATGACCTATCTAATGTCTGTTGAAAGTCACACACAAACCTCTACATTGGCAAACAAATTATGATAGCATCATTTTACTGGAAAAATTAAATAAAGGTTTGAGGGGCGCCTGGGTGGCTCAGTTGGTTAAGCGACTGCCTTCGGCTCAGGTCATGATCCTGGAGTCCCGGGATCGAGTCCCACATCGGGCTCCCTGCTCGGCAGGGAGTCTGCTTCTCCCTCTGACCCTCCTCCCTCTCATGCTCTCTGTCTCTCATTCTCTCTCTCTCAAATAAATAAATAAAATCTTTAAAAAAAAAAT
>NC_138385.1:85349493-85367893 GCF_054177405.1 Leptonychotes weddellii | reverse complement strand
GCGCCTGGGTGGCTCAGTTGGTTAAGCGACTGCCTTCGGCTCAGGTCATGATCCTGGAGTCCCGGGATCGAGTCCCACATCGGGCTCCCTGCTCGGCAGGGAGTCTGCTTCTCCCTCTGACCCTCCTCCCTCTCATGCTCTCTGTCTCTCATTCTCTCTCTCTCAAATAAATAAATAAAATCTTTAAAAAAAAAATAAAGGTTTGAGATATCCATCAAACTTTAAGTCAGTCAGTAAAAGCACGCAACTTCTTATTCTAAAATCAAATTAGCCACAGGTTGGGGGACAGAGATCAGCATTTAGAACTGAGGTTCTGTGTGAGCTTTCCCTTTTTAAGCCTTGATTTCTGCTAAGACATGATAATAATAAGTTAAGGGGTTATTTCTGAGGGAGGAGAAATCACAATGAAGCAATGAATAAATGAGACCTTAATTTGGGGGGTAGTAGGAAAATGCTGTTAAACTATTTTCAGGGGGAATCAGTGAACTGCAACCCGCAAAGATAATGTGATAAAATGTGAAGTATTGAATATTGAGACCTATGTGAGACTCAGCTTAGCCTGACAGTTAAGTACTGAGCAGAAAGAAAGAGCTCATAAGCTATTATTAGGCAAATGAAAAGCAGATTACATTAAAAAAAAAAAAAGAATGCTACCTCTAAAAGTGTTCAGGCAAATATCAAAAGTGAATCAGTATTTCCAGATCCCTATCTTTGAATGCATCTTTAACCTAGTCCTAAATGCAACAAAAAAGTAAGAAGGTTCAAAGAACATATGAACTCATTCAGTATCAACCTTATTAGTGTCTCTAAATGTTCATTTCAAAATTGAAATTCACACAAGAGAGAAGGAACCAGAAGAAAGGGAGGCATGTTTTCAAAGTTTTAAACTTTTTACTGATGCCTAGTCCTCTGTTTAATTTTAAATGGAAAAAAAAAAGTTCACATAACTGCACTAAAGGGCAAAATGATATTTTTGGAATAAATATAAAACTATGCTAATACAGATTTGGGGGAGCATTTTGCAAATTGACTTAAAGTGTATTATGAGAGCATGAATTTAATAATATAATATCATCAAGTAGCATTTATTCATCATAAATATCCATTTACATACTTCAGTTCAAACATGAATTAAAGTCATAGAAGACAATGATTTTGCCACTGAGAGATGTCTCTCTCTTTATCAACATTAGTTCCCTAGACCACACAAACACATTGAGAATTGAATTCCAATTTGACTGAAGTGTTAAGGATAATTTCACACTGAGGTTATTTTTATCTTTCTATTTGAGTGGTTTCCCTATGAAGTTCCCCACCTCCACCTCCATCCACTGCCACAGTGAAAATGTTCTACAAAACCCATAAGAATTCATAGATTATTTTCTTTATAGTGGTTATCACACAATCATAGTTCCTCGTTTGTTTTTTCATGTTAACCAAAAAGAAAAGCTACATGAGAGCATCTCTAAAGATAGCAAGTATTTTTTTTAGTTATCTGTGAAAACTTGCTTTAAATATAAGTGGAGGGAAATCATTGGAAGTTAGGGAAAGAAAATGTGTAGAGAAAAAGGCCTATCAATTGAAAAACACATATATATTAGTATATATATGACATATATGAGTAGGTCCTTCTCTATCAGAATAGGAAGATGAATTTAATCAGGTCTAAGGATGGGGCGGGTGGAGGCAGAAATGCAAATAAAGGAAAAGGAAATAAAGTGCAGACAATTTTCTTAAATATCTTTCCCCAGTGATTGGGCAATGTGAGTCTTCAGATAAATACAGCACCATGTTCAAAAGACAAAGATAATGTTGCCAGTCATTAGACTTTTCATAAAAGCTACTTTTCTAAGTTCTTTTGACCTCAGCAAGGAGAATTTTAGGAAGTGATGGGATTAAGCTCTAGGGTTAAGTAGCTGATATCTAGATAACTTAGAATTTAATTCAAATAGAAAGCAGAGCTCTCGGGTGGATGAAAAATTTATCAAACTGGTTCCATTAAAAAAAAAAGACTTTTACAGTCATATAACTAAATGCACTTGTGCTTCCAAAGAAGATAAATTACCTATTTGTAGCATATGAATTCCAGAGTGCAGTGCCTTGATTTAATGCATCCAGCACACCAGTGGGCCAAATTTTACCAAAATCCAACAAATTTAAGTTAAGTGAGAAGAATAATGTTTCTCCTGAGTATTCATTCCAGAATCTATTTAAATCTATCCCAAAATGTGCCATACTTCTCCAGGTGGATTGATTAGAATCTATAAGAAACAAGCCAACCCCAATTTCTCCCCTAGATATTTCATTGTACTGCAGTTATACTATCATTGAAAACATCTGGGACTCTATTCCCAGGCTCATTAATGGTACACCACAGTCATTAGCATTGTAAAATCCTTCATGTGGCCACTTAGACGAGGCTAGACCCTCTTGAGCCCACCATGGATTCAAGTATGTTCTCTGAGTGGTCCCAGGCGGAAATGGCCTCTGATATCAACATCTCCATGATGTCAGAGGCCATTTCAGCAGAAGACCACTTGAAGAACACATTTTCATCTGAAATTAATTCCAGGTGCAACTTTTGTTTCCCATTACTTTTTATGTAGCAAAAAAGTAAAAGAGTCCATTTTTCAGGGAATGCTTTGAAGCTCATAAACAGGGCAGATCAATTAAATCTTCAAATAAATATAATCAGAGTGATTGACAACAGCTTTTCCCCAATAATAGTAACTGAAGGTTTATTGAGAGTTTACTATGCCACAGACACTGTGGTAAGACTTTACTGGCATATATCATTCAATCTTCACAAATATTCCACGACCCAGGTTCTGTTATTATCTCCATTTCACAAAAGTCGGTGAGAATCAGAGAAATTAAGTAAATTTCCTAGAGTCATTCCTAGTAAGTAGTTGGACCCAAAAACCTGGGTGATTTTTCTCTTCAAAAGTGTCTTATTTTCCTTCAAGCTGTCAATGAAAGAGCTAGTGAGACAGGATATAAAGGAAGGAGAGAGGGAGAGAGAAAAAAATTGGATTTGGCTAGAGGTTGAGTCACTTTGCCCTGTTCCTTCTCTCAGACAATACTTGAGAATCCTTGATGCCAGATAGTGAAAGCAAAAAGATTTCAAGAGCAAGAATCTTTTCTTGGTCACTGATTTGCCCCTCAAAGCTCAGCTTCTCTGGTAACACAGTTAGTGTACTAAAAAAAAAAAAAAAAAAAGGAAGTATTTTAGAACTCTAGAGATCTTCCTCTTTAACATTCTACTGTATGCAGGGAGAAAACTGGTTCAAATAGATAATCTAAGTGTATTCCAAGAATGGTATGTTTATCAAATATTTAGATATTCTTCTCTATATACAGCATATGTATTATGTAATGGACACTTATTCTTGCATTACCAAGGAATTTTATCATAACTAAACTGAAATAACATATATAGTATTTTTCTCTCTTGAATTTAGCTCTAAATTACTAGCGCTGGATTTATTTGCCCCTGAAAGGAATGAATTTGACCAAAGGAACCATTTTGAACAACACTGGTAGGGGAAAAATGTTATGCTGTTCAATTTCTGAAATACCTTCTTTTTTCCAAAAACTTTGTGGTTAGCTTAATGCTTTTCATTAGAAACATTAAACTTTCTAATGCCTCAGAGAACTTTAAAATACCAGAGCATCGCTACAAACAACCCATATAGCATATGCAATTGGATTGGCTCACATAAAATATTTTACCTCTTTAGTGAGTATGGAGACAAAAAGGCACTCATAATCTTCTCTTGTATAAGTACTCTTACAAGTATAATCTCCTTACAAAGAACATTCCACTGCTCCCCAGAACTTAAGTTGAGTAATTTGCCCCACTGTAGTAAAATAAGGTCTTTGAAATACTATACTTTTTTTTTTTTTGGAAAGGTGGGGGAGGGGCACAGGGGGAGGGAGAGAGAGAATCCTAAGCAGGTTCCACACCCAGCATGGAGCCCGACATGGGGCTCAATCTCACAACCCTGAGATTATGACCTGAGCCAAAATCAAGAGTCAGATGCTTAACAGACTGAGCCACCCAGGTGCCCCAGAAATACTATATCCTTAATGGTAACTTTTTTTTGTTTTGCATATTCTGAACGCTTCCAAGATGTAGAGATCTCACATTTTCTCTCTTAATGTGTGCCGACACTAATAGATCCAATCTTTGGGTTTCATCGCAATATTTTAAATGTTACTGATTAAAATGATTTATACTGTTATCCATAAAGGAGGGGAAAACCCTGCCTCATAGAGTACTAATCTAGAATTCTACTGCTCCCACTTTTAGTCCCAACTCCAGCACTGTGTATTTTTGTTTCCACTGTATCACTTGTCTATGACCTCAGTTTTACCTCATCTATAAAACGAAGCAATTAGAGCTCCTCTGTCTTAAAGAGTTATTGTGAGGGGCACTGGGTGGTTCAGTTGTTAAGTGTCTGCCTTCGGCTCGGGTCATGATCCCGGGGTCCTGGGATCGAGCCCCACATCGAGCTCCCTGCTCTGTGGGAAACCTGCTTCTCCCTCTCCCACTCCTCCTGCTTGTGTTCCCTCTCTCGCTGTCTCTCTCTCTGTCAAATAAATAAAATCTTAAAAAAAAAAAAGAGTTAATGTGAGAATGACAAAGCAATGTATCAATGAAAGGAAGTGTTCATATCATAATTTCATCTCACTCAGTTCTCCTTTCTCTCTCCAGTTAACCAGCCAGCCCACCATCCCCACCCCATACCTTCACACAGTATGTTTTCCTCTATTGGCTTCGGTCTTGTCCTTTCTCTTTTTACTTTCCCACCTCTTCATTATTTTTCCATTCTTCCTCAGATTGATTTTCTTTCTTCTTTGGCCCCCTTGGGGGTCATCAGAGCAAGCCACCATACAGGTCTCTGTGATCAGTTAGGTCTTCCTGACAATCGCATGCTATCAATATTCACTTGCATTATGCCCACTCACTTCCCACACTTCACCTACAGAATTGATTTGATTGAACATTTAAGAACTATGAGTTTATTAGGTAGTTTTTAAAAAAAGAAATTCAACTGAACCTAGAATTGTGCCTATGGCACAATATAATGCTTATGTCAGTTTTTTAAAAAGGATTCTCTACAGGGGCGCCTGGGTGGCTTATTCAGTTAAGCCTCAGACTCTTGGTTTCAGCTCAGGTCATGATCTCATGGGTCATGAGATTGAGCCCTATGTCAGGCTCCCTGCTCAGTGGGGAATCTGCTTAAGATTCTCTCCCTCTGCCCCTCCCCCACACATGAGCATGCGCTCTCACTCTCTCTCAAATAAATAAATAATAAAAAGTATTCTCTGGTGATTACTAGGAATGTAGTGTAACATTAAGTGAAGGAAACAATCAAAACTAAAAGACAACTGACGGAATGGGAGAAGATATTTGCAAATGACATATCGGATAAAGGACTAGTATCCAAAATCTATAAAGAACTTATCAAACTCAACACCCAAAAAACAAGTAATCCAGTTAAGAAATGGGCAGAAGACATGAACAGACACTTCTCCAGAGAAGACATACAAATGGCTATAGGCACATGAAAAGATGCTCAACATCACTCATCATCAGGAAAATACAAATCAAACCCACAATGAGATACCTATCACCTCACACCTGTCTGAATAGCTAAAATTAACAATTCAGGAAACAACAGATGTTGGCAAGGACGTGGAGAAAGGGGAACTCTTTTGCATTGTTGGTGGGAATGCAAACTGGTGCAGTCACTGGAAAACAGTATGGAGGTTTCTCAAAAAGTTAAAAATACAACTACACTACGACCCAGCAATTGCACTACTGTAATTGGATACAAAAGGATCTTAATTGCAAAGGATACAAAAGTGCTGATTCAAAGGGGCACATGCACTCCAATGTTTAGAGCAGCAATGTCCACAATAGCCAAACTATAGAAAGAGTCCAAATGCCCATTGACTGATGAATGGATAAAGAAGATGTGATATATATACAACAGAATATTATTCAGCCATCAAAAAGAATGAAATCTTGCCATTTAGCAATGTGGATGGAGCTAGAGTATATTATGCTAAGCGAAATAAGTCAGAGAAAGACAAATATCATATGATTTCACTCATATGTGGAAGTTAAGAAACAAAACAGATGAACTTAGAGGAAAAGGAAAAATAAAATAAGATAGAAACAGAGAGGGAGGTAAACTAAAAGAGACTCTTAACTAAAGAGAACAAGCTGAGGGTTGCTGGAGGGGAGGTGGGGGGGGATGGGCTAAATGGGTGATGGGCATTAAGGAGGGCACTTGGGATGAGCCCTGGGTGTTATATGTAAGTGATGAATTACTAAATTCTACACCTGAAACCAATACTACACTCTATGTTGTTAACTAACTTGAATTTAAATTTTTTTAAAAAGTCCTTATTTTATTATATGGATTAGTAGTATATTTTATTTAAGTTTTTTAACATTTCTTTTTTAAATTAAATCTCCAGTGTGTGCAAAGCTAAAGAAAGACTATGGATTATTTAAGTTGTGCACAATTTAACAGCCTATTTCAATGAGTACGTGGGCTAAAACATGGGGTTGCAGAGTGTGGAATGTTTTGTGCTCTACTAATAGAATTCATGAAAAAGAGAAGGAAATTTTTTTTTTTTAAGATTTTATTTATTTATTTGAGAGAGAGAATGAGACAGAGAGAGAGAGCACATGAGAGGGGGGAGGGTCAGACGGAGAAGCAGGCTCCCCGCCGAGCAGGGAGCCCGATGTGGGACTCGATCCCGGGACTCCAGGATCATGACCTGAGCCGAAGGCAGTCACTTAACCAACTGAGCCACCCAGGCGCCCGAGAAGGAAATTTTTTTGCTGCTACCAATTCTCTCATATATGGAAACTTTATATATTTTAATTGAATGCATTGGTATGTCTTCTATATCTCTATGAAAACATTTATATTATTAAAGTTTTATCATATTTCTAATTTCAAATATTGAACCATCGTGTACAAATTCCCTGGGGGAAAGAAAGCAATTTATCAAGAAAATGTATAAGGCAACTGGAGATCATGTTTTACCAGCAAAGTCTTCGTAAGAAACTAGTCAGGGCCAAATTTTGTGACTTGGAACAGTTAAAAATCATCTAAGTACAAAAGAATGTACAAATTCTAAGATGTATTTATTTTAAAAAAGTGAAGTACAGTGCCTCTAGTGAGTTATAAACAAACAGCAAAGAAGAGTCAGTAAGTTAAAAATGGCTGTCTGTAATAATCCTTTCCTTGTGCCTGTAACAGTTCTATATATTTCAAATATAACCAAAAATTGGAGGTAAGCATGATTATATACATTATACATTATATTATATTTGAGGAAACCTAGGATCTGCAGGCATGAGTACTATGCTAAGGGTTACTCAGGGTGGCTCTGGTTGTTGCAAAGACATCTACAATATTCCAAAGCCTGTCCCGTACAAATACACTCTTGTTTTCGTTTGTTATAGAGCTTCACCACTCTCCTGGTCATTTCAGGAAAGCACAATCCTGTTTCCCTCAGAACCTCTCAGTAGAGATGGGAGAAGGGCTCCTCTGAAAGTTCTAGGTCCCCTGCTAAAACTTTCCTGGATGTTTAATTGTTCCTGGATCATTAACAGGGAGGATGGCCTCCTGGAACTGATCAAATGCTGACTCGCTGCTCTTGGTGTGTGATCATGAGGAGGGGAACTAGAACTCCATAGGCAGTCTGCAAATGCGAGCCGTGTCTCCTTCTTCTTTTTTTTTTTTTTTTAAGATTTTATTTATTTGACAGAGAGAGAAGGAACACAAGCAGGGGGAGTGGGAGAGGGAGAAGCAGGCTCCCCACTGAGCAGGGAGCCCGACGTGGGACTCGATCCCAGGACCCCGGGATCATGACCCGAGCCGAAGGCAGACGCTTAACGACTGAGCCACCCAGGCGCCCCGAGCCGTGTCTCCTTCTATGTGCCCCACTAATCTTCCCCTCAACACATTTATACCCTCACTCTAACCCTCCTGCCACTGGATCCCAGTCTTCTTTCTGAGGATGAAGTACCCTAGCTCTTCATCTTTGCTCTCATCCATGACACTGAAATAAATTTAAATTCTTATTTTAGTTTGGCCCTTCACTTTTGTTATCTGGTGCCAAGCTTCTGGATGTAAAACAAAGCAAAACAAAACAACAAAACTTCTTTTTTCTCTCTCTTAAAAAAGTCTTGAAAATCAAGAGCCTGTGCCTTTAAAACCCCACAGACGTTGAAGAGAATTGATTCTTTTGTTGTTTCTGAACGCTTTTGTGCCCTACCTTCCATGGGGCAAATAATTAAATGCCTTACTAAACTCAGTGGACTCAATGGGATCAAAAGAATGTGGGAGAGTTAGGGGAAGGATAGAGAATAATATTAATATTGGTTAATGTCATCCAAATGTCATTCCACCCACAAGAGTATCTATTCAAATGGCCCTCTGGGCTGACCTGAATTAGTGATGAAGATCTGACTCAGTAATAGCCACCTGTAAATTTACCAACAGCCAAGCGTTACAAGGTACAAAGGCTCCACCTAATATTAGTCCTCACTGTACCTGGTGAATATTGAAGCTCATCAAAGTATCACTCCAAAATGTAACCAGTTGATTGACAGTAACAAGAAAACAACAGCTAAATCACAAAAGTGTCAGAGAACTAGAGAAGGGAAAATAACATCACTTACTAGCGATTTGTCTTATCCAGAATTATCTTCCAATTACTTACCAGTGCTTCTAAGCAGATGTTGTCACAACTTCACCCTTTCTCCTCCCAGAATTTTTATAATAAAATTCTAATAACAACTTACCTGAGTGAGTCTCTGCATCTTATAACATGAAAGAGCTTAAATAAGTCAGGCTGACTGTAAATCCATCATTCAAACACAATACTTCATTGAAGCTTATGTTTACATCCCATGTGACCTACCTATGATAGAATGTTAACAGTGGCTCACAATTTGTTCATGTTTCCCTGTATCCACAACTTCAAATAGCATAATACCCCTTTTAAAAAGTTCAAAAATTATCAAAACTAAATAATACATATTTAAAGTCTTATGTTTGAAGAGTGTGATAAATACCAAATTCAGGATAGTGGATACCTGAAGGGAAAGGGGAATGGTGGAAGCAGGGGAATGCAATAGAGAAGGAGCTTATGAATAGTAAGCTAATTTTACAGATGTCTTTTGGGGTTGGGTAGTGGGTTCTTGGGTGTTCATTATGTAATAAACAAATAAAAATGAAGGCCAAACATGAACAAGTGATGATAATGCATCATCAACCATTAATTATGTTTGGTCAATTCTGTTCGACTGAGGCTCCACAAAATTAACAAATAAATGGATGGCAAAGTTGCATAAATAAATGCAAACAAAAAAAGGAATCAGGATACTAGTCTTAATATATCAGTTTAAGTGGAATTCAGGTCATAAGTTTTGAAGGAGACAAAGAAAGGCATTTTATAGTTTTACATGGTAAAATTCACAATGAAGGTATAATTCTTATGAATATCTATACATGAGATAACATAGCAAAACCATTCATAAAGCAAATACTATAAATCATAAAAGAAAGACAAGAGAATAACACTGGAGGTGGGAGATATTGATTCACCTCTCCTGGGCCACAACAGATCAAGAAGACCAAAAAAATCTCTAAGGAAATAGCGTATCAAAATAGAATATTTAATGAAATATATAAAGTAAACCAAATATTATAGTACTAAAGAAGAGAATACAAGTTCTTGGATCACTACATGAAAAACTAATGATGTATTGTATGGTGACTAACATAATAAAATTAAATTAAATTTTTAAAAAATAACAAAAAAATAAAAATATAAATAAACCAGAAAAAAAGTTTAAAAATAAATACCCATTCTGAAAAATCTTAAAATATTTTTAAAAAGCAATAATATGTTAGTCACAAAGAAATCTCAACAAACCACAAAATGCAGAAATGGGACAAGTGATATACTGTTCTCTGATGAGAATATATCTAGACATCAAAAATAAGACCAAGAAAGAAAAGGTCCTTATCTACTAAAACTTTTCTAAATGCTTTCATATACCAGTCAAGTCAAAGAAGGAATACTAACCAAAATTGCAGATATCTAGAAAATAGTCATTAAAAATTGTATGTTGTAACAAGACTTAATGGCATGTAAGCAGAAATAATACAAATAAATAATTTAAATGTTTGATTTCTTTTGCTTACAACATGAGAAAGGAATCACAACAAACAAAAGAAGAAAAAGATAAGAGCAGATGTCAATAGCATTATTAATTCAAAACTATCTCTTTATTTAGAATGACAGAGATAAACTCTGAATTAACCAAATCAAGAAAAGTGGGGAAAGCACAAATAACATTTGCAATAAGCAGGGAAATTAAAAGAATCATAAGAGGCTATTTTGTTGAACTATGTATAAACAAATTCAAAATTTGGAATGAAATAGATAATTTTCTAGGAAATGTAATTTACCAAACTAACCTAAAAGAAAGCATGCATATAAAATGCTGGCTTTCCACAGAGAAATTAGGGTAAATTTTATCCAATGGCCATTTCATAAAGCGCTACTGAAGATACTTCCACAGGGTCAAAATATCTTCAGTCCAGGTTCTCCAAGAAGCAGATGTGCAGACAAGATTTGAAGTGTATAGGATCTACTGGAGAACTACCCATGAGAGATACAGTGTGATGGAGCGAGAGAAGACAGGGGAAGACTTCAGACCTCAATGCAGATAGGACCCCTCTGATAATAGAAAGAGGAGGAACAAGAATTGACTAGCAACTGGAGGGCAGTTCTGAGAGTCTCTTGGTCAGGTCCATGGGAAATCAAGCATACGTTGCTTTTATAAAGAGTCATATATCTGTCAGAAATACCAATTGCTAGCATACCTGTCCACCTGCTCAGAAACATTTTTCCAGAAATTACCTTCCATCTAGTCTATATCATCACTTTTCCTGTCTCTACTAGATCATTCTGATCAGCATACAAACATGCTGTATTATCTCTCATCTAATAAAAATGTTTCCTGATCCCCTCTCCCAGAACAGCCACTACCTCATTTCTGTGCTGTCTCTGGCACCAAAACTTCTCCAAAAAAGTTGCCTATCGGGGTGCCTGGGTGGCTCAGTCATTAAGCATCTGCCTTAGGCTCAGGTGTCCCGGGGTCCCGGGATCGAGCCCTGCATCAGGCTCCCTGCTCCGCGGGAAGCCTGCTTCTCCCTCTCCCACTCCCCCTGCTTGTGTTCCCTCTCTCGCTCTCTCTCTCTCACTGTCAAATAAATAAATAAATAAAATCTTTTAAAAAAGGTTGCCTATGCTTACTGTACTTGTCTCTCCTCCAATTTTCTCTTAAAACCAATTCATTTGATTTTGTACCTGCACCACTCCAACAAAAGCGTTATTTGTCAGGTTCACCAGTGACCTCTAAGATCTCTAAAACCAATGGCCAATTCTCAGCCCTCATCATATGTGACCGATCTACAGAGGTGTTTTCTTTCCTCTCCTACCTCTTCCTCATATATATATATATATATATATCACTTCTTGATTCAATATTGCTTGTAAATTTAGATGGTTCCTAAGTCAAAATTATAAAATGTTGCACATTCAGAGAGAACCGGTTTTTATTTATCTCCTCAACGGTTTTATCTTTTCCCCTTTGATAGTCATTTTAATTGTTAAACAACATTTTATGTTTGAATATATAAGTAAATAAATATTCATATTTCATTCAATGTCTTATAAAATGGTGGCATAGTGAACATTCTCTTCTGACCCTTCCTTCCTCTTTCTGTCTTTCATGCAACAAGTCTTATGAATCATTCCATAGTAATGTCTAGCAACCATATTTGTTCATTTCCCTTTCACTGCATCTCTCCAACCTGCTACAGAGCCTGCTGTTGTACAGATGTTCCGTGTTTATTCAAACAGCACATATTTGATGGGCTTTTGAGTGATTTGGGTCTTTTTCTCTTAAAAAGAATGCTACGACAAATGCCCTTGTGCCAGGATGACTAATCCTCCCGGTTTGCCTACAACTGATGAGTTTCGTGAAAATGTGAGGCCTCCAGCGCTAACACCAGGATGCTCTGAGCATATCAGGACAAGTTGGCCAACCTAATACATGCTCACATCTTTTCAGAGTGGATTCATATCCTACGAGTTGTTTTTTTTTTTTTAATCGAAGTACATGGTAAGTCTTCCTATTTGTTCATATACACTTGTTTGTCCTTCAAGTGCACTTTAAGGTTACTTTTTCACATTGCTCTTGAACAATTTTTATTATGTTTAATTCTTAGGTCATTTTTCTTTTTTGACACTATTGTAGATGAGATCTTTTCTACCATTACATTTTTAATTGATTTTTGTCTTCATGCATTCTATAAAAGCCATTGATTTCTATAAATCTAATTTTACTTCCCACCTCCAAGTGTTGATCAAGCCTCCAGGCACCCTTTCCTTGTAAGATAACTTCCCCCAGGGAATCCTTGGAATTCTTTACTGGATCCCCTCTGTCTGGGCTTCCAATTAGCAAAGGGAAAGAGAGAGGTAGGGTTTGCAAGTGACACATGTTACTTCTGCTCAGATTCTATTAGCTGTAATTCAGCTAGTGCCCCTGACTAACTTCAGGGATACTGGGAAATAAAGCCTTCATTTGTGCCTAGGATCGAGAGGAGAACAGTAAGTCTCTACCTCAACACTCCACTGGAATACAAGTGCCACGACAGCATAGGGCTTTGTATTTTTGGTTCTTTAAAGAATCTCGAACACCTTGAACAGCACCTTCTATATATTAGGTGCCCAAGAAAGGCGTGTCGACTAAGTAATGAATAAGTCCCTGACATGAAAATATTTATCTGTCTCAGCTTACTGTGCTGAGCAGTGAGGAAAACACTAAAGGCTTTCACATTAAATTCAGGATCAAGGCAGAGGTACTCTCATCTTTTTTATTTAACATTCTGTGTGAGATATTCACCAATGCAATTAAACAAGATAAAGTAAAATTGACATGAAATTATCACATTTTCAGAAGATACAATATTATATCTGGAAAGTTCAAGAGAAACCATTTTAAAACTACGAAATTATAAGTGGATCCAGTAGGATTATTTTTGGGAGTGGGGAATAAGACAACTTTTAAAATCAAAAGAATATATAGAAAAACCTGAAAACAGGAAAGCAATATGGGAGAACTATCCCTACCAGATATGTACCAAAAAGGCTCCATATTTTAACTATGCAATATTACTAGAGGAAAAGAAAGACTGGAATAAGAATACTAGAAATAGACATGATTCATACAGAACTTTAGAATATAAAGAGTGGCATCATCAACAGATTGTGAAAAAAATAAAACACTCAAAGAATAGTGTTGGGAAAACTGGATAGCAATCTGGGGAAAAAAAGTTGCATCTACAGTTTGTACTTCACATGAGGGTAAATCGCAGATCAAAATTTAAATGGGCAAAATATGACAGCATAAAAATACCAAAAGGAAACATGGGATAATCCTTCATTGAACCACTATATATTCAAAGATTTTCTAAGTGTAAGACAATATACAGCAATGATGGATATACGTCCCATAATCAAAATAAAAAATTCTGCCTCACAAAAAAAAAATCAATGGATGAATTTAAAATGTGCCTTATTTTTAAATACAGTCACATTCTGAGGTACCAGGAAATAGGACTTCAACATACGAATTGTGAGGGAACACAATTCAGTCCGTAACACAAAGAAAAGGCTAATCTCCCCAATTTATAAAGAGCCCTCCCAGGAATTCACAGAGCTTTCTCTTTTCCCTCCCCCTTACATGGTCTAGGATAATCATTACCAAATCAGTCCCTCAGACCAAATCCACCTGGGGCCTGGTTTTGTAAATAATATTTTATTAGAATACAGCTACATCCACTTGTTTATATATTGTCTAGAGTGGAGTAGTTAAGACAGAGGCCTTATGGCCCATAATGCCTAAAATATTTACTATCCAGCCCTTTACAGAAAATGTTTGCCAACTTGTCATCTACGGCACAATAAGAATGGAAGTTAAGGAACGTATAGGTCACCGGGGGAATGCGAGCTGCAGAGATCAGCCAGGTTGTATTAGGGATAGGGTGAACTTACATCCTAGTGCTCCTGATTAAATTCATCTTCCTATTCTGATAGAGGAGAAGGACATACTCATATATATCTTATATATACTAATATATATGTATTTTTCAATTGATAGGCCTTTTTCTCTACACATTTTCTTTCCCTAACTTCCAATGATTTCCCTCCACTTATATTTAAAGCCAGCTTACACCTACTATTTCAGCATCCTTACTAATCGCATATATCCTTTTCCTCTCAAAAGTCACCTGGATTGAACATGATAGGATCACTGTTTGGGTTGAATTTTGACCCTTAAAAAGATATGTTGAAGTCCTAACTCCTGGTACCTGTGAATGTGATCTTAGTTGGAAATAAGGTCTCTGTAAGTGTACTCAAGTTGAGATGAGGTCATTAGAGACTGCCCTAGTCCAATAGGACTGTGTCCTTATTTAAAAAAAAAAAAGGAAAATTTGGGCATAGACACATACAGAGAGGAAAACACCATGTGAAGACACAGAGACACACAGACACAGAAGGAAGATGGCCATGTGACAACAGAAACAGAGATTGGAGCGAGACATCTACAAGCTAAGAGGTGCCGAGGATTGCCAGCAATCACCAGAAGCTATTAGAGGCAAGGAAAGATTCTCCCCTACAGGTTTCAGAGAAAGCATAGCCCTGCCAACAGCTTGATTTTGAATGTCTAGCCTCCAGAGCTGTGAGAGAATAAATTTCTGTTGTTTTAAGCCACCCAGTTTGTGGTACTTTGTCACAGCAGTGCCAGGAAATTAATACAGTCACCCCAATTAATGAGGACCTTGAATCTGAGGAAAATAAGTTAACATTCAGGGATCACTATTAGTTAGAATATCCTGGATTAAAATGTGGAGAAGCTAGAGGTGAGGACACCAGTTAAGAGGCTGTAGAAATAGGAGACATCGGAATTAATTGGGGCCTTGTTGCAAACAGACTCAAGCCCATTTAGTGTTCTTGCTTTTTTTAATTGTTAGGTATTTTGCCAGTGATGAGCAGCCTCTGTACACCACCGGATTTTTTTAAAATAAGTGATTCCACGTTATTCTCTTTTAAGTTCTTATCTCTTATTATCATGTGTATTTTTTTCATGAAGTTTGTATCAACCTATGGATGATGTGTGAAATCTAAAATCTGTTAAAAATGGAAATTTGTGCAAAAGAGTAAGGCTGATGTCCATTCTTTGACATAAGCTTGCCTCACTTCGAGGTGGTATATTACAATTAAAGTCTCACACCAAATACTGCCAAACATGCAAACAGTAACAAACCAACGGGGCCTATCCTTAGAGTTTCATGAAGTACTACCCCTCTGATGAGAAGTCTGCATGAAAGATTCACTTGAAGCCCATGAACTACATTTTAGCGGCCAGGTTCAGCTGACTTCGGGAATGCCACCGCAGAATCTTTGCTAACCGCAGGACACTTGTCTAAACAGAACCTTGGAGAGGGTTTCACCAGCCCATGCTGGGCCAGAGTTAACTGTTCATTTGTTTCTAACCAGTGTCTCTATATTGAAATACCATTCATTTCACCGAGGCAAAATAATTTGCAACAACTAATATGTAAATTATTCAACTTTCTTGTGTTGCTCTTATGTGAGACAACTGAAGCCAAAACAGGAGAGTGTACTTTAATTAGACTGGTCCAATGCTAATTAGCCACACCTGAAGTATGAATGCTTAATTAGGGCATTTCAAAGTTAACCGAGAGTATAGGATTAAATATCACTTTCTGTGCCAAGGTATTCAAGAGAAAACTAGAGACTATATGGCAGATCTGAGCTAAGGGTGTAAGAAAGTGGCTCTTTCTAGCTGACCTTATTTCTCTGGCAATGGAGCAGAGAAACAGGCTTAAATTGAGATTTGATTGATCTAGGTAAAACTCAAAGTCTGATAGGCTCTGAGGTTTGCTACCAGTATGATAACCATCTGTCTGAGTGTATGAGATCCTACCTGAAAGTCAGGGCTCCGTGTCCTGTGGAGCAGCCTTCCAGTTTCAACACGAGCCTATTGATAACTGTTGGGAGAGGTCATCAAGAGGATGTGACTGCCTGTAGACGGTTGGACCGTTAGCTGGACCTAGGCAATCAGAGGCGCCTCTCTCCCTCCCCTGTCTTCGGAATGTGTTTCCACTGGCCTGACCCCACCTACCCACCACACACTGCCCTGTGTGTGTGTATATATACATACAAATATAAAGTCTTCTGTGTTTGCTACAAAAGTTAGAAGTATTTGTGTTGGTATTCTTTGTGATCATATTTATCGAGATAACTGTTCTGAACTTTCTTCTGGCTTCTACTACCGAAGATAGGAATCTTTTGAAAATATATAAAAATTCTATTTCATACCAGACATAACTTGAGATGTGATCATTTTATTAATTTATCTCTTCTACTACAGCATGCTGTGAAATTTCCACACTCCATTTAATTTCCATAGGCATCTGTTCACATGTAAATAACTCCCAGGATACCTAACTTTCTTTGATGATTTACCACAATTTGAAACTAATTATTATACATTCTTAATTGTGAGACTTAGCTACATGAAAAAGATGGTTTGCCTGATTTTAATTCAGGATTTGTATCACCTGTAATTCAACACAGAGCAGTGTCCTATATCATGTTTGATAAGACAGAGTGATTATTACTGGCTCTTAGCTTAGTAGACTGAATTTGAGAAACATCTTTAGATTTTGGGTGTTTGGTTTTAATTTGGGGATTTTAGGTAGGACCAAGTTACAGCAAAAATTCTTATGGGAATGATTTTAAGTTCCAGAAGGCAGAGTCATATTTCTAGGAGACAGGAAATTATACCTGTAGCATGATGGACTCAGGGGAAGAGGCAGAGATGTTGAAGAGGTAATGGAGTATCATGGGGAGAAAACCCTAAGAACTCAGAGTGAGAATTAGAAGACTATTGCTGCTATTTATTAACTGTTTAATTTTAGGCAATCCACTTAATTTTGAGACCCAGCATCCTTTTATTTCAGGGTGGGGTAATCATACCTTGCCGCTCTCCCAGGATTGTTGCGAAGTCCAGTGAGATAACATATGTAACATCAGTTCCATTCCCTTTTTACTGTTTCATCCATATTTTGAGCTCAACCTTCAACTCTTGCATTGATTACTCTGTTATTCTCCCTTATCTTGAGGGAAAGAGAAGTAGATTAACATACACTCACACACGCACACACACACAAACAAGGACTGATAATAGATTATGACCATCTTCCCTCAAGTACATTTACACTTTAAAATATTTTGCCTAATGCATCCATTTGACAGACTTGGAGCAGTTCCTGTCTGCTGCTAAGGTTTCCACTAGAGATGCAAGAAAAAAAGTGTCCTCACACTTTCTGTCTGTCTCATTGTGGCAGTCAAGATTGAATGGGGGAGTACAGGGAAAAACCAAAAGAATTTACACAAATCAGAAGTAAACTTGTCAACAATGAAATCTTGTTTTACTCCAAAGTATCTAAAATTTGAGTTTATTAGAAGTGTTGCAAAAGGAAAAAAATAAAAAATAAAATATTTTGCTTAAATTGGGCAAGTCTATAGGGGCAGATTCCTCAAATTCTACCAGAAAGGGAGTTGGGTCTTTGGGGACAAGTGTGTGCCTCAAATCACACCAGCAAAGGAATCATGAACTCAAAAGCATTGTTCTCAGTTCTAGCATAATAGAAACCAGCCATTTTAATTTTCAGTTATTTATGGTTTTTTTTCTTTTTTTTCTTTCAAGATTTTATTTAAATTCAAGTTAGTTAACATATAATGTAGTATTGGTTTCAGGGGTAGAATTCAGCGGTTCATCATTTGCTTATAACACCCAGTGTTCATCCCAACAAGTGCTCTCCTTAATGCCAATATTTATGTATTTATTTTATTTTTTTTTAATTTTATTATGTTATTTTAGTCACCATACAATACATCATTGGTTTTTGATGTGGAGATCCACGATCCATTGTTTTCGTATAACACCCAGTGCTCCATGAAGTATGTGCCCTCCTTAATACCCATCACCGGGCTAACCAATCCCCCCACCCCCTCCCCTCTAAAACCCTGTTTGTTTCTCGGAGTCCATAGTCTCTCATGGTTCATCTCTCCCTCCAATTCCCCCCCACCATTTTTCCCTTCCTTCTCCTAATGCCCTCCATGCTATTCCTTATGTTCCACAAATAAGTGAAACCATATGATAATTAACTTTCTCTGCTTGACTTATTTCACTTAG
>NC_138385.1:85328693-85348993 GCF_054177405.1 Leptonychotes weddellii | reverse complement strand
CACTCTTGGGGTCTTTCTCCTTTTATAGAACCCCCCTTAATATTTCTTGCAGGGCCGGCTTAGTGGTCACATATTCTTTCAGTTTCTGCCGGTCGTGGAAGCTCTGCATCTCTCCATCCATTCTAAATGACAGGCTTGCCGGATAAAGGATTCTTGGCTGCATGTTCTTCTCATTTAGTACCCTGAATATGTCTTGTCAGGCCTTTCTGGCTTGCCAGGTCTCTGTGGATAGGTCTGACGTTATTCTGATGTTCCTCCCTCTGTATGTAAGGAATCTCTTCCCCCTAACTGCCCTTAAGATGGTTTCCTTGGTTCTAAGATTTGCAAGTTTTACTATTACATGCCGGGGTGTTGGCCTGTTTTCCTTGATCTTGGGAGGGGTCCTCTCTGCCTCTAGGATGTGAACGTTTGTTTCATTCCCCAGATCAGGGAAGTTCTCAGCTACGATTTACTCAAATACATCTTCTAGCTCTCGCTCTCTCTCTCTCTCCACTCCCTCCGGGATTCCAATTATTCTGACATTGGAATGCTTCAAGGTGTCACTTATTTCTCTGATTCTATTTTCATGGATTCTGAGTTGTTTTTCCCTGGCCTCCTCTTTTCCCTTTTTATCTATTATATTGTCTTCCAGGTCACTTATTCGTTCTTCTGCCTCAATTACCCTAGCTGTTCAATTATCTAGATTGGATTGGATTTTGTTGATAGCATTTTTAAGTTCTGCGAATTCACCTTTCATTTCTGCCCTTAGAGACTCTATGTTGTCATTAATTGATTTCTCCATTCTAGCCATTGTCTTCACAATGGCTAGCCTGAATTCCATCTCCGACATCTTGGTTATATCTGCATCCATTTGTAAATCTGCAGCATAAGTCATAATCTCTGAGTCTTTTCTATTTTGTGGGTTCCTCCTCCTAGTCATTCTGTTGATGGGTGTTTGAGGGAATGTATAGAGTCCAAATTATTGACCAGAACCCAAGCAAGATGCACCTGTTTTCTTGGGACCTTAGGGTTGCTGGCCTCTTGTTTTCCTAGCCTGTCTTCTGGGGAAGGGGCCTGCCACGCTTATGTATTTATTTTAAAGCAATACTCAAAAGCCACGATCTAAGAAAAAATTCCACAGATATAGTATTCCAGGTATCAGCTAACTTTTTCTGTTAAGGAACATATAATAAGTACTTCAGGCTTTGTGGGCTATATGATTTCTGTCACAACTGTGAAACTAAGCATTATAGCTCCAAAGTAGCCATGGACAATATATAAATGACTGGACAAGGCTGTGTTCCATTAAAAGTTTACTTACAAAGGGAGCGCCTGGGTGGCTCAATCGTTAAGCGTCTGCCTTCGGCTCAGGTCATGATCCCAGGGTCCTGGGATCGAGCCCCGCATTGGGTTCCCTGCTCAGCGGGGAGTCTGCTTCTCCCTCACCCTCTGCCTGCCTTTCTGCCTACTTGTGCTCTCCCTCTCTCTCTGTCAAATAAATAAATAAAATCTTTTTAAAAAAAAAGTTTACTTACAAAAACAGGCTATGAGCCGGAGTTGGCCCACAGGTCATAGTTTTCTGACACCTGTAGTATTCCATCAACTCCTATATCCTTCCCTTTTTTCCTTATCACACAAAAAGTAGGTTTCACGGAGAAGAACTATTGAACACCATAACTTTATCTTTACTTCCCAGTTTGCATTTGGCCCTAAATAGTGTGTAGAATTTTCTTGGCCTTGTCTTCCATGTGCTTGGCCCCAAATGCAAGCATGATGACCACAAGCTGTCCTACAACCAACTAAAATAATGATCAGGGACAAACGTGAACAAATCTTTTCCTCGACCTTTATTAGCAAAAGCTCAGGACCTTCGATGAGTGGGAAATACTTGAAAACTCTGCTTGGAAATGTGATAGTTCTCTTCTTTTTCTAGCTAAAATGAAGGTACCTATGAATGTGTGCTTCCTGTACAGTTCAGTGTACCAGCACTTACTGAGAACTAACTGCCTGCAGAACTGTATGGGAATGCAAAATTAGAGGCACATTCCCTCAAGGATCCAACAGCCTACTTGAAGAAGCAGTACACATACACAGAAGAAAAATACTAAACAACACTTACAAAGCCAAAAATCAGAGAAGTACATCTTTATAAAGTAGAGGCTGACAGCATCAGTGCTTACAGGTGACTCTATAGAGGAAGGCTCAGAGTTAGCTAAGAGATTCTAGAGGAAACAAGGTGGAATGACATTTTCCCCCTCCCCTAATTTTTCCCAAAACAGAAGAGAAAAAATCTTTCAGGAGAAAGGAATGCCAATTTCCTTTGCTAACAATGCTTACCTTAAGTCCAAAGGTGGTAAGTACCCCGAACTGCTGAAAAAGAGGTGTAGTACCAGGATCAATAGTAATGTCTTACTTACAAACAGGCTTATTTTCAAATTTCATATATAATTCAGTTGGATCAAAAAATTGATTGGCTGGTCAACATACAAAGCCTATTTAATCCCCAAATCCCACACATCCCATATGCTGACACTCAGTGTACATTTCAACAACTACATGAGATTATGAAATTCTACAAATTGTGTTTGGAATATAACTTGCAACTTTTCCTTAACACTATGAGTTTTTTATGTTATATTGAGCTGAATGAATGTAAATACAAAATTTTCATATGTAAACACTGAACAAAAAATATACTGAGGGAGGGGCGCCTGGGTGGTTCAATCAGTTAAGTGTCTGACTCTTGGTTTCACCTCAGGTCATGATCTCAAGGCCTTGGGATTGAGCTCCACATCGGGCTCCATGTTCAGCTCGGAGTCTGCTTGAGATTCTCTCTCTCTCCCTCTGCCCCTCCCCCCACTCACACTCTTTCATTCTCTCTCTCAAATAAATAATTTTTAAATATATATATATATTATAAAATAAATAAGTTTTTTAAAATATAAAAAATAAAAATTTTTATATATATATATATATATATATATATATATCATACATTCTAACATTCTAACTTTGGATATTAAAACTTTACATTCTACTGGCTTTTCTTTTATATTGAAGAATAGTCATTTTCTTAAACTTTTCCCAACTACCAAATTTGACTATGCCATCTGTTTTGCATTTTTGTTTGTTTGTTTGTTTGTTTTGCCAGAAACCGGCCTGAATAGAATACAGTTTAATATCCAGAGTATGTAGATGGGTTAAACTCTTGAGAGGCCTTCCCAATCCTTGCAACAAAAGGATAGAAGAAGGATCAAATGAGCTCTTGGGGTTTTGGAATGCTCCCAAAGCTTGATTCTGAAATTATCCTCTCTCCAACCAGTAATTTATAGCACTTTCTATTCCTGATGCTGACTATAAATTTATTGAAACACTGTCTCTAGATTGTTGTGTCTTCCTCCTGTGAAGTTTACATGTAAGATGTGGTAGGAACATCCAAAAGGACTAAGACATGAGACTTTATTGAGTTTACAGGACAAGTTGTCTGAACTATTTTTGTGCCTGCTGAGTAATAAATAGTTGCTTGCAAATATTTGATGTCTGTTGAATTCATCAATTCATCTTCAAACTTGCTTTTTAACAAAACATATTGTGGAGAGGTGCCTTGGGTGGCTCGGTCGGTTAAGCATCTGCCTTTGGCTCAGGTCATGATCTCAGGGTCCTGGGATCAGGTCCCATGTCGGGCTCCCTGCTCATCTGGGAGTCTGCTTCTCCCTCTCCCTCCACCCCCCACCCCAGCTCGCGCTCCTTCTCTCTCTGATAAATAAATTTTAAAAATCTTTAAAAATATGTATTGTGGTAAAATATACAAAACATAAAACTTAGTATTTTTTAAAGATTTTATATATTTGAGGGGGTGCCTGGGTGGCTCAGTCGTTAAGCGTCTGCCTTCGGCTCAGGTCGTGGTCCCAGGGTCCTGAGATCGAGCCCCACATCGGGCTCCTTGCTCAGCGGGGAGCCTGCTTCTCTCTCTCCCACTCCCCCTGCTTGTGTTCCCTCTCTCACTGTCTCGCTCCCTCTCTCTGTCAAGTAAATAAATTTAAAAATATATATATATAAAAAGATTTTATATATTTGAGACAGCACAAGAGAGAGTGAGAGAGAACATGAGCAGGGGTAGAAGCAGATGGAGAGGGAGAAGCAGGTTCCCAGCTGAGCAGGTAGCCTGATGTGAGGCTCGATCCCAGGACCCGGGATCATGACCTGAACCAAAGGCAGAGGCTTAATTTACTGAGCCACCCAGATGCCCCAAAACTTAACATTTTTTAATTGTACAATTCAGTGGCATTAATTATATTCACATTGTTGTGCAACCATCACCACTATCTATTTCCAGAACTTTTTCATCATCTCAAACAGAAACTTTATACCCATTAAAGAACAACCCCTCATTTCGCCTTCCCCATTCTCTGGTAACTTCTATTCTACTTTCTGTCTTTATGAATTTGTGTTTTCTAGGTACCTCATAAAAATGGGATGATACACTATTTGTCCTCTATGTCTTATTCCACTTAGCATACTCTTTTCAAGGTTTATCCATGTTGCAGCATGCATCAGAATCCCATTTCTTTTTATGGCTAAATAATATTCCATTGTTTTTATATAGCACAGTTTATTTAACCATTCAGCCGTTTATGGACACTTGGGTTGTTTCTACCTTTTGTCTACTGTAAATATGCTGCAATGAACATTGGTATACAAGTAGCAAACTTGATTTTATAATAAAGTTCCTGATAGTGACATGGTAGGGGAATAGTCTCTTGCCTTTACCATCCTCCCTTAACTAATGGCAGCCACAAATATCTACCTTAAACAGCATAAAGTTGTTCAGGTCATAATACTCAGTTTCCTCATCTGTAAAGTGGTTATTAGGAAAATTAAGTTAATTGGCATAAAGTGCTTAGAAATGTATCAGTCACTGTGTAAGCATGAAACAAATATAGCTCTTACTATTAGTAGCATCATTATCCTTCATCTTTTAGGGACACATTATCTTGCTGCTACCGTAATTGTAATTTACCACCCCCATTTAACATTCTACCCAGGCCTGCCCTAAGCTCTAACATGTTCTTGTTCCAAAGTCACCCACCTCCTCAATCAAAATTCTCCTGCCATGTGGGGATTAACATAAGAATTAAAAAAATAAATAAATAAATAAAAATGAAAATGCAAAAAAAAAAAAAATTCTCCTGCCATGTGGCTGATCTTTTCAAGTTGAGATGGAGTGTGACTTTATCGACCCATTTAACACTGATATATAAATTACTGGCAGACACTAACCATAGACATCCTTATGATTCATACCTTCTCACATCTCTGACTTGCAGACTTATGAAAATAAAGAAAGCTGCAACAACTCCAAGAGTTACTACAATACTTCCCTTTACCATAATTTTAGTAGTGACAGTCCAGCTCAAAACTCATGACATCCCCTCAACAAAGAGAATTTAAAGACAATTATAGTTTCTGGTGGTCAGGGGAACCATAAACTTCTAAACCAATGCAGACCAGAAATGTAACTGAAGATTGTGTTTGAGAATGTAATTTAATATTTAATAACAGTTCACAAAGAATATAGGAATAAAATAGAAAGTTAACACAATTATTTTTCTTACAAGAGATAAGATGTATTTTATCTTTCTGCTTAGGTTTGATAATCAATGTAAAACTTGTAACTGTAATGTATCAATGTTATTATATTTAAAAATTAGCTGGGCTTTGCTCTAAGAAAGACTAATATCCATAAATAAATTTTAAAAAATACCAAACACACAAGAATAATAATTTTAAAAATCCCTTCAAATACATAAATTAGATAACTATTAAAAATTCCAGAAAATGATTTCACCAGTGGCTTCCTTAAATAATATGCTTGCTTTGTGCATTTTAAGAAGATTTGTTTGTACTAAAATCTGATTAATGTTTATTGCATCAAGTAAGATTCAGTTATCTATATATTTTTAAGTAGAATTTAAAGTTGGTTCAATAAATCCTTTTTTTCTACTCTGTGAACACTATACAATAGTAAATATGAAAGCTGGTGAGTCTGATTATCTTTTTCAAGTATTTCAAGTAGTATTATCAATTTGTCTGTCAATTCTGTGCTCTGTTACTTCAAGGGGTTGGGGATGAGGATGAATGCAGCTGAAGTAATAGTGTTTGGGGGCTATAAATCAGGAGACCTGGGTTCTAAGGCTTACTAAACCACTAACTAGCAATTCAAACTTTGGGGGAACTTGGTTTCTGTAAAATGATTCATTTGGATAACCACTAATACCTGTTATTGTTAATATAATCTACATGAAACAATCAAGTTGAATCCTGTATGGTGAAGGCAATGGGCTAGAAATAGAGATGAGAATTTGTAAAACATGGTCCTGACCACAAGAAGCACTGATTTAGTAGGTAGCAGATACTGTCACCAATTGGCTTACATCCCCTCAGGTCTTCCCACTGAGGTGCACCCAGGCCTGACTTCCAACCGCTAGAATGTGTATCTCCTTGCCTAAGGGCTTGCTTGGCTACTAGAGCCCACTCTGTTCTTCGCAACAGTAGGCTAGAAACACTAGAGAATTAGCATACATCGTGAATCCTTAACCCATAACTGATAAAAGTTAGTATATAAATATTCTAGCTCTCCTACCTCTTAGATGGATTAACCACCCCTCACCCCTGGGTTAGGCTAACATCTAGGTCCACGGTACACTGATTCACAGAATTCCTCAGCATGGTTAATCCCCACTTGCAGTGGTACTTAATTTGACAACAATCTTTTATTGGCTGCCCTCTCTATCAGCCTCATCTTCCCCTTTCGGTGTTTCCTGGGGATACCTAACAGATAGACTACATGCAGTCAAATCCTTAGCTCATGTTCTGCTTCTGAGGAAGCCAAAACTAAGTGATAACTGTGTGTATGACCCTGGCCTTACCCCTTCTCTCTCCCAAAAACTTGTCTGCAAACTTTCTCTTTCCAGGCCCCATTCTACAGAGCTCCCTGGCCCATTCTGTCTTCAGAGCTGCTGCTTAGTCCAGGCATGATAACTATACTATTATTACCATCTTGCAGGTGAATTGTTTACATATATATGTCTTTATCACTAACTTTACCAAAGCTGTGCATACCTTAAATTTGAAACTGTTTCATCCTTGTCTTTATATTTCTACTGCCTAACACTGTATCTGGCACATATGGAATTTCATTATATGACCTCTCCTGCTTGGAAGCCTTTCCCTTTCCTCATTCTCTTGAGTGTTTCCCCATATTTATGATTTAAGATTCAGTCTGCTATCTCCTTAGTGAAATTGTTCTCAACTGCTACCCACTGAAGGTTGCACTCCCTTCCATATGATCCTGTGAAGACATTGAGGACATCCACTTCTTGAATATAACTTCATATTGTCCGGTGTTGGTTTTCTACTTTCCCCTTTTCTATATTTTCTATATTAGCTTCACTATTTTTCTGTAAGCTTCTTGAAGGAAGGGATTTGGCTGTATTCCTTTCTGTTTATCCATACCCCTAGCACAATGCCTTACCCATTAAAAAAACGTTGAATATATAGAGCAGAAGGTCTCTATTGGTTTTACTGGGAGTTCATACCTCCTGTGACTCCCACATTCCACAAATTTGTGCAACCACCATTAGGGACAAAAGAAAGAGTATCCACAAAACAAAATATGTACAGTGGCTGTAATGTGTATATTTAGGGCAGACATTCCTTTGCTCTAATCTGATCTGTGAAAAGCTATAGACCAACAGCTCTCTGAAATTCACCTGATAAACTGGTATTGAGCTACGAGGTGCTATGATTACTATAAATCAAATATATTTATTCTCATATTATTTCAGAGAAACTTAGTTGTATGAAACCAGAAGGAGTTGATGACCACAAGTTTTGACTCTTTAAGCCAATCTCACTGATCCTATCATAATGTCCTTTTATATATCTCCTTCTATACACAGAATTTTTAAGACTGTCTCCATAAAATATTCTTAAATAATATAAAGCAAGTCAGAAATTTGTCTTGAAATAACTGACGACTCATCTCTTCAAGTTTTGCAAGGACATATTTATACTTGGCACATACTATAAATAACAGCTGGTAAGTTTGCCACAACCATTTTTCACTCACTTCTGTTTTCTCCCACATTTATTCTTCTGCCCATATTCAGTCTCATTTAAACTCAAGTACCAGTTTAGAGTTTGCCCTGGGTTGTGCCTATTGACTTGTTCTGTGTTTGAAATCCTCCTTCTAACACATTATGAAAGGAATTATATATGGCAACTTTCATAAAATTAATATTTTATCAGAAGGTACATACTTGTAGGCAAAAATATCAATAGTTTACAATAAACCAAAGGGATGGATTTGAGACTTATAGACCCCAAGAGAAGGGAAGTTCCAGTTTTAGCAAAAGAATTTCCAAAATAACCACAAACCCTATAGAGAAGAAAAACAAACAAACAAAAAAAACCTTTCGCCATGCTTTGGATACTTGGAATCTTGTGAAATGGACAAAAGATGTCAAATTGAATATGAGAGCATGGAATCTGGGAGGAGTGCATCACATCAAAGAAGTATGAACTGAAGAGTAGAGAAGTAAAGGAAAAGTTAGTGTAAATTCTAATAGGGAGTTTCTGGGAAATTCCATGGGATGCAAAGGCATCCCAGAGGGCAGTAAAGCCCTGTTATGGAGCTGTGGCATGGAAGTTATAGAAATGATGACTCATGGCTTACCCATTTTGGTCCTCTCCTTCTGTTTCCCCCATCCCATACCCATTCCTAGCCAGGTAGCCCTGGACACTATTTCTGTAATGTTTCCACTACATGTTGTGAATTATTTCATTATGGTTATTATCACATGATAATTTTTTTCCTTTATGAGTCTATCTTACATCTCTATGAGGGCAGGAATCAAGTCTTTTTATTTTGTATACCCAAAACCTATCCTTAGACAAACACTCAATAAATAAATATTATAATAAGAACTGGAGTATAATTAATGTGAAGACGGGAGTTGAGAAGTAGAATCAGAATTTGATGACATAAATCTGGAAGTCTTTGGATACTAGTCTAAGACTGATCTTTTTCTAAAAACAACAAGAATTTAAATTAAAAAAAAATAAATAAATAAAAACAACAGGAAGATATGATAATAATAGCTTCTGTTGCTGTACCAGGACATTTACATAAGTTCTCTCATTCAACCCTTACAACCACCCAGTTAGGCTGAGCATTATTATCTCCATTTAGCAGATTATGAAACCAAGGTTAGGGGGGTTAAATCTAGTAACTTGCCCAAGGTCATTGAGAACCTAGTAAGTGACAGGTGCTGTTGTAGATGCTGCAGATAAATTGACCACCAAAGCAAACTAGGCTGTCGCACTCTCTGAGCTTATGTTCCAGTTGAATGAGACTGACTTTAAATAAAACCACCAAAAAATAAATCAGAAAATTCACACATGGTGATCAATGGCCTAAAGGAAAATAAAATGAGCTGATATGCTAGGGAGTGAGTGGGGGTGATGCAGAAGTCTGCTTTACTCAGTGGATCATGACATTCCTAATGTAACACTCTGATCTTACATTATTCAGAAGATGGAAGTGATCAAGTATGAGTTTTGGAAGGATAGCTAGTGGTGATGGGGAGGATTATCAGCAACAGTATGGATTAGGAGAGAATAAATGATCATCCAAAATGAACCTTTGGAAGGTGAACGAGGAGAAACAATCATTGTAAGAGAAACCACTGATATGTTCTATAGAGAGTTAAAGTGATTTGACATAAAGAACATGTAGAGGCAATGATGATGATGATGATGGCAGCAATGACATGTCTTGAGGATTTACCCAGTACATATCCAATGTTATACAGTTCTCTTTGATGGAAAGCTAATATTTAATCACTATAAGAATGTTTTGCAAAATGTGGGACTCTTACCACAAGGTATCCAAGAAGATTTGAGGTGGTATTTAAGATAATTTAAATTGCAGTGGGAAAGGCATTGAAGAATGTAACTATCAAATGGTGAAAATGCTACTTCCATTTTCTCTTTCAATCCCTCTAATTATGTCAAGAAGAAATTCTCAATTTGAGCTATTTGAGCTATTTTGACTTAACACCTCTCTAACATTTGCTAATCTCCTTTTTTAAACAAAGAGTGAGCAGACCTTATGTTCAGAGCCTTCAGCAGCCAGCAGTATCTAGCTGAAATTTAAAAGTTTATTTTCATTGTATTTATTTTTACAGTTACCCTCTATTTATGGTCAGTGATACTAGTTTACCATTTATGGTAGTGATATATCCTTAACTTTTATAATAAATTAAGTAAATAAAAGAATGAGTGAGTTTAAAGAAAAATATTAAAAAGAGATCAATGTCGTTAATTTGAGTATGTAGCAAAAATGTTGAAGACTAGAATTTGACAATACTACAGTAAGTTACAAAAGCCACCTGGAATTGGGTGAAAGCTCAGAGGTTTTGAGCCACACTTGCTGAAAAAGGTATAGGGTCACTTAGGAATTCTCAGAAGACTGGATGTCTGGGTGAGTTAGTAGTTCATGGATTATGATAGACTCTACTTTATGCATATTGAATTTAGATGACATTAAGATATTCTCAAAAACTAGGGGCGCCTGGGTGGCTCAGTTGGTTAGGCGACTGCCTTCGGCTCAGGTCATGATCCTGGAGTCCCTGGATCGAGTCCCGCATCGGGCTCCCTGCTCGGCAGGAGCCTGCTTCTCCCTCTGACCCTCCCCCCTCTCATGTGCTCTCTCTCTCTCATTCTCTCTGTCTCAAATAAATAAATAAAATCTTTAAAAAAAAAAAAAAAGATATTCTCAAAAACTCTGGCACTCAGAGGTACATTCAAGACTAAAGCCTGAACCTAGATCTGGGGCTAGGCTTATCAGTTTGGAAGTCTCATTAGTTTTCTACTGCTGTATAAGAAATTACTGCAAACTTAGGGGCTTGAAATAACACAGACATATTACCTCACAGTTCGGAACATCAGTAGACTTTTCTGCAGGGGGTCTCAGAAGGCTGAAATCAAAGCTGGGCTTTTTTCTGGAGGTTCTGGGGAAGAATCTGCTTCCAGCATCATTCATACTGTTCACAGAACACAGTTCCTTGTGGTTATGGGACTGAAGTTCCTATTTTTTTGCTGGCTGTTGGCTGGGAATTGCTCTCAGTAACCAAAGACCACTCTCAGTCCTTGCCCGGGGCCCCTCCATCTCAAAGCCAACAACAGAGAACCACCCTCACGTGAATCCCTCTCACATTTTCAATCTCTCTGACTTCTTTACTGCTATCAACCAGAGAAAACTCTGCTTTCAAAGGGCTGATGTGAATAGATACCTAGTTAGGCCCACCCAGATACTCTCTGTATTTTAAGGTCAGCTCATTAATAACCTTAATCATATCTACAAAATTCCTTTTGACATGTAACCTAGCATAATCAGGGGAGTAACATGACCAAAGGGAGCAGAGATGAAGGGAGCCATTTTATAATTCTGATTACCATGGAAGTCATCTACATACAAATGCATCCATGTATCCATTTATTAATTCAGCAAACATTTACTGTGTATCTATTATACTACCAAGCACATTGGTTGTCATTTATGTATTTAACCATGGAATAATGTTTCTCATACCTTTGATACAGAGCATAATGTTCAAACAAACACTCTTTGCCAACGGGATATGAGTGGAGCACTGGGAGTCTGTTATAACATATCCCTTGCCTCACTCAGATCCACTTGTACCCACATTCAGTTTAATCTGTCCTGGCACTTCTTCAAGATGGTGGTCAGTCATTTCTTTTAAAAATTTAAAAGTAAAGTTTTTCAATAGGAGTATCACGTTGTTGTAGTTGATCTTGAAGCCAGAATTAGACTTACCATTTCCTTCCTCTATCAACATTCCTGACTCACATTACACTAACACAAGTGGTGGTCTAGGTTTCCTGCCCTGTGGAGTCGGGTCCTGGTTACTTTGTCCTCTTTAGGCCATTGTTGGGGCAACTGTCTCTTCACGGTTATCACCAGGCAGGGAAGCATCAACGGGCACCCTGTGAGTCTCCTGAGTTCTACAAAAACTCCTCTCTGTTTTCATTATGTGGGAACAACCCTATCTGCTCATGTTCATCAGAGTCAAGCACTTATGGCCATACAGTAAATCCTCTCTTTCCTGATGATTTACTGGCATGAAGAACTTAAATGGTCAGTCAGTATCTTTGACTTAAGTTTAAGTGGACTTTACTGTGTCTCCTGGTAGATTTGATACCCACACCCAGGAACTATGATTTCTAGTTCACCCAACCTAAATTTGGAGGAACAGGAAGTACAAATTCTCCACGGAGTCCCTGGAAGTAATAATGATAATCTTAACTCCTACTTCCACATTTTCATTCCCAAATCTGTATATTCTACCTATGGAGGATACAGCACATATATAATGGCTGTAGATTCACACATTTCTTGAATCTTGAACAGTGTCCCAAACCTATGGGCTATTATCCCTCAGCTCTACTTTTGCCATTTCAACATGAAAATAGAACAGGTAATAAGGTATATGGTAGGGCCAGGGTATCACATGGACCTATGCACATACCTCTCAATTTCACCAGAAGGTGGATCCCTGGGTCTGAGTTTGCGTTATGTGGCCTTCTATAACGGTAGATTGGATACTCTGTGAGCCTTCAGAAATTGGCATTGGCCATACCACCGCAGGCAGGAAAGCTAAACCCTTATGTGGAATACACGCCAAGCCCCGTTAAGAATGGATTTCTGCCTCATCTTGAGTGACAGTTATGGTGGGCTGAATAATGGTCCCCAATACAACAGGTCCTAATGCCTGGAAACTATCAGGGTTACATTATATGGGGAAAAGTCTTCATGGATGTGATTATGTTAAGGATCTGGACATGGAGAATTATCTTGAATTATCCCGGTTGGCCCTAAATGCAAGCGCATGTGATAAGAGAGAGAAACAGTGGTATTTGGCACACAGAGAAGAAGGCAGTGTGGCCGTGGAGCAGATTGGAGTGATGTGCCACAAACCAAAGACTGCCAGCAGCCACCAGAAGCTGGAAGACACAAGGAAAGGACTTTCCCCTAAAGCCTCCAGAGAGAGAACAGCTCTGCCAACACTTGGGATTTGGCTCAGTGATTTCAGACTTCTGGCCTCCAGAACTGTGAGAGAACAAAATTTCTGTGGTTTTAAGCCACTGAGTGGGTGGTAATTTGTTACAGCTGGCATAAAAAAATGATACAGTGGACCAGTGTAATCTACTTGTCACCAAGTGGCTAGCTGTACTCCTTCAAGGATGGTACTACATGGAGGGTTCATCATTGTTCTCTGCTGCTAACAGGATGGATGTTCAGAAGCATGGTAGGTAAATCAGCTTGGATGAGAAAGCCCCATGCTGCTGCACCCATATGCAGCCTTCATCACTGCTGCCGTGGCTACATCAATCCAAGGCCATCGTATGATGGTAAAACCACACAATGGATAGAGGCTGGCTGATATCCACTGGACAATTATCCTGTTTACCTGATAGTTCAGTGCCTTTTCTGCAGTGAATGCTCTCTGATAGGCAATGACAGGTAAACCAAAGATTAACATACTTTATATGCCCACTCCCATAGATATAGCCACATGCCTTTTCACCTGACCTTCTCTGTCTCTGTTCTTCTCATCTTTCTCCCTCCGAGAGCCTTGACCAACCAGCCAAACCTTTGACTACTGCCGAGGACTCCTTAGAGTCTTAGCTGAGGCCTCAAGTTGGTGAACGGGTGTACTGCCCAAAGTACTGGAACAGTCTCATCATCACCTCTCTCATTTAAGGTAACCCCTCAGTGGGGGCTTTGATAGGGCAGCAGCTCATTCTAGCTTGTACTAACATATCCACACATGTACCAGGACAGAATTTTCCTCCTTTGTCAGTTCATCAGTGAGAGTACCCTATGATGTCATGGGAGAAATGTCAGCACAGAAGTAGATAACATGGGGTTTGGACTACTTGTTTACGTAACTTCTAGGTACCTTCGTGGGAAACATCATGCACTAGAGAATTCTCTGGTTTTCCATAATGCTCACTACTCTAAGCCTATCCATGACACTCTTAATATTCTGCCAAGGTATTTCCAGTAACCTCACCTGTTTCCTATAGGCTATTGTTTCTAAGCTTCAGAGAACTATCTCACCTGGGTTTTAGAATTGGCTCCAGTGTCCTTGCCAGGACATTGAATTCTGATTCAGGAGAGGGCCTCAATAAAATCTCCCCTACCCAGCCTTAAGTTTAGCAACTCTCCCTCCAGTCCAGCAATCACAAGATCCTTTCCCAGACATGTTTTCCCATTTCCTACTGATATGTATCTGTCTGGTATGGCAAAAACAGAACTCTCTAGCTTGGGCCATGCTGAGACTTGACCATAGTTATAGATAGAAACAATGAAGGTAAAAGAGAGCAGGTCTGTGGACTCAAGATTTTTGAAGCGCTTATTCTCAAATGCCCCATCCCATTTACTAGGGTTCCACTCTTTCCCTTTCAGGGCCTACTTGTAGCATAGAAGATTTGCTGGGGATGTATATTCACCTTCTTTTGTAACTCTACAACTTTTATAACCAAATCTTGGTAGTGATGCTCAGCACGTTCTGTCCCCTGGCTCTGGGGTATGAGAATCTCCTATTAAGCTGCCGAGTCCCATTCTGACTTTCACACAATGCTTCCAGTTGATAGTTGACTGACCTCAGCTTGCAACATTCTTTCTTCAGGGTTCCAGTCACAGCTAACAACAGCCACTGAAATCCGCAATCTTTATAATTGCCTTTTCCCACATCTCACTAGGGTATTCAAGCTCTTGCACCTATAGGCCATCCCAGTTCACCACGTATGCAAGTCTTAGTAATCACAATATTACAACAGGCCAAGAGTCATCAACAATACCCTTCTCACCACCATCAGTGGATATCATCTAGCCAGCAAGGGATCTAATTCCAGCATCCCACCCTGAGGTTCTGCTTCCTAGAATCACTTCTTTTTTTTTATTTTTTTATATTTTATATAATATTTTTATATATTTCATATAATACATATAATGTATTATTTGTTTCAGGGGTACAGGTCTGTGTTTGATCAGTCTTACACAATTCACAGTTGTCACCATAGTACATACCCTCCCCAATGCCCGTCACCCAGCCACCCCATCCCTCCCACGCCCCTCTGCTCCAGCAACCCTCAGTTTGTTTCCTGAGATTAAGAGTCTCTTATGGTTTGTCTCCCTCTCTGGTTTCATCTTGTTTCATTTTTCCCTCCCTTCCCCAACGATCTTCTGTCTTGTTTCTCAAATTCCTCATATCAGTGAGATCATATGATACTTGTCTTTCCCTGATTGACTTATTTCAGTTAGCATAATACCCTCTAGTTCCATCCACATCGTTGCAAATGGCAAGATTTCATTTTTTTATGACCGCATAATATTCCGTTGTGTATGTGTGTGTGTATGTATATATATACATATATACATACATATATATATACATATATATGTATATATATATACATATATATATACCACATCTTCTTTAACCATTCATCTGTTGATGGACATCCAGGCTCTTTCCATAGTTTGACTATTGTGGACATTGCTGCTATAAACATTGGAGTGCATGTACCCCTTCGGATCACTACATTTCTATCTTTGGGGTAAATACCCAGTAGTGCAATTGCTGGGTCATAACGTAGCTCTATTTTCAACTTTTTGAGGAACCTCCATACCGTTTTCCAGAGTGGCTGCACCAGCTTCCATTCCCACCAACAGTGTAGGAGGGTTCCCCTTTCTCTGAATCATCCCCAACATCTATCGTTTCCTGACTTGTTAATTTTAACCATTCTGCCTGGTGTGAGGTGGAATCTCAATGAAGTTTTGATTTGTATTTCCCTGATGCTGAGTGCTGTTGAGCACTTTTTCATGTGTCTGTTGGCCATTTGGATGTCTTCTTTGGAAAAATGTCTGTTCATGTCTTCTGCCCATTTCTTGATTGGATTATTTGTTCTTTGGGTGTTGAGTTTGTTAAATTCTTTATAGATTTTGGATACTAGTCCTTTATCTGTCATTTGCAAATATCTTCTCCCATTCTATCAGTTGTCTTTTGGTTTTGTCCACTGTTTCCTTTGCTGTGCAAAAGCTTTTTATCTTGATGAAGTCCCAATAGTTCATTTTTGCCCTTGCTTCCCTTGCCTTTGGCGATGTTTCTAGGAAGAAGTTGCTGTGGCTGAGGTCAAAGAGGTTGCTGCCTGTGTTCTCCTCAAGGATTTTGATGGATTCCTGTCTCACATTGAGGTCTTTCATCCATTTTGAGTCTATTTTTGTGTGTGGTGTAAGGAAATGGTCCAGTTTCATTCTTCTGCATGTGGCTGTCCAATTTTCCCAACACCATTTGTTGAAGAGACTGTCTTTTTCCCATTGGACATTCTTTCTTGCTTTGTCGAAGATTAGTTGAGCATAGAGTTGAGGGTTCATATTCTGTTGCATTGATCGATGTGTCTGTTTTTGTGCCAGTACCACACTGTCTTGATGATTACAGCTTCATAATAGAGCTTGAGGTCTGGAATTGTGATGCCACCGGCTTTGCTTTTCTTTTTCCACATTCCTCTGGCTATTCAGGGTCTTTTCTGGTTCCATACAAATTTTAGGATTATTTGTTCCATCTCTTTGAAAAAACTTGATGGTATTTTGATAGGGATTGCATTAAATGTGTAGATTGCTCTAGGCAGCATTGACATTTTCATAATATTTGTTCTTCCAATCCATGAGCATGGAAGGCTTTTCCATTTCTTTGTGTCTTCCTCAATTTCTTTCATGAGTGTTCTATAGTTTTCTGAGTACAGATTCTTTGCCTCTTTGGTTAGATTTATTCCTAAGTATCTTATGGTTTTGGGTGCAAGTGTAAATGGGATCAACTCCTTAATCTGTTCTACTGTTCTTTTGGTTTCTATTTCATTGATTTCTGCTCTGATCTTTATTATTTCTCTTCTCCTGCTGGGTTCAGGCTTTATTTGCTGTTCTTTCTCCACCTCCTTTAGGTGTAGGCTTAGGTTGTGTATTTGAGACCTTTCTTGTTTCTTGAGAAAGGCTTGTATTGCTATATACTTTCCTCTTAGGACCGCCTTTGCTGCATCCCAAAGATTTTGAACAGTTGTGTTTTCATTTTCATTTGTTTCCATGAATTTAATTCTTCTTTAATTTCCTGGTTGACCCATTCATTCTTTAGTAGGATGCTCTTTAGCCTCCATGTATTTGAGTTCTTTCCAACTTTCCTCTTGTGATTGAGTTCTAGTTTCAAAGCATTATGGTCTCAAAATATGCAGGGAATGATCCCAATCTTTTGGTACCGGTTGAGACCTGATTTGTGACCTAGGATGTGATCTATTCTGGAGAATGTTCCATGGGCACTAGAGAAGAATGTGTATTCTGTTGCCTTGGGATGGACTGTTCTAAATATTTGTGTCAAGTCCATCTGGTCCAGTGTGTCATTTAAAGCCTTTCTTTGTTGATCTTTTGCTTAGATGATCTGTCCATTTCAGTGAGGGGCATGTTAAAGTCCCCTGCTATTATTGTATTATTGTCGATGTGTTTCTTTGATTTTGTTATTAATTGGCTTATGTAATTGGCTGCTCCCATGTTAGGGGCATAGATATTTACAATTGTTAGATCTTCTTGTTGGATAGAGCCTTAAGTAGGATATAGTGTCCTTCCTCATCTCTTATTATAGTCTTTGGTTTAAAATCTAATTTGTCTGATATAAGGATTGCCACCCCAGCTTTCTTTTGATGTCCATTTGCATAGTAAATGGTTTTCCACCCCGTCACTTTCAATCTAGAGGTGTCTTTGGGTCTAAAATGAGTCTCCTGCAGGCAGCATATCAATGGGTCTTGTTTTTTTTATCCAATCTGACACCCTGTGTCTTTTGATTGGGGCATTTAGCCCATTTACATTCAGGGTAATTATTGAAAGATATGAATTTAGTGCCATTGTATTGCCTGTAAGGGAACTGTTACTGTATGTTGTCTCTGTTCCTTTCTGGTCTATGTTACTTTGAGGCTCTTTCTTTGCTTAGAGGACCCCTTTCAATATTTCTTGTAGGGCTGGTTTGGTGTTCACAAATTCTTTTAGTTTTTGTTTGTCCTGGAAGCTTTTTATCTCTCCTTCTATTTTCAATGACAGCCTAGCTAGATATGGTATTCTTGGCTGCATATTTTTCTCATTTAGTGCTCTGAATATATCATGCCAGTCCTTTCTGGCCTGCCAGGCCTCTGTGAATAGGTCTCTTGCCAATCTAATGTTTCTTCCATTGTAGGTTATAGACCTCTTGTCCTGAGCTGCTTTCAGGATTTTCTCTTTGTCTCTGAGACTTGTGAGTTTTACTATTAGATGTTGGGGTGTTGACCTATTTTAGTTGATTTTGAGGGGGGTTCTCTGTGTCTCCTGGATTTTGATGACTATTTCCTTCCCCAAATTAGGGAAGTTCTCTACTATAATTTGCTCCAATATACCTTCTGCCCCTCTCTTTTTCTTCTTCTTCTGGGATCCCAATTATTCTAATGTTTCGTTTTATGGTATCACTTATCTCTCAAATTCTCCCCTCATAATCCAGTAGTTGTTTATCTCTGTTTTTCTCAGCTTCTTTATTGTCCATCATTTGGTCTTCTATATCCTAATTCTCTTTTCTGCCTCATTTTCCTAGCATTTAGAGCCTCCATTTTTTATTGCACCTCATTAATAGCCTTTATGATTTTGACTTGGTTAGATTTTAGTTATTTTATTTCTCCAGAAAGGGATTCTCTAGTATCTTCTTTGCTTTTTTTAAAGCCCAGCTAGTATCTTTATAATCATCATTCTGAACTCTAGTTCCAACGTCTTACTAATGTCTGTATTGATTAGGTCCCCAGCAGTTGGTACTGCCTCTTGTTCTTTTGTTTGAGGTGAGTTCTTCCGTCTTGTCATTTTGCCCAGAGGAGAACAGATGAATGAGGGAACAAAATGCTAAAAAAAAATGCTAAAAGGGTAACAACAACCCCAGAAAAATATACACTAAAGAAATCAGAAGAGACCCAAAACCTGGGGGGGGGGGGGAGAACAAAAAGAAAAAGAATATGATCAGGCTGGTGAATTAACAGAGCCACACACTAGATTTTGGGTGTATTTTGGTCTGTTAGAAGAAATTGCCTCAATGAAGGGATGGAATATGACTGTAAAGATGTAAATTTAAAAAGATTTTAAAAAAGGAATTGATAAGAAGGTTGAAAAAGGAATGAAAAAATTTTTAAAAAAGAGAATGTGATCAGGTGGGAGACTAGAACAATGTCATACACTAGATTTAGGGTATATTTTAGTCTGTTAGATGAAAGTGTATCCCAAAATTTTAAAGAAACAAACAGGGTTTTAGAGGGGAGAGGGAGGGGGGATTGGTTAGCCTGGTGATGGGATTAAGGAGGGCACGTACTGCATGGAGCACTGGGTGTTATACCAAAACAATGTATCGTGGATCACCACATCAAAAGCTAATGATGTATTGTATGGTGACTAACATAACATAATAAAATTTAAAAAATGAAAAAAAAGAATAAAAAAAGAAAAACATATATATATACAAAAAATAAGGTTAAATACAATGAAGAGATAGAATATGACTGTAAAAATGAAAAATTAAAAAAAAAATTTAAAAAGGAATTGATAAGATGTTGGTTGAAAAAGGAAAGAAGAAAAATTCCACTAAAAAAATAGAAAAAGAAAAAAATAAAGAAAATTTTAAAAATTAACTTTGAAAAACTAAAGAATCAGGGGGAAAAAGCCATGAATTCTATGTGCAGTATTCCCCTAGCGCTGGAGTTCCGCCGTTCTCACTGATCGGTAAACTTGGTCTTGGCTGGCTATTCTTGTGGATCTTCTGGGGGAGGGGCCTGTTGCCATGGTTTCCAAATGTCTTTGCCGGAGGCGGAATTGCCCCGCCCTTGCCCCCTCCCGGCTAAGTAATCTGCTCGGGTTTGCTCTCGGGAGCTTTTGTTCCGTGCAAGCTTTCCGTACAGCTTTGGAGGCCGAGAGTGAAAATGGCCGCCTCCCAATCTCTGCCCCGGAGGAGCCGAGAACTCGGGGCCCCGCTCCTCAGTGAGCCCCCAGAGAAAAGCAGTCAGTCACTCCCGTCTCCCCGGTCTCCGGCCGCACTCCGTGCTCGCCCGGCCTGTGACCACGCGTTTCTCTCTCTGGCACCCGACCCCGGGTGGAGTCTCCAAACCCAGCAGATCCCTGCGGTGCA
>NC_138385.1:85205383-85328193 GCF_054177405.1 Leptonychotes weddellii | reverse complement strand
CGCTCCTCGGCTCCGCCTCTGCAGCTGGTTTCCCCGCTCCGATACCTGGGAGCTCTGCCGCACTCAGGCACCCCCGGTCTTTCTGTGACCCTAAGGGTCCTGAGACCACACTGTCCCGGAGGGTTCCACCCCCCGCTTAGCCACCAGAGTGACGTCCCTCAGCGGAGCAGACTTCTAAAAGTTCCGATTTTGTGCTCCGCGGCTCTATCACTTGCCAGAAGCGGCCGACGGAGGCCCCTCCCCCACCGTCTATCCTCCCGAATATCGCCTGGGATTCACTTCTCCGCACGTCCTACCTCCAGAAAGTGGTCGCTTTTCTGATGAGAGAGTTGTTGCTCTTCTTTTCTTCGATCTCCTGTTGAGTTCGTAGGTGTTTAGAATGGTTTGATCCCTATCCAGCTGAATTCCTGGGACCAGACGAAATCCGGGTCTCCTACTCCTCCGCCATCTTGCCCCCCCCCCCTCGCTTCCTAGAACCACTTCTGATACTAACTCTCTTAGCTTGGGATTTCCAAGAAGCAGATGCTGAGACAAAGATTGAAGAGAAAGTCATTTATTGGGGAGACCACTCCCAGGAAATGCCAGGAAAAGAATGAGAAAGTGAGAACAGGAAGGAAGAAAGCCAATAAGAGGTGTATGAACAAGCAAGCAAAACTGTGACAAGAGTGGCTCAATCCTGACAGGGATCTCCGGAAGACAGTATTTAAATATGGATAAGATTTAGCCCCCTTGAATGCTGAGGAGGTTGGAGTGTCTTCCAATTCCCATTCTCCTCTTGGCTGAGGATTTCTAGAAAGCCAGCATTCCCAGCCAGCCCTGAATGTATGGGCTGAGATAAAGCCTGGGCAGAGAGTCGCAGATATTTGCAAGAGGACACTGAAAAGATACTGGCACTCTAACAAAGTAGGTTGGGTTCTAACTGGGATATCAAAATTGCTATGAGAAAATGGATTCATTCTGCTGGAAAAAATTCCAGCAAGTTTTGAGAAACATGGTGCTACTCACCATTGCAGCTGATGTCACCAAGTAGATGCAATTTCTAAGGAGAAAAAAAAATGTCATGTGCAAGAAGGGCTAAGATCAGTGTCATAGGAATGCCTATTTCTGAGGATAGGCTTGAGAAAGATGAGACAGATGTGGAGTTCCATGTCGGTAAAGCTCAGTGTTATGGGTGGCAGTCAGTTTACAGACTTTCAATGTCTCTGAGCTCATAACTTTTGGAAACTTTTAATCAGCAGAGAAAATTTATTTAAATGTCCCTTATTGAATTTGTTCAATAGGTGACATTATAAAACAAAGGAGATAGCAAAAGGAAATAACAAATATTAATCTTTTATGCCATGCATAATTTTCTTCTCTTTATAAGGATTCATACAACAACAAGCTGTTCAGAGGTTTTGAACACAAGCATGAATTTTATTTTGTTCTGACTTTTGTAACTGAAATAACTAAGTGATTTTCAATTCAGTAGTTATAAATCTTTCTATAAAAACATGCACACAAGTTTTATTCCCACATTGCTACCCTCTTCATCACTTTGCAGATGAATTATTAGAACAAGGTTATAAACCTGCAGTTATTGGATATCTGTAGTAGAAAACACTGACACAACCATAAAAAATGCTTTCATTTTTGTCTAGCTTTGCTCTCTTCTTCAACCTTTGCTCATCCCCTTTTCCCTTGGCCCTCTAAATATATAAGCCAGTACCATTTGCTTTGCTTTGCATTTTTACTTGCCTTACTGCCTTTCAAAAGAGGATGACTTGGATTAGAGATATGCTTTAACTCTGTGAGGTTGTTGGGGGAAATATTCATGTTTGATAAAATTGACTTAATTTCTGCATACTACTGTTTTATAATATTTGTTTCAAAGAAGCAGGTGAGTAAAGCCAGGGTCTCCATTTTTAAAATTAACAAAAGGATGGAGTATGTTGGTTATAATTGTCACGACTAACTATTTTTAATAACCCAAAGAAATTGGGGTATTTTTTCTTTAATCCATTGCTGCTAAAATGTGTTTACTGCATATATTGGTTAATTCATGGATGCATGCATCCAAAGACTTATTGTTTTTTGACATTTATATCAAATATATGTCTTAATGACTCAGAATAGACATGGCAATGTCACCCTTTCTTTATTCCAGTACATATTTGTATAAAAAATTGTGTTCTGTGTAATATTAAATATTGAAAGTTATGTCAATATTTTTGAGAGTAAAGATGTTTTAAGGACTTTAGTCTGGCCTGGTGGCCACCTTTTGCAGAGTAGTAGATAAGTATTCACATTATATAATTTCAAGGACATTATAGAGGATTCTCTAATGTATGGTAAAGAAAGAAAATTTATCAAAATACGTTGAATAAATACTAGAAGTAAGGTATTATATGATATTCAAGCTGAAGTGAATTCTTAAATTTCCTCTCTGGGGGAATAACATTTTAATTCCATGATTATAAGTGAAGTTAAAGTACAGATGATAATTATGACTAATATCTAGAATCTATTAAATGCTTACTATTGGCCTAGCAGAATGCTAAAATTTTTAAATAATTATTTTGTTTTATCCTCATAGCCACCCTGATTTGAAGGTGCTAATGTCTTCATTTTATTGATGAGAAAACCAGACTCAGAAATGTAAAGTACTTCCTCAACTTGCATAGCAAGTAAGTGACAAACCTGATATTTAAAATAAGCTGTAACTAAGGTACATTACCTCTCCAAATATTATCTGGGAGCCAAGAAGTATTGACTTAATTTTAAAGTGACATAAATTATTAAAATTAGATCCATTTTTGAAAGCAGGATATAAATGGGAGAAAGAAGCAGAAAAGCACTGGACACTTGAAAATGGGAAGGAATTTGGGATACACCAAAAATAAATGATCTGCAGAATAGAAGGTTACAGAAACAAAGACAAGCTAAAGTCACCCAATTTCATAATTTTGCTAAAGGCTAACCCTGGAAGCAGGGACTATTAAAACTAAAAATATATATCAAGACTAAAAATAATCGCATTATTTGACAGAGTAATTCCAAAGCTAATACATGGTTTTTTATACATAACTCAAAACTCTAACCCATCAAAAATTGCAACAAAGATGTTTATCATTACTTTAATATTAAGAATAAAACAAAAATATTTAAAAGAATAAAATAAAACATTGGGAAAAGGTTAAGTAAAGTATAGAAAATTGTCTCAATGGAATTTTCAGCAATAAAAATTATGTTTAGAAAGAGCATGCAACAAAATGATAAATGTTTTTGAGAGTATTGTAAAAAAATAGGGCTCGAAATTTTATCTCCATTATGATTACAACTGTATAGAACAAATGACACTATGCTTTGGCTATGGGGACTGTAAGAAATAGACTTAAATGATTGCTTATGTTAAATGGTAGAACTACTAATGTTCTCTTATAAGAAAAATATAAACAAAAGTATTAGAAAATAAAAGGGGGAGGGAGGAATGCACATGATTTTCCCTCTTACTGCATTTTCCCTTCCAAGGACCAAAAGCTAAATCCCACTTCTTTATTCTGATAGGCACTGCTAATTACCCACCCATTCTTCCCCTTCTAACTTACCAAAACAACTTCCATTTGCTTCCCTGTTGTGGTGAGCCATGTGTCCAAGGTTACCTTGTAGGTAGGAGTGGCCTGGCCATGATCAGGTTTTGTATGACATGTAAATAGTGTTGCCATGGTTTTCAAACCAAAGTACAGGATGCCCAGTGACATGTGAATTTCAGATAAGCAATGCATAATTTTTTAGTTGTAAGTATATTACGTGAGACATACTTACAGTACAAAAGTTATTCATGTTTATCTGAAATTGAAATTTACCTGGGCGTCCTGTATTTTATCTGGCAACCCTATATGTAAAGAACTTGGAAAACTAAGTTTCTGGATGCAGCGTTTATGAAAAACACATAGCCCTATCATTTGAATTGTGTTTCATTGCATGTAACAGAAACCAGGCCCTAATGGCATAAGAAAATAAGTTCTCATATGACAAGATGTTTGAAAAGAAGCAGTCCAGAGATGGTGCAGTTGCTCAAGGGTGCAGAAGCTCCTTCGAGCTTCCAGCTCCATTTCCGTAGCATGTGTCTGGGCCTAAGAGTAACAATATGGTGCTCCACCTCCAGGTATCTTGCATGGATCCTGGGGAAGAAAAGAGAGTAGAGATGATGAGCAAACGATGACTAATAATATCTAGAATCTAACGTTTTATCTGCTTTTTCTTCTTTTCCTTATTATTATTTTTAATCAGGAAAACTGGTTTGGGAGGAAGCTTCACCTAGTAACTTAGGGTTACATTTCATTGGCCTTCCACCACATTATTCCCTTTTTCGCATTAGAAAATGCTCTCCATCCACCACCAACAACATCTACCCTTTATTCAATACTCTGCTTAAGCTCCAGTCCCTCCCCCTAAAATGCTCTCTGCATGCCAGTCCTTTGTGATCCCTCAACACTGAAGTACATGGGCATGTTCTTCACAGGTTAGCTCTAAATTAAACTATTTTGCTTGGTGTAATTGTGTTATCTTTATAAGTGGAAACTGCATGGTCCTTGAGAGAGGGGACCGTGCCTTATTAACAATGTGCCTGGAACTTACCAGGCCCCTGATAAACATTTGTTGATGGGTTTACCACCAACTGTCACCAAATCTTAACAAAATGCCATAAGAAACCTTTAAGCATAAGCTTTCTAAAGCTGTAGATAGAAAGGCTGAAGTGAAGCAGAATGCCTTTTACTTTTACTTTATTTATTTATTTAATGCTTCATTACCTGTGCACTACATTGACATGATTTAAAATTCCAAAGATATAAAAGACCATACAGTGTGAAATATCTCCCTCCTGCATCCTTCCCCTAGCCACCTAGCTTCTCTCCCCCATGCAACCAACCTCATCACTTTCCTGTATTTACCAGAGAGAATTTTTGCATTTACAAGCAAATATGCACATTTTAAAGTTTGTTTTGAATATTTAACATTCACTATCCGCTGAAATTCATGCCACGCACTGTGCTAAATGCTTTACATTTAATCCTCCCATCAACTCAGTGAAGCAGGTTTTTCTTCTTTTCATTCCCCCAGCTTTGCTGAGGTACACATGAAAAATAAAAAATAAAAAAATTGTATAATTTAAGGTGTGTAATGTGATGATTCGATATATGTAGATATTGTGAAATGATTGCCATGGTCAAGCTAATAAACACATTCATCACTTTACATAGTTGACTTTTGCTGGGTCTGGTGAGAACAGTTAAGATCTACTTCTCAGCAAATTTCAGGCATGTGAGACAATATTTTTTTTTTTTAAGATTTTATTTATTTATTTGACAGGGACAGAGACAGCGAGAGCAGGAACACAAGCAGGGGGAGTGGGAGAGGGAGAGCAGGCTTCCCGCCGAGGAGGGAGCCTGATGTGGGACCTGATCCCAGGACCCTGGGATCATGACCTGAGCCGAAGGCAGACGCCCAATGACTGAGCCACCCAGGCGCCCGTGTTACAATATTATTAACTATAGTCACTAAATGATCAGAGAAATGCAAATCAAAACCACAATGAGATATTACCTCACACCTGTTAGGATGGCTAGTATCAAAAAGACAGGAGGTAGAGAATGTTGGCAAAGGTGTGCAGAAAAAGGAACCCTCCTACACTGTTGGTGGGAATACAAGCTAGTGCAGCCACTATAGAAAACAGTATGGAGGTTCCTCAAAAAGTTGAAAATAGAGCTACCCTATGACCCAGCAATTGCACTTCTGAGTATTCATCCAAATGAAGTAAAATCAGTAGCTTGAAGAGATCTGTACCCACATATTCACTGCAGCATTATTCACAATAGCCACAATATGGCAATAACCTAAGTGTCCACTGATAGAAGATGGGTAAAGAAAATGTGGTATATATATCATAGAATATTATTCAAACATAAAAAAGAAGGCAGTCTTGCCATGTGCGACAACATGGGTGAACCTGGAGGACGCTACATGAAGAGAAATAAGCCAGACGTAGAAAGACAAATACTATATGATGTCGTTTACATCTAAAAAAGTCAAACTCACAGAGGAAAGTTTCTCTACTATGTCCATTTTGCAGAGGAGGAAACTGAGGCATAGAGTCATACAGCAGCACAAACCACAGCTCATTATTTGTACCTAGAAGTCTGACTCCAGACCCGACGTTCTTAACCACAAGAATATAGTTCCTTTCCATGCTGAACATCTTATAAGAGTCACACAAAGTAAACCAAGTCTCAAAAGACTATATAGCCCACACAGGGGAAAAATTCTCCCCATATATCTGGAAAGAATAAGATATATACTTATATAGTTCTTGATTAAGCAAATGTAGCTGTGAAATCTGAAGGTTTCAGACTTGGATCCTTTACCTGAAGACAGAAGTTGTCCCTATGGCCATATTACCACAGCTGAGCATGAATACTGTCTGTCCCAGGATGGTGTTGTAAAAAGAGTACAAGCGTGTATCAAGTGGACATATTTCTCCCATTCAAGTGAAAGGAGAGTTTGTAGGAAGATCATTCACCTTGTCAATGTTTCTTAATCAGAATCCTTGTCCCTCTGCCTTTACTTCAGACTCAGCCATTCTCTTCTGATTTTTGTCCTGCTTCCCTCCTGCCCCTTCATCTGTCTGTACCGCTCCTCTATGCTTACTCCCTTACATTTGTCAATTTAGCCCCATGATTTTAGCTCTGCTATTTTGCTGTGCTTTCTTTGACTAAGGAACTGCTGGCTGCTTCCACATAACAGGGGGAAAAGCTAACAGGTGGTACAAACAGACATTTTATACATAAAAACCAAAAATAAACAATTCAACTTATAGTCAAGGTAATGCTAAAAGTGCATAACCAGGTTACAGAAACTTTTAGTAAAGTCTAAATAGTTAATGAACACAATTTTAAATCTTTGAAAAATCACCAGGCTTTGCAAACTTACACAATAAGTAGAAAAAAGGTAAAACAAACTCCAATGTACCCAATTAAACAACTATCTCTGCTTGAAATTATGTGAAAATGGGAGCAGTTCTCGTTAATATTTTAGTGCTGATTTAAATAAAATGGTTGGAATTTAATATAGATGGTATTCACAAATAATACATGATAATCAAATGCCTCATAAAGTCATTATGTTAAAAATAGATTCCATTACCAGTAGAAATTTGGGGAAATGTTTAACCTATTAGTAAGACAAGATATGTTATAAAGAGGTAGTTCTTTTTCTAATGAAAAGATAAGTTGTAGATTACCAGATTGCGTTCCTTAAGCCGAAGTGATTTGCCCAGTCCCCAGTTACAGAGGCCTATGGAGTGCTTCTCCACATGCAGATTCTGGTACAGTTGGTCTGGGGAAGACCTGAGGTTCTGCTTTTCCATCAAACCCCCAGGTGATACCAATGCTGCCAATCTCTGGGCCAGCATTAGAGCAGCAATGTCCTAGATACTTCTTTTGTTGCAAGAACTTCTTTACCTGGCCTGAGGTAAATTGTCTGAGGCCTGAGTGACAAACAGCAAGGGTAAGAGAGATCGGTTAGTACTCAAAAGGGAAGGAGGTCAAAAATATGTTTCCTCGTATTTGACTGGAAGTGGGGGCAATAATCATTTGCATGGGCTGCAAATTTTTGCAGGCCAGGAGAAAGCCAGATTTTTTTAAGGCAAGCTACAGAATTGCATTTGGAAGAGTGATGAGATGAGGTTTGCTCTGCAATAGAAGGGAATTTCTCCTACAAATGTGATGGAGTCATAAATTCAGTTTCTGCTAATGATTTATTTATCTTTTCAAAAGGTACAAACTTCCAGTTATAAAATAAATATGACACCAGGCTGTAATGTACAGCATGGTGACTACTGTTAATAATACTGTGTTGCATATATGAAAGTTGCTAAGAGAGTAGATCTTAAATGCTCTCAACCTGAAGAAAAAAGTTTGTAACCATGTATGGTGACAGATGTTAACTAGACTTATTGTGGTGATCATCTCACAATACATACAAATATAGAATCATTTTGTTATACATCTGAAACTAATATGTTATATGTTAATTAAACCTCAATTTACAAAAGTTAAAAGAGAATTGGGATTGGGGTGTACAGGTCAGAATGAATAGCTTCAAGATGTGCAACTTTGGCACATGGGTTATTTCAAGCTAAAAATAATCAAGGCCCAAAAGACTCAGGAAGAAACTCTAACCTCCCCACTAACTGCCTAAAAAGAGTTTAGAGAGAGGACCTACTCCAGACAGGGAACTATCATCACACATAACTACAGTATTATATGAACTAGGTGTGGTAGGTAGACAGGGAGGATTTTAGCAAAAGCTGTTGGTTAAAATTCCTCTCTATGTCCCATTATTTCTGTATGGCCCAGCCAACATTGGTTTACCAAACACTCACTCTTTCATCCTCCTGTAAATAGCTTTCTCTCCCTTTGGAGTCCGAGACTCCTACCCCCTTCTCTGTGGTTCGGGATGACACATATACTTCATTTTGCCTGACTGTCTTTGGAATCTCATCACTATGTGGATTCCTCACATGTATGTAATTAAATTTTATTTTCTCCTGTTTACAGGTCTCATGCCAATTTAATTCTTAGACCAGTTAAAAGAATCTTTAAGGGTAAATAAATTTTTTTCCTCCCTAACAAGGAGAAGGGAGAAAAATGATCTGAAGGAAACAGAGCAAAGAAAGTATTGACAGCCTAGGACTTGAGAGAGAAGAGGGGCAGGTAAAAGTTTTTCTTTATTCTAGTTTCTGTTTCTAGCAAGATGCTGAAGAGGCCCTCCTGCTGGTTCCTCAAAGAGTTACCCTAGGGAAGAAACTTAAGGGGAAATCATCAAAAAGAGAAGAAAAGTGTGAGAACCACTTGTGGTGATAGATGGGGGAATAGGCTTTTCTGAACTGCTGTGTAAGCACAGGGATTTGGAGTTTGGCCTGGCTGGAAGTTACCAGACTTCTTACATGATGGCATTTGAGGGGGGCGGGGTAGTGCTTAAGGAATACTACTCTGGACTCTTCTTTGGACTTGCCTTGTGTCTTCTCTACATGTTTAGCAATTCAGAGCTTGGGTTGAAGTGTAATCAAAGATAAACAAAACTGGGCGCCTGGGTGGCTCAGTTGGTTAAGCGACTGCCTTCGGCTCAGGTCATGATCCTGGAGTCCCTGGATTGAGTCCCGCATCGGGCTCCCTGCTCGGCAGGGAGCCTGCTTCTCCCTCTGAACCTCCCCCCTCTCATGTGCTCTCTGTCTCTCTCATTCTCTCTGTCTCAAATAAATAAATAAATAAAATCTTTAAAAAAGATAAACAAAACTGGAATTAGTTAAAGCAGTCAAAACAGATTTTATTCAGTAACTACTGCAGTAGAGGGAAGAGGTGAGCTCAATTCTGATTTGCTCAGAAGAGAGCAGGTGTTTTAAATGGGGAATATGGAAGCAGGGAGCTGGTGGAGAAATCTGGGAAGAGAAAGATTACCAAAAGCAGGTAAGAAGGTTGGTCAATGTGAATGTAACTAGGTCACCACTGGCATTTATCAAAGTTTGGCTTCTACATTCCCATAGAAACTGAGGCTGAGGCTCCATCCTTCCTGATGACTACATTTCAAAGGAATGGCTTTTAGTTCCTTGAGAAAGACACTCCAGGGTTCTAGGAGATACATATACATCTCAAAGGGACAGAGAAAGGATTTACAATTGTATGCTTTTTTTTTTTTAAACAAATGCACTCTGAAAGGGAAGTCAGGGCCTATCATCAGGTGTTGGCTAGAACAAATGGTAGATTCTTTTGGTAGCCTTTAGTTTTTCCAAATAGGAATGGGGGTGGGGGGGAGACCAGGTTGTCCCACGGATGTGGCCATGCACTGCTAGACACTATGCTCAAGTTCAGTCAAGTCTCTTAGTGCAGGGCTTGAGCTGGAGCCATTCCTGTTGAGAGTTTTTGCAGTTCTCAGTGTCCACAGGAATAAAATCAAGTCTGCCTGGAAGCCCTGTGCTCTTGGAGCATTGAGAAAATAAGAGGAGAGAACTGAACTTCTGGTGTTCATTTTTCCACCTCTCCCTGTCTAAACACCCAAGCTGGGAGTTTACAACCTCAGGAGTGTCTCCTAATGTTTTCCTGCTAGGGTAGAAGGGATGCAGATGGAAGCTGCCACCTGAGGGAGCACAGTGACTGGCTGTGGTTCTGGGATACCTGTTGGTATTCACCTTAGGGCTTATCTACTTCTCTCCACTAAGCGCACTGGGGCTGAGTGAATTGGGTGCTGGCTTTCTCCTGATGTACTGCCTAACGGGGCAGTCAGTACTCTGGAAGGGCCCGGCCTGGGGGGGTTGGGGGGGCAGGGCAGGGGTAGGGCACAAGCCAAAAATAACAAGACATTCTGAGCAGCACAGTTAGTTCAAAAGGAAAACATACCCTGGGATTACAGATTCCAGTGGAAGCAAAAAGTGCTAGAATGACAAAGCAAGAATTTTTAATTTTCTGAAAAATATCGTGTGTAAAAAAAAAAGGTTGAAATAGAGGGTTGAAGAGCAGAATACTGAATTTAGGAATAAAATTGAAGACCAGACTGAGGAAATCCTCCAGAAGGATAGGAAAGGAGACTATAAAAATAAATCAAAAGAAATGAAAGCTGGACACAAAAGTGCTAACACCCAGAATAATAGGACACAGAAAGAAAGAAATGAAGATGAGAAAAATATATGAGGACATATGGAGAATGAATTAACAATTCTCAAAGACTTCAGATTGAAAGGGCCCAGAAAGTGCCAAAGTGGAGAAGGAAAATCTCTTTTAAAACCACACCTGGACATATTATAGTGAAATTTAAAAAAGACAAAGACAAAGACAAAATTCTAAACACAGAAAAAAAGAGCAGATGCCACACAAAGGAGGAAGAATCAGATTGATGTCAGATTTTTCAACAACACTAGATGCAAATGGGTGTTTTCAAAGAATCGAAGGAAAATTACTTTGAACATAGTATTTTATATCCAACAAAATGTCATTTAAATAAGAGTACATGATAAAAACATTCTCAGGCATACAATATTTCAAAAGCTTTGCCACACAAAGACGCATTTAAAACACTTTTAGGTAAGTGCTTAAAAGAAAAGGAAAGAAAAGTCTGGAGATGTTGCAAGAGATATATGAAGTAAAGGTTATCAAATAAATATCTTAGTAATGGTGTTGTTTAAATAATAAAGATAAAAAAACCCAGGAAAATATATCCATAAAAGCCAATTGCTTAGACTCTAGTTTAGTGACTAAGTTTATCATGCATATGAACACCTGGAGCTCCAGTTTACTTGTGGATTCTGATTCAATAGGTCTGCAATGGGGCCCAAAATTCTACAATTCTAGTTAAGTTCCCAGGCGTTCTGATGCTGCTATGCTGCTAGTCCTTTGATGACATTTTACGTAAAAGCTAGGGACTAGGATCAACAAGATGGGTGTTGGAAGGAGTGGGAGACAAGGAAGGAGAGAACACTTGCTTTATTCAGGGTAAGACATAGCTTCAATTAAGAAAATAAGACAGGAGTAAAAAGAAATGTAGGAAAAGATGGGCACATTGAAATAACAAATTAAATGGTAGCAATAATAACAAAGATATCAATAATGACAATAACTATAAATAGAAGAAAACTACCAATTCAAAGATACAGATAAGTGAATTAGGTAAAAAGCCCAGATTTAAATTTAAAGGATTTATGTGAGAAACATTTAAAGCATTAGGACATGCAAAAGTTCAAAGTAAAAGAATGGGGAGAACAAGACCTATCAGGAAAACCCCAATCAAAACAATATTGATAGGGGTGCCTGGGTGGCTCAGTCGATTAAGTATCTGCCTTCAGCTCGGGTCATGATCCCAGGGTCTTGGGATTGAGCCCCACCTTGGGCTCCCTGCTCAGTGGGGAGCCTGTTTGTCCCTCTCCCTCTGCCGCTCCCCCCACTTGTGCTCTCTCTCTCAAATAAATTAATTAATTAAAAAAAACCAATGTTGATAGCTATATCATACTAAATAAAATATACTTTAAGACAAAAAAAAAAATGTCAGGACTGTCTGAGTCGTGCCACAACAGAAAGGTTTAATCCACCAAGGAAATATAATAATTTTACACATGTATACACCAATAAAATAAGCTCGAAATATATATATCCTTATTATCCTTGCAACTGGTGAATCACTAAATTCTACCCCAAAACTAATAATACAGTATATGTTAACAAAATTGAATTTAAATAAAGAATTTTTAAAAATTGATAGTACTGTATTAATAAACTTGCTATTATAGTGGAGAATTTCAATACACCTCTCTTGACTATTCACAGGTTACACAATAAACAATTCAGCAAAGATACAGAAAAAATAAGTAACACAATTAACAAGATTAATTTAATGGAGATATATAGAGAGAGAGACAGACAGAGAAACTCAGGTAGTTATTTCTGTGTCTCTTAGGGAATATACAGTTTTACTTGCACATGTGAAATATGTATAAAAAGTTGATCATATAAAGAAATCCTCAAAAAATTTCACATCTCATATCGAACCATAATACAATTATGTTAGATGATTTTAAAATTAAAAGTATCTCTGAACATATATGGAAATTTAAAACACACACAAGACTAAATAACTCTTCAAGAAAAAATCACAGTGAAATTTGAAAATTAAAAAAAATGAATGAGAGAAACACTACATATCAGAACTTATGAGATATGATAAAAGTGCTTTGAGGCAGACTTAATAGCTTCAAACACTAATATAAAAAAGAAAAAGAATGACTTGTGTATCTTTCTTAAGATGTTAGATTGATAGAATAAATCCAAAGTAAGTAGGAGACAATAGATAACAGAAAACAGGATCTCAAAGAGATATCTGCAGTCCCACGTTATCTGCAGCATTATTAGAATAGCCAAGATATGGAAAAATCTAAGTGTCTGTCAACAAACGAATAGATAAAGAAGATGTGGTATATATTTACAATGGAATATTATTCAGCCATAAGAAACAAGGAAACTGCTCTTTGAGACAACATGGATGGGCCTTGAGGGCTTTACGCTAAGTAAAGTAAGTCAGACAGAAAAAGACAATTACTGTGTGATCTCATTTATATTTGGGGTCTAAAAACGCCAAACTCCGAGAAACAGAGAGTAGAGGGGTGGTTACCAGGGGTTGGGGGTGGGGAAAATGGTGAGATATTGGTCAAAGGGTACAAACTTCCAATTAGAAGATTCATAAATTCTCAGTAATATACAGAAAAGAAAGGATAATTATGTGACAGGATGGAGAGATTAGCTAATGCTATAGTGGTAATCAGTGTGCAATATATACATGTATCAAATCAAGACACTGTACACCTTAAACTTATACAATGTTATGTGTCAATTATATTGCAAAGCTGGAACAATTAAATCTGATTTTAAAAAAAGAATAGCAGAAATAAAAATAAAAGACGAAAATACAATTAGAAGGTCAACAAAATATATTATGATTGCAATGGGGGATATAATCACAGATAAAGAAAATATTAGCTAGAATCCAGTCCTCACATGTGTAACTCCAGGGTGAGCCCTAGAGTTCATTAACAACTTTATGGGCTCTCTCTTCTGAATTCCTGCTCCTTGCAATCTTTCTGGTACTTCTCTGTTCTCAGTTCCCACCCTTTTTGTTTCCCTGGCCAGAAACCTGGAGTTCTAATTACCCAACCCTGGCATGCTCTTCTGTGGACTTTCGTGATTAGACCATGGTCTGGCATGAGCGGACAGGGGACAGAGCGAAAACAAAACTAACAAAACAAAACAAAACAACAATGGTTTGTCCTCCCCTCTTGGAACTGCAGAACAGAGATTTCCTCCCAAGTTTTCAAGTCTCACTGGTTCCAGCAACTGCAGCTACCACGCCCACCGCCACCACCACCACTGGATGAATTGGGGACTGGGGCACAACAGAATGGAGAAAGGGAGAGAAAAGTTGCGGGATCATGGGGACAGATTTCCAAGGAGCATTGGTTCCTCTTCCCAGTCCTGGAGCTCCCTCTCTGGCCTCATTTCCATGTCCTGGTTGTGTTGACCTCAGTTTGGGAGATAGCAAAGGGGGAAAAAAATGATCAACTCAATACAAATTCAGTCGTACTTCAGATTCTGGTGTTCATTCCTGATCTGCCTACAACTATTCCCTTTCCAGGGTTTCAAGTAGTTGTCCCACGCATTCTGTCCAGGTTTTAAAATTGTGTTCAGTGGAAGAGCAAGAGTAAAGTGTCCTTATTGCATTTTATCCAGAACTGGAATGAATATCCTTTCATAAAGTTAAAATAATTGAAATGTAAAATCTGTATTCTTAGAGAGTACCTATAGATGCAATAAAACTATATGACAAAAAAATCAAAGGAATAACGCACATGGGATTCAGGATGATGGTTTTTGTAAGTGGGGGGAGGAAGATGGATAAGTTGACAGGGGTACCGTACCATATGCTTTATATAAGTTAATATCAAGTTGCTTACTTTTGTTTTGGATGGTGCTTTCTCAAGCATGTCTAACTTCATGAGAGACAACTAACCAAATAAGTGCATAAATGAAACTGGGCTGCACAAAGACCAATAAAAATGACTATTAACCAAGATTCATAAACAATACGATTTTGTATACCTGAGAGGCAAAAAAGAATGAAAAGGGAGGAACAAAAGAAGAAAAACATTTTTTTCTTGCCTTTGAATGGGTCAGAAGCTATAGATCAGGGTAGACTAAGCTACTAACAAATGAACCTGAAAGCTCTGTGGCTTATAATGAAAGCTTGCTTCTTATTCACACAAAGCCCAGGGCTGATGCTCCTGGTTATGCCGCGATGACTAGGACCCTTCCTTAGCAATGACTAGGGAGCGTGGATCCCTCCGTCTTATGATTCCACCATCCTGAAGGCCCCTCCCTCAAGCCATGCATATGAAGAAGGCCTACATGAAAACAAAGACAGAGGGAAAAGACCGCTCTGGAGATTTTAGCCATCTATTCTGGAAGATGTGTGCAACCCGTCTGTCCACAATCCATTAGGGCCCCAGCTAGATGCAAAAGGACTAGGAAACATCTTGTTTTTAAGTATTTAAGAAGGAAATGCAATAAGCTCCCTCCAGGACCAGCTCTACTATCACTTATTCTGGTTTTTTTTTTTTATTCTTATGTTAATCCCCATACATTACATCATTAGTTCTAGATGAAGTGTTCCATGATTCATTGTTCGTGCACAACCCCCAGTGCTCCATGCAGAACGTGCCCTCCTCAACACCCACCACCAGGCCAACCCATCCTCCCACCCCCCTCCCCTCTAGAACCCTCAGTTTGTTTTTCAGAGTCCATCTTCTGGTTTATTTTAATATCCTTCTAATAGCTGCTACACACATACACACCACACAAAGACACTAACACAAACTGAGTATGGGCATCCAGTTATTAACAACATCTATAATATCCTTCTAGTCTCCTGTATGATTTACTTAAAGAGTTGTTTTTCTCAGTTTAAAAATTAGTTCAGAAGGCCATACAGGTATTTACATAATGTTAACACATCCTTCATCGTACTATTCTTAAGTGTTCGAAAAATTGAAATATTAACGTTTTTCCTTGAAAGGTATAATTTCATCACTTCTCTCTTCATTTAACAGAAACATAATAATTCCCTTAGATCTCCTGTGGGAAAAAGATAAACAGAGCAGAGCGATGCACAGAACCAAGAATAACACACTCTGCTGGGGAAAATTGCACTCACCATTTTTGCTGAACTGCTACTAACTCTTTCGTTTACAGATGGCCATTATTAAGAATATTAAGTCAATAAAGGCAACATACAAGCCAAACATGAAAGTGATCATTTTGGCTGAATGTGGCATAAAGGAGATAATCAGATGTTTCAGTGGCAGATAAGAGTAGTGATTAAGAGGAGGTACAATTTCCAGCTTCGCCACTCTGAGACACTGAGCAAGCCATTAATAGTCTCTGTGCCTTGGTTTCCTCATCTGTAAATCAGCCATCACAAAAGTACCCATTTCTTTTGAGGATTAAGTGAATTAACACTCATAAAATGCCTCCAAAGGTACCTGGCACGTAATAAGTACTGAATAAATGCTAGCTATTATCATTTCACAAAAGAATTAAACAAAGCTTTGATTGACACTAAAAAGTCAAAGGCATGATTATCTTAATTATTGAGTTCCTATTCTATGTTAAATTATACTAAATTAATTATGTTTCAAAAAGAGAACCCCATTTATTTCCTGAAAACATCTTTTAAAATAAACAAACGTTGCCTTTTCATATCCATTTCACAGGAAGACCCCCATATTTTAATATAAAATATTTAGCTTTCACAAGTATCTGCCAACAGTTTATTAATTTTATTGATTATTTTTAGTAATGTAGCATTGGTGTGGGAGTTAGGCTTTCTCTTTCTTCTGGTTTTAAAACAAACTTTTTTTTAAAACTTGTTAATGAAATATGAAATATATACAAAAGTCCACACATTATATGCATACAGCTCAATGAATTTTCACGGTATAAATACATCCAAGTAACGAACATCGGGATCCAAAAAAACCCAGAACATCACCAGCACCCCCAAAGCTTCCCTTGTGCATCCTAGATTAGATTAGTTTTGTCCTTTCTATAAATGCAACCTTACAGGATGTACTCTTTCGTGTCTACCTTCTTTTATTCGACATTATATTCCTGAGATACAAATATATTTTTGCAAAAAGCTGTAGATTGTTAGTTTTCATTCCTGTATAGTAGCCTGCAGTATGAATCTACCATAATGTATTCCCCCATTCTACTGCTGATGAGCATTCCAGCAGTTTTCAGCTTGGAATTTTTTTCAATGAAGCTGCTGTGAACTTTCTAGTGCATGTTTTTGGTAAACACATGTATGCATTTCTGTTGGATAGATACCTAGAAATAGAATGGATGGCATCATCGGTTATACGTATGTTTAGATTTAATAGGTAGGCACTTTTGAAAAGTTTTCCATGGTTGTTGAAGCCGTTTTTACTTGATCATGAGTAGATACAAGGTTGTAGCTCCTCCAATTCTTTGCCCACAATTTCTATTGTCCATTATTTCATTTTGAACATTCTGGTGACTGTGTCATAATATTGCCTTGTGGTTTAAATTTACATCACATCATGTCTAGTGAAGTCCGTTACCTTTTTATACATTCGTTTACCATTTGGGTATCCTCTTTTACAATGTGTGTAAAACAGACTTCCTCAATTGGCGAATGTCTTTCAGTATTATGTTCATTATTATTATAACTAGCTGCTTAGAAGACGTAGAATCACCTACCTGGCTTGCAATGAACAAAGTTGGACTGGTCCCGAGACCATGAGTAAAGAATACTCCCATATTCTAGTCAGAGATAGGGCTAGTCCTAATCAAAAACAACACCAGTTTACTAAAAAGAAAAAAAAATGCAAGCAAGCAATATTACTTGAAGGGCTGGTTCCCTTCAACTCTACAGCTAATATAACAAAAACAAAACACTAACAAAAATAAAAACATCGGGTGGTGCACCCGGCTGGCTCAGTCAGAAGATTATGCGACTCTTGATCTTGGGGTCATGAGTTTGAGCCCCACGTTGGGTGTAGCGATAACTTACATAAACTTAAAAAAAAGAGAAGGAAACAAAAATAAAAACATCCTTGTCTCCATTTACACCACTATAACATTCTCTGGGAAAGAAAAGAAATGAAAACAAATTAAAGGTGAAATGAAACAAAGCATGCTTCTCTCAAACACGTACTATGTGCATATGCTACAAGACCCCCAGGAGAAGGTTACCCTATTAACTTCAGGTTTTACAGGAGAACATGGAGACACAGAGAAAGCAAAGAATTTTCTCAAGGCTAGGCAGTGATAGGTCAGGATTCAAACCAGATCTGATTATATCAGCTATCTCTATTATGTCCTCAATTTATCTTTTTAAAGAAAAGGCTGACAGGCAATATGGCTGAGTCGTGCCAGAAGAGAACTCCTACCACTTCCTTGTTTTGTGAGTTTAAATAACTATGTCATTTGGCCGTGTGAGACTCAATTTCGTCTGACTGAAATAAAGAAATTATTCAAGGTTATCTCTAGAGCCCCCTTCAAAAACGGATTCTATGATTTTAAGCGCTTTTCGATTTCTACTACCAGGACCAGTGCTGTTTCCTTCCAAGTAGAAGAAAAGTGGGGCGCCTGGGTGGCTCAGATGGTTAAGCGTCTGCCTTCGGCTCGGGTCATGATCCCGGGGTCCTGGGATCGAGTCCCGCATTGGGCTCCCTGCTGGGCGGGGAGCCTGCTTCTCCCTCTGCCTCTGCCTCTCTGACTCTCATGAATAAATAAATAAAACATTTTTTAAAAAAAAAGAAAAAGAAAATTGGTCTACTCAGATGTTACTCTTCATTCCCAGTCTTCACTCATTTTCTGATTTTCATTTTGCTCATCCCTCAAGGTCAGTGAAATGACACATACCTGTTTGATCTTGCCTGACTCTTTGAGGCTGAATTCTGATCTCTCCTCTCGTACTCACCACGTTGTGTAGCACATGTGTTGTTGATAGGTCTCTCTCTACTGCTAGACTTGAGGTCCTTAAGGACAGACACTGTGCCTCAGTCATCCCTACAGCCCCAACACCTGGTGCTGTCAGTGCTGTCTGGCATGTGGCATGACAGAGAAATGGAGAAATGAACATATTTTCTATTTCAGCTTATACAGGTTGACGATTTAAAAGCTAGAGATGGGGAGGGGTGCGCCTGGGTGGCTCAGTTTGTTAAACATCTGCCTTCGGCTCAGGTCATGATCTCGGGCCCTGCTCAGGGAGAATCTGCTTCTCCCTCTGCCCCTCTTCCCCCCACCCCCACCCGCTTCATGCTTGTGCTCTCTCTCGCTCGCTCTCTCAAATAAATAAAATCTTTAAAAGCTAGAGATGGGACCTCTATGATTATTTCTTGTTACCCTCTGTCTTAGGTTCCCAGACACCAAGCACAGGTGTGATTACAGGCAAAGTCCCAGTTTGGCCTTGATTTCACAAGGGACCTCTAGAATGTAACTTGTGCCTCAGAGTCCCTCTGAACTATAGTCAAAAGAGCAAGGGGTTCATACTCCCATATCAGTCAGTCACTGGCTAAGGTGGAGGAGGGTTGTAAACACCCGGCCCTTCCAACTCTCATTACAGGCAAGTCGAGCAGCACCAGTAGCCCAAGAACAGTGGTTCAAGAGGTTCCCACTGCTGGCCTTAAATGCAAGGCACAGAGAAGAGAGTGATGGCTGTGAGCATACGAAAGAGGGTCTGGGCTGAACTTTTGACAGTGCCTGCTTTACCCTTTTCTCCCATTCTATTTCCATCTGAAAAATATTATAAATCTAGTATATTTAGGATACACTGGTATTTGATTCCATATTTTATGCTCTGAAACATTAGCTCATACCACTCTCCTCCTTCACTAAACTATTTCATATGCCTTAATTACCATGAAGTGCCCCGAATCATTTCAGTGGAAGTGGTCCTCCATGTATATATAGTAATACCATTTCATTTAATTTCCCAAACCCAGAAGACTTTTAATTCTGCCCTACCTCTTCCAAATCATTCAAGGCTGGAAAAGTTATTGTCATTTTACCTGCTTTGACCATAATATCTGAAGCCATTTGTGTGGGTATGTGATCAATTTGAAGTCAAATACACCGCCACAGGTCATGCGTCCTGGATATCATGAAGCTTGATGGAAATACATATAAAAAGTAGCAAGTGGTTTGTTTCAGTAGAACCATATGCAGAGATCAGAAATTCACCAAGAAATAGGGCTTTTAACTCCTGAGTTCTCGTCAGATTCCAATAAAACAAGCTTTAGGAGAGCAGCAAGCTTGCCTAGATAGACCCACAGTGATATCTCAGGACCTCCAACCGTGCCTGGCACATAGTGGGATTTCAGGGCACATTCCCTGAATCAATTACAATTTTACCCACCTGAAATATTGTTCTGTAGTTTTATTTAAACTAGTTGTCAGCATGGAATGACTTCTGCACTCCCTTCTGAAAGTGGGTGAATTTCCATGGTGAGCAATTCCTCTACATACAGTTTGCAAATCATTTTGGGAACCTTCCAAATGAAAGACACTGTATAAATATACCCTCCCACCGGCAGCCAGCCGGCTTTCTACCGGGGATGCATTTACATCACTTATGTACATAGTGTTTCATTTGGGGCATTGCTTTTATTTTTATGACCATAAAGGAAATATTCACAGTATGAACAATAATGTAAAGTGCATTCAAGAAGATATATATTTGTATATTTTTATGATTTGAAACTTAGATATCTGAAAGAAAAGCAGACATGGCATTTTTCTTTCCCATTGCTGTTTGCTTTTTCATAGCATTCTTTATTATTTCTGAACTTTATGGTAGAATTTTGCTGAAATGCTCAAGTCTTTGTCTGCACATCATTTGAGAATATGTGGTGGTGCGTTCAAATGAATGTTGCTGGCAAAAGGTCTGAAAATGAAGGGTGCTTGATTTTGCATTTATTCATATCTGTAATAATAGTTTGCTTTAGTGTTGCCTTTTTGTGCATGGAGTCCTCTGTAAGGGGAGAAAGAGAACAGTAAGCAACTTTAGGTATAAAACATACTTTCTAAGTAACTTAGCATGATAATGGGGACTTGCACAGAGAAAAGAGACTTTGAAGAGACATATTTTAGCCTTTATAACAAAAGGGGGGCTGATTCCATAGAACATTACTGGAGAGCTAGACTTTGAATTTATCTCATACAGAAAATGTTTAATGAACTTTTGGAATAAGTTGCCAACAGAGTTAAATCAAAACCTCGATAAATTATGTACTTACCTACACAAAATCATCTGCATGCAAAAGATGAACGGAATTATAACTCCTTAATTTATACATTTCCATAATTAATTAAGTCTAAACAGAGTGAAATATCCCACGTTAGACCTATTTTCCAGATAGTCTAGCCTTAATTTCATTAGATTTAATTTCATTAAAAAGAGGAGCTACTGTGAATATTCAGAGTATTTTTTGCATAACAAAACATCCAAAAAGGTAGATTAAATAAAACTCTTGCTCACTGAGGGATGATGTGAAATGTGGACAATTAAATGTAGGCTACCAATGGTTAAAGGCAGACTCAGTAAGAATTTGAGTTCATTTCCTGTGTTCACAATTCTCTCTCATACATGCAAAACCTGGTATTTTCTCACTTTTTACTGCTAAAACAATGAAAGTGATTTTTGAAACCCTAGCTATAGGGTAGTAATGTTGGGAAATAGCTCGCTCAGGTTATTTGTGGCTTATAAAGGAGATGTTATTGCGTTCTCCATCTCCTCAGTCAGAATATTATTGTAGCTAAACTCTAATTTCATACTCCCAGTAATACCAGCTTTGTTTCATTAAAATGAATTTCTTATTTAAAATATCTTGACATTCTTCTTTTTTATTATGAGAAAATAAAACAGCAGTTCCTTCAGTTGAGAGAAGCTAGAAGCATGGAATTGATCTGCAGCCAGTTTTTACTACAAACCCCATAATGCTTTGGATTATAGCCTACAATCCCCACACTGCAGCACCAAACTTACTGTTAACCATCCCGATACTGGAAAAGAAAAAGAACAGAACATTTGAGAAGAACTTTGTAACATGCAAAGATTCTGCTCGAATAGTAAATTATTAATTTTGGCAGTGTTTTCAGATTTGTTGGCCTTTTTCTTTACTAAAAAAGTCATATTTATGAATACGTGCACTATTTTTTCATCCTGAACGTAAGGTCATTTATTCTCAAACAATGTGCCCAGGTATCGACTCCCCTTGTCAAAGCCTCTTTTACACCCAGCATTGAGTTGTGTAGTTTTTTAGTCCCCCCCCAACTTTGGAGGGAGGTCAGCTTTTTTCAGATTTTAAAATAAAATCACAATACATTGTTTAATGCTCTAAACATCTGCAAATGAAAATTTGGTGAAGTAATTAAAATTCTTAATTAGATGCACCTTGCAGCTGCTGTTAGTCTTAATTGGCGATAATGCAGCTACATTTTGTTCTGACACATATCTTCAGAAGAGTTAGAGAGAGAACTGAAGGGAGGCAAGAGGAAAATGTTCCCACACAGTTCAAGATAGTTCGCACAAAGAGGATCCCATGGCAACAAACAGCGAGGCCCGCAGTTGGCTCTGAGAGATCCAGGAATAGACAATGCTTCACCTTGGATTCAAACAAATACTTTCCTTCCTGGATCTGAAGAGAAAGCATTTTAAATCATCTCTTGCAATAAGATTTAAATGGTCAAATGTTCACCTGTGTCTTTAATACACTTTTCAAAGCATCTGGAGAGTCTCTGCATACAGCCCATGTCAAGGTAATAATCAGGACTCATGCTCTGTGCAAAGTCACAAACTGGCCAAAGCCTTGCAAATAAAGGACTTGATTTTTGTACCATATGGAGCTGGAATGGACCTTGGCAACCTGTGTTTTTACAGACAAGGAAACTGAGGCCAAGAGAAATTTAAGTGATTCCCTCGGGAAATTATGGCTACTTAGGAGTAGAAATTAGACTCAAATCTAGGATTTGAGCCTACAGTCCAGAACTTTTACTTCTACACTTGCTTGAAGCAATTAAATTTGTTAATTGTGCCCCTCCCAGTCTGCTTGAGGTCTAGTTCTTCACTTAAATGGGTCAGCTGAAGGACTGTGATAGGTGTTGAAAATACAGCTCACCGGCTGTGAGAAGAGGAGAATATACCTCCCCTTCACCTCAGGTCCTCGGTTTACTCTGGATTAGAGCATGTGGGGAAGGAGCAGGAGGAAGAGAAGGACTGGCACACAGGAGGTTAATCTGGGTGAGTTACCACCAGGGAAACCGTGTATGTCAGCCTTGCCCGCACACTTTAACCGGATCTTCCCTCACCTTGGATTGAAAATTTCAATATAATGCTCCCTCCTTAAAAATACAAATTGACCGCCCTTTCGTCTCCCAGTCCCCATCAGCCTCACCTGTGCCCTGACCGAGTTTGGCTTGCATTCGTTTAGCTCGCGTTTCACCGAATCCGTGCACGCGTTTCCTTGATCTTCAATTGTGTCTTACTCTCCAAATTAAATGAAGACCCAGTTCTCCAGGGCCCAGGCTGCTTTACCTATTTATTGTTTTATGTGGGGCTCATCCTCTTAAACTTTACATTACAAAAGCTTGTGGGAGTGGGTTAAGGTTTTCTAGAACGGGGGCTACAGGTGGTGTCTGGGAAAGGTCGAAGAGTGGGGCGAGGGAGGGGTGGTGACTGCAAAAGTGTTTCTCAGTCCTTTAAATGCCCTGCCCACCCCACTGTCAGAAACTGACACTGTGGTTGCCGCGTAAGCATTAACCCTGCCCTAGAGTCTTGCTTCTCCAAGTGTGGTCCATACACCAGCAGCATTATGATGGCTCAAGGACCAGTTTATTAGAAATGCGGACTCTGAGAACTCGCTCCAGACTTAACTGAATCAGAATCTGCATTTTAACAAGACACCCAGGTGATCATGCCTACGTTCAAGTTTGAGTAGTACAGAATCCAAGGTGGGTATTATACTACCCCAAGGTAGTATAAAGGGCAAGGATCTTAAACTGCGCAAATTTCCCAGTTTAATTGACCGGAACCTACTTGGTCCCTCTTTTCCCGTTAGGACTCCATCTCAGAATCCTGCGGCGAACTCGGTTACGCGGTGGAGGGGAGGAGGATCCTCTTCAGTCTCCTCCTCTCTGAGCCCCGCCCCCACCCCCACGCTCCCAGAGAGCCTTCCACCAGCACCCACCTCCCAAACCCCTCTCCCTTAGGGAAAATAACGCTCCTCCCCACTGAAAGAGCGGCGGCCTGAAGGGTTACCGCCTGAAGGACTTACAGTTTACATATCAATACAGGCTGAAGCACTTTGCAAAACTGCCCTTTAGAAACAATTATCACCTTGCCCCCTGAGGTTCGGAGCAGTCCCCTCCCCTCTCGCACCCCGCTCAAAGTGATATTGAGAATGGTTCTGTGGGGGCAGGGGTGCAGGGACAGAGGGCGATCGCGCGCTATAACAAATGTGCTTTAAAGAGAAGAGACGAAAAGGAGGTTACTGTGAGCGTGTCAGTTTAGGCATCGCTTTCTGTACCTTTCTGCCTCCTAGAGAAATGGAACCCTAAATCTAAGGTGGCTTCCGCAGGAATGGATAAGCGTCCCCATTTGCCGTCCAGTTTTGCCTGGAAAGACAGATTCCCGTTATTTGAGGCCTCTCGGGGTCTTTTCCAAAAGATTTCCAAGCTACCCTCCTTTCTCTTTAGTCCTCGGAAAACTAAAACTCTCAAAGCGGTGGCGTTCTGTGGATTGGCTAGTACTAAAATATCCATTGGGTGGCAGTAACACTATCCTCTTTATGACTTGCAGCAAACCCAGAGAATGCATTCAATCAAATGAACCGATCTTGTAGAAACACTGGAATCATTTATGCATTGCAGTTTCTCTTTCTTGTTTTCGCTCCTTCTTTCCTGGGATATTTTGAGTGGATTGTGGCTATTAATCAAGATCTCGAGCTATTCGTGGTTTGCTTGTCGTTTTCGCTCAGGATTAGCATCATTCAAGGCAAACGCAAACCTGCTTTTTTTCCCCCCACTCTTTTCTGAAAAATCATTTTTGGGGGCTGCTGAAGAGAGCTAGGACCCAGGAGACACCTTCCCAAACAGCAGGGGTTGTGTGCTTTCACACAGCAGTACTGTACAAGGAAAACCCCGTCGGATCTGTTATTGCGGGATACTTGTGAAATATACATAGGATTCTTTCTTATGGCTGCATCCCGGATCTGGAAATTTTACTTGGGGACCAAGAGGATCTGAAGGGCTACATGTATACAGAAGATTTGCAAGCAAGATTCCGATTCTTGTTATAGAGCTCGCAGACTTCCTCACTTACCGGCCTTTTTCCTTCCTCCTTTTTTAAAAAATTTCTTCCCTCTTTTTCTGCTCTCTCCTCTCTCAGTGTCCCCTTTTCTATCTGCCTCTTCTTTTTTCTCCTAGTCGTCTTCCCCCCCCCCCCCTTGCTCTGCACCTGGATTGTATCTTCACCAAACAATCGGGCACTTTGAGAACTAACTGGAGGCAGTCTTGTAGGGAAGAGCTGTATGGAATTATCTGCTTTTATGGTGAACTTGGCATTTGTGAATGGGCATCTTGTTCACGATATTAATTGCTAGCAAAAACAAGAAAAAGAACACAGGAGTAAAACGTGGATTTTTCTGAATACGCATTGTGATGACCAGCAATTACCTTGCCGACTGATATCCAGAGGAGAATAATTTGGAAGACTGTTGTGGGTAAGGTCATTTTCTATATGCAAACCCATCAGTGGTGTGAGCAAACTTGGGTGTTTGTAATGGGAATGGGTGACTTGGATGATTGCTGCATCGCACTGATGGCTGTGATGTGGCCGTTATTGGCACTGAATGGAATAACTGCAGTTGGGCGTGTTGGTGTGTGTGCATGTGCGTGTGTGTGTGTGTGTGTGTGTATAGGTCTGTATTCTGAGTGTAATTGAAAATAAATCAAAGCATCACTTCCCCCTCCAATTATTTTGATATGGAAGAGTGTCTTGAATTAATTCCGGGTAGACACTCTATTGTTTCGATGCAATATTTGTGGCTCCTGTGTTCTGGAAGGGGTAGCAGCAGTGAAAGGAACACTTACTGAAGAGCCCCATTTAAAATGAAAGGAGCTACTCTTTATTCATTAAAAGAAATATGTTTTCAACTCAGTGCAGCATTCTGCTGCATTTCACAGCCGCAATGGGACCAGGGACATCCCACTTGTCAAGTTCTTAAACTTTAAGGTGATAATCGTTGTTAATTATTCTCTAGGTTGTGATTATGGGAGATTATTAAGTACCCTGGGCTACTTTTTTATCCACTGGATTATCGTTTGGAATGAAAAGAAAAGAAAAGAGAAAGCTGAAAATGATGAGCAAAATAGAGAATCGTGCAATATTATTTTAAATATCACCGAATGCTTTCTTTCTCAAGTTCAATAGCCCAATAATATAATTATTTACCTAATACCCTAAATAGCTGAAGCTGCGACCCACGTGCAGGGGAGTTGAAGGTCTGGAAGCAGAGACCATCCTTCTATTGCAATGCAGCCAGCTTTGGAAATGCAGGCAATTACACACTTCCCTTAACCTTAAGTTGAGGATGTGTCCTATCTGCTACATCTATTCTACCCTTTCAGTAAAAAGTTAGAGACTAGACCACGAAGGATGTTTAAGCATATTCTGCCTGGGAAATGGGATAAAAAAATCAATATTGATGACGTGGTTCAGTGCACTGTACTGCAATGCTAAAGTCCCATATTCAGTACCTATGATGAGAGAATGGAGCATTTACATGTGTTATAAATCTCACCTGGTAGATTGATCTGAAGGGGAGGGGAGAAGATATGTGGATATGTAGGAAGATGGATGGAAGTCGTGCATAATCGGTGATTATGTAACTTCATTACATCAGCGAGCTTCAGTCAACGATAGTGAGATGAAATGATTGTATAGAGGGAGGCTCCATCACCCTGTTAACTTTTGAAGGCTTGTAACAGCTAACAGAGGAGGAGGAGGGCAGACAGAGATTAGCTCCGAGGGTCCTGTAAACCCTGATCTCTGTGGCAAATTTAGCATGAGTTTTCTCATAGTGAGTTTCTGAGGGACAGCAGATCTATGTAACCTTTAGAGCTGGACAGGACCAATTTTAGCCACACCCGTGGAGAGTCAAAATGAGTCCGCAATGTTTCACAAGTGCCCCGTTGTGTAATTGGGGCTGATGATCCCAGCCAAGGTCATAGTTCTGTACCCTATGATTGACATACATGACCCCAACTGAGCAGAAAGTTAAATTGGTTGAAATGAAGACAGTGAGCAGAATGACTATTCAGGGTCCTCTTGCATTTTGCCTGGTGGAGCTTAATGCAGATTTCAGCCTGGTGTTTCCCTCATAAAAAACGATTGCTTCCACAGTGTGTCAGAAGTGAGTGTTGTGTACCTTTATCTTTGCCTTGACAGACCTCTTTCTGGGCCATTTTAACCCTCAGAGAAAAGAGAAGTAAAAACCTTCCAAGGTAATAATACCTTGTTAAATTAGAAAATAAATGGCAATGAGTTCATTATTAATACAAATCTCAAAAATAAAGAGCAATCAATTTTCAAGTTTTACTTCTTGAATGGCTTAAGGGACATGTTGCAGTCGCCTGTGACTTTTACCATGAGATGAGATAAATGTACTGTGCTTGCTATACAGAGGGGGGGAATACTGCAGAACAAAATGTCATTTACCCTGATGTTTTATTTGGACTTGCGATTTTTTTTAAAAAAAGAGGATACACATCAGCTCCTTTTTGGCCTTCTAATGTTTCGGGATCTGTTTTTCCCTCAATAGATTCTAAATTCCCTCAAAATGCAACTCTGCTGAAATCCTAACCCTGTGGAATTAAATTGTCTTTTCATCTAGTTGTGCTATTTCCTATTTCCCTTTACATTTATTTTCCCAAGAAGGCTAAGGGACTTTTCTAGCATGGAGATGAGATGATTCTGTTTTTCCTGTGGAGTCAGGTGCAGGATCTAGACATCTACTAAGTAACTTTGCGAAGATCTGCTTACCCCAAATCAGGATGGTGGAATGGTGGAATGAAATTTTGAGCTCCGATATTTGAGACCACTTTAATATTTCTGCAGGACGTGCCTAAACATTGATGTATTGTGCCAGTGGATTTGGAGGTTTGGTGTTCATATTGTGGAGAAAATTGGATGTGAAGTTAACTCCTGATTCCTTCCTTCAGGGGTCAGGGTAACACTACGGCTGCTTCCAGGCTGTTAGTCTCCAACTACGTACAGAAATACAGTCTGTGATGATATTTCATGTATTCCTTATTGTAATATTTTATAAATGACTTCCTCATTTGTTTTCTGACATATGCCACACATATGTTACCAAACAGGGCATATTCTGGAGGCTTTATAAGCTCGGTAGGGGAGAGAAATAATGCTAGAAAGAAAAAGAAGTCTCTGAAAAAAGATACTGACCATCAAACATACGGACCCATGTAATTGCTGTCCTTTTAACTTGAAGACTGCATATATTCACATTAGGAAAGATAGTTTTGGTCATTTTAATGGCACTTTGTAACCTGTTACTTTCTTTTCGTAGACGATTATGTAACCGAGGCAGGTTATAGCATTTTTCTTCAGTATCCTACAAATCAGTAATAAAAGCCTTTGCTTAATAGGAAAGCACTTAAACATGAAGGCAGGGAATAATTTAAAATATCTATTTCTCTATTTCATTGCCCTTTTATCAGCCCAAGTTATGTAGTTAGATTAGAAAATATTTGGGGAAGATAGCAGAAGAAATACCATTTATAAATATGAAAGTACTCATTTTATTTCCTGACTATTTGCTTCAGTAAAGTCAGGATGTCTAGCTGATAAGTAATCACAACATTCCTCAAACTAGGAAAAAAATTAAAAGAGATGTTTATTATGTTTGCAGTGTATGTGAACAAATCATGTTATTGTTAAAATGACATTTAAGAACAACTGAACTTTTAGGATTAATTTAAGATTTATATTTCAGATTCTTTTAGTCTGTTACAAACTGAAGTGTTTGGGATCTATTTTGTCTCACAACAGATATGATCTTTGCTGTTTGGTAAATCTCATGTTTTTATAAAGCAGACTATAAAATGTGTGGCACCCAAAGCACCCAAGTGTTGATTAATAAGATTTAAAAGCAAGTTTTCTGGTCATGCTCAACTTACAAAGCATCATTGTAATAGCACCATTTGGGCAGCTATAGATAAGACCGTGTCAGCATTTTTATTATTAAATTCCAATCCTATTTCCATTAGTTGTATCAGGAATGTCAAAGAGGAAGGAGCCCAGCTCTAAGAGACATCCAGGTATTGTGGAATTTGGGGCTGAGTCAGAGGGCCCCTGTTGCACTTCAGGCTCTGTCAGTGCCTTGTGACTTCTGACCCTGCGTTTCACCTCTCAGGATTCAAGATAATCCTTTGAAATCAAGAATCCTTTAAAATAGGATAGTTAACATTTTGCACTCAAGAAAGAAGACGTATGTCTAAGGGCTCACCATCCAGCCATGCCTTAGAAATATATGCAATTATTATTAAGGGTTCCCCAAAGTTGTATGAATTTAGCAGTGCATTTTTTCCTCATACTCTTATTGTAAATCTTTGTAGGCTCTCTCTAGTCCCAATTACAGTTAGCTGGTAGGTAGTATTGTTCAGTGAGTAAGTAACAGACGAACTGAAGGCTTTGGTTGCTAACTTTCACTCAGTACTCCATTTTTTCAGAAGTACTCATATGGGAATATAGTTGCCTTAAGTAACTAAAAAAACAGTTGGTTTTGAATAACATTCAAAGAATGGTAACTAAGGGTTTTGTGTGTGAGAGTGTTTTCAGCTGATTACTTGGTGTTTTTTTCTTTTTTTTTAATGCTCCTGAGTACTCAGGTGTTTCTGTTTTTGGCACCAAGAGTACACAAACAAATGTTCACAAACTTGATGCTACTACTTTAAATTGGGTCAATTGACCAAAAAGCTACACTCTTTTGTCACTTTATTACCAAAAGCACAATGCATTTGAATACTAAGTGTAACAGAGGGCATAAGAATATAAAGATAACGGTTCTGTTTTGGAATTTGCTCATTGCAATAATTGCGAACGTTCTTTAGGGGGAGGCAATCCCCCGTGTGTCACCACTAACACTGCATTTCTTTAGTGTTCTTGTATCTTGGCATAAATATATTTACACATATAAGAAGGGCATAGGTGGTGAAGGGACCTTCCATAGATGTTTTGAAGTGACTGGAGAATCAGGTGAAAAAGTAAGTTTTTATATATTGGTGAAGGTAAAATGGGAAAATGGAAAATTAACCCTATAAATAAAAGTAAATGTACATGGACTTAAACAACTTTCCTGCTAAAGAGCAACCTTCTCTTTCTAAATTCCCAGTGTCTTACTTTTTATGTTAAGTATCCCCGATATTTCTCTGTTTCAGATTAATTTGATCATGCATGTTTATCTGACTTCACTGATGCCTGTAAATAGCCAGCATTTTCTTGGTTTCCTATATTTTTAAAATGCATATTCCCTTATGACTTATGGAACTGCTTTAGATTTGCTCAGGCATATTTACAAAGGAATATTATAGGAATGTAGACAGCCTTGTTTATTTGACAAATTCTGCTAATCACCTTACAAATATGCTTTTTAATTTCCACCCAGAGAATGCCACCCTGGAATATCTTATACTGCAGACAGCATCCCATTACAGGCCAACCACATGGCTCAATGGACATTCCCTTGCTGCTTACCCTGACCATTGGCTTACAATGAAAGAGCCTTAATTGACAGGCCTTTTTGGTTCCCCTGTGTAGAAACAATATGCAGGTGTCAAAACTCTAAGACTCCTCAGGCTTTTAGCTTTGGAGAAGGGATGACTGACCGGCCCGATGTTGCTTGCCTATCACAAGATCTGAAATTGCCAAACAGTGAACTGTGAATAAAGCAGAGGGAGAAAGGAAAACACTTTTACTATTTTTCTTCTGAAAATCTGCTCTTTCCTCTTTTCATATTAAAACATTCAAAGTAATTTTTCTCATGACAAGCTATTCAAAGAGTGTGTTGTAACTATGTTCATACATATAAAATGCAACAAATGGCACTGAGCTGTTTTGTTCATACAAGAGTCACATATCTAAGAATACATATTTAACAGTAAAATTAGATTGTATTTTGTAATATTTCCTAAGTCAGGAAATACTGTGTGTGGAGTTTCGACTCAGCAAAAAAAAAAAAAAAAATGCAATGGACTGTGAATTGTGATCATATAATTATAGACTATCACTCTTCCAATATGTTTGTTAATTATGTAACTTACACTTTATGTGAATTATAATTATAAATAAATCACTGTATGAACAATCATAATATTATTCATAGCAGTTTATTTTGTCATGGCCTGATCGAAGTGATCTAATTGGTAGTTTCTTGCCCTATCAACATTTCCGTGTAATACATCTGTGAGTTAGTATAGTGATATTCATCATTTTCTGCTATAAAGTTCCTCTTTATAATTAAAAAAATTGGGAGGCCACTTGATCATAGTTGTACTTTCAGTATCAGTTGATTGAGCAAATGCATAATAATAATAATGATAATTATGCATATGATCAGTCTTTTAAAAATGAATTTGACTGTGTATAGTCACAACAGGGTCTATTTATATCTTTGAAATATATTATTTATCTATATAAAAAATTTGGTGTATATTCTAGATTCTAGACCTCTTGGAGTAACTCCTGCAGCCCTGGTAAATAAAAGGCATATATGTCTACACTCAAAATACTTGCATTACATATGCACATGCAACATGTTATCTTACATACAAAATAAAAAGCAAGTGCATATGATGGTGAAATGTGGATCAAAGGAATTAGATTTTTGGATGTGTAGAGTTGGAGTATCTAGTTTCCTAAGAATATATTTAAAATTCCAACACAGGTAAATTCACTTTCAAACTTTAAGATTGAACTATTATAACATAGAATTGTCTGATGTTATGGAATACTTGCATTTTAAAATATAAAATAAACACTATTTTTATCATAGTCAAATGGAAATGAATTATTATAAATGTAGCCAGAGCTGATTATGGTAGCCTCATACAAATCTAATGAAATTATATAAAGTGTAGAAGTATACAGATGCCCCATTATGTCATTTTAGCCAACAAGGAAATTTTGACCCAGAGGAATGAAATTAAGTTTCAAGATCTCACAGTTCATTTGCTCTCTCTCCCATGATGTGTGATTCCACTTTTCTGATATGATACAAGCCCTCAGCTGAGTATTTTAGTTACGTAGCAATATGTCCTGCCATAAGATATTTTTGTAGTAGTGTGAAGCATAAGAAAAGTAATTGTTCTTGTTGAAGCTAATTTTAGTGCATCTCATCTTTCGGCCTCTCACTCAATTGATTCGCGATCATTCACATGGCACCCCTCTCGGAATCTGTGGACTTTATTTTTCCTTTATGCACACCATATACTCTTGACCTCATTTGCTCTCTGGAGACACAAGACAGGGAAAGTTGGGAAAATAGGTCACTGGTGGGGCATCCTTGCTTTTCCATACTGTCCTCTTTCCCATTAGCTTTCTCTCTCCCCACGTGCAAGGAATTGCTCTTCTTTGGAGCCCCTCCTTTTTCTTGACTTTCCCACACATCCCACAATGGACGTCTCTGGCTTTTAGGATTGTGTGCTGCCTTCTTGCTTCCAAAGTCATCCCCCTAGAGGTCTTATCAAAATATATTTTAGCCACATTTGACCCCTCTTTGAAGAGATGGAATTCCATATTTCATTTCTTCACCAACAGGTTCACTCTGCTTACATAGACCATAATAATGAACCAATTTGGGAATAATGATGGCAATATTATTTATATCTGATTTGCCGAGCTACCACCACACAGCTACTAAGTGAAGGAGATACAACCATAAGGATCTCTGATTTTTGTTAAGATGTGTAACATATGAACCACTGGTAATATGCTAAAGGAAAACATTGGGAATAATAGGTTTTGCCCCTTCATATTAGGATAGTGACATTTGGAGAAAATATGCCGTTATTTTTTTTTTCTGACCCAGATAAAAATGGCTTCAGTAGATTGCATTGTAGCTGATAAGGTGGAGAGGGGGCTGTGGAGAACATCCTCTTATTCTGGTTGGATCTTGCAGAGCCCTCTCGTCTTCCTGAGTAGGCAGCTGCCAAACATACCTGTTTGAAGAAATGACACTGGCTATGGGTACCACAATGTTCCCAACCTCTTGCCAACTTTATTTCAGAAGGAACACAGTCAGAAGAGCTAAACACAGCAGTAAAAATGGAAAGCCAAGAGACTTAAAATGGTATCAGCTATTTTGTGTAAACAAAGCTTCATGTGGCCAAGGGAGAAAATTTGAATGTAACAAATGAATCTGATGGCTCGCAGTGTTAGGCTTTTGAATACCCCTGTTAAAGCCCCTAATTGTTCTCACCATGACTGAACTCCTGAATGGTACTCAGGAGGTTTCCAGTGCCACAGTGTGTAGAGTAAATGCATTCAAGGGGTTTCTAGGGGGTTTGGACTCTGCTACTTTCCCTTGTCGGGGTTCTCCTCCAGGCCCATAATAACACAGTCACAGAGCAAGCCGCTCCGACAGTGGGTGTGCTCATCGCAGTGAGTGAACAGTTTAGCTTAGCTCCAGGAGGCCGGTGCCTGTCTGTTTTGTATTTCCAGGGCCCAGCATTGTGCATGGCTTAGAGTAGGTCACCAGTACATCATTGTGACATGAACAAATGCTGAAGCATTTGGTGACAACAGATCAGTTTGAGGTCAGAGTTCTCCCAACCCCATGAAGCATGGTAAAGTGAGGAAAAAAACTGCTGATTTAGGAAAGCCATAAAGGAAAATTGAGTAATAAAGGAGAAAGGATTAGTATTAGTAGTTTGTAATCTACAAATAGAAAAAATAGCTGACCCTTCTTTCCTCCTTTCCTTCCTTCCTTCCTTCCTCCTTTCCTTCCTTCCTTCCTTCCTTCCTTCCTTCCTTCCTTCCTTCCTTCCTTCCTTCCTTCCTCTTCCTTCTTTCTACTCCCACCATAAATATTTGTGTGCCTTCAGTGTACAAGGAGCTATAAGAGCGTGTTCAAGAGATATTGAGATGAGTGATAGCATATATCTGAGCCCAAAGATGGTCAGGAGTAGGGGTGATAAACAAAATCATATATAGTTGTAATTCATGATAGTCTACTATGTGTACTTCCGAGAGAGGTGTCAAGTATGGTACAGGCTTGGGAAAGGGTCAGAACACATGCACTTGGAGGGGTTAGGAAAGGCTCGTTAAAGGAAATGAGATTTAACTAGACTTTGAAGGAGCTCACACTGGTGTGGAAAGGAAAAACATTCCAGACAGAGGAGAATCAAGAACAGTGATATCATAATATTATAGGGTACATGATGCAGAATGTAAGAAGGTAAGGCTGGAGCCCCAAGTCTCCAGGTCTGGCAGCCAGGAACAAATGGAATGGGGTTTCATGGGCATAAGGAAAACAGAACATTTTATGACCTACTCAGATTTATGCTTTAGGAAGAAGAGGAACAAATTAAGATTCTGTATCTCCAAGGTACCTTTGATTCCCAGTTTTGTGAATTTCCCAAGGGCTCCCAAATTCCATCTCTATTGCAACTTTCTTACTGTTGAACCCCTGTTCTCCAACAGCCATCATGGGCTCTCTTCATTTCCTTTTCTCTTGCCTCTTTTCTAAGACTAAACTACTGTTACCAGTGCTAGGTAATTACAGAGCCAAAGTTTAAAATTAACTTTTTTTTTTTTTTTTTTTTTTAAGCAGAAGGCAACATTCTATAATGGAATGTATCCATTCAAACTCTCTTTGCTTAGTTAGAAAGTTACCACCCACCCTAGCAAAAATGCTGTGGTTTATATGTAACTTCAGTGAGAATGTTTGGCAATTCATTTGGGAAGAAGGGGAAGTTGGAAAAGGCAGCTGGGGAGAAAAAGAAAAAGGAAAGTGCTTTATGTAATGTAATGACAAGTTCGAAATATAAATTCCAAAATGGTTTTTTATTAAGATCATATGGAAAAGGAGTATTGCTTTAGAGTATAATATATATTCGGTAACAAGAAAATAGGATTTGGGTGCCTGGATGGCTCAGTCCGTTAAGCTTCTGCCTTTGGCTCTGGTCTTGATCCTAGGGTCATGAGATCGAGCCCTGTATCAGGCTCCTTGCTCAGCAGGGAGTCTGCTTCTCCTTCTCCCTCTGCCGCTCCCCCTGCTTGTGCTCTCTCTCTAAATAAATAAATAAAATCTTAAAAAAAAGAAAATAGGATTTATTCCTAGCAAGTATGAACCATTTTGTTAATTCCTAATAATTATAACACTTTGAAATTCTAGGAAAGAAAGCCAGTATGGCTTATGCTGGCCCTTGGTCACCACTGTTCTTTGATCCTATTAAATTAGCAAAATCGCTCCTTCCAATATGCCATTTAATTGATTAACTCCTTCATGTGAATGAGAACTATTTGAGGGTCCTGTCTGTTATAAGGATTGTGCTTAACATGGGCTGAAGATGTTAAAGAAAGTTCTTGCCATGTTTATGGGCTCAAGTTTATGGGCTAGTGGGGAAAACATCTGTGTTCAGTTGGGTTCCCTAGAAACAGACGGTTTAGTTGCTTCTGAGGCAGAGGAAGAAAGCGATTGCGGTGTGGTTGCACCTGAAGATTTACTGGTACAGAACAAACATAATGAAAGCAGTGTTTCATTAGTGTTAGCCAATCTGTGATTTGGACTAGTGGCGGGGGTAGGGGGAGACTAGTTTTGAATATAATGAATTTGAAATTATAGAAATAATATATCCTAGAGTTCCATATTTACTGAAAAAAGAGTCACATGACACTATTCACTTTTATATTAAATGACATACTAATTTCTTTCCTTAATGCAAGGGAAGTGCTATTACTTTATATTTTAAAATGCTTTCTTCGGCCCTAGTGAGGTGGTAGAAGCCATCTTCATGTTTTTATTTCCTGTAAAGATATTTAGTCAAGTTGAATTCACTGAGCCCATTGTGCCAGTAATTTTTAAAAGTAGTGGCTGTGTCTAAATGGGCACCCACTCATTAAATCATAGAAAATCTGAATAAGAATGAACTTAGTACACCTCTTTGCAGATATATAAAATCTCTTTACTACAACTCAAATAATTATCTGTTACCTTGTATTCACTTTAATCAACAACCACGTTGACTATTTTTCTCCTCAGTTGACCTGACATTCCACATTCAATTCAGTTCAACCAATACTCCCAGATTATGTACCTTCTCCACACTAAATGCAAACACTAGGTTAGAATGGGCAATTCACTCATTGCCAAAGTAAGTAAAGGTGTAGATTGCTAAGTATTTTTAAAGACTTGTCTTAAAAGAAACAAGTAGTTCTCACCACCACCAAGTCTACTCTTCAAATACTGGATCCATTTCTTCTCTGGTCCTGGTGTGTCTTTGGTAATTAGAAAAGTTTATGGTATTTTTCAAAGACCAAGAATTCAATGAAGATGATACTCCTTTTCTATTACAGTACTCCCCTTGTGTTTATGGATGTAAATGTTTTATTTTTTAAATACATATTATTAAGCTTATTAAGGGGATTCAGCATCTCTATATATTGACTGTATTTTTTTAAGTCACTATAACTTCAAGGCTCTAGGCTCATAAGTTATTCCATTTTTACTGTTTTTATCGTGCTATTTGTGCACAGCACACTTTTCTTTTATCCTCCTAGAGTTGAGTCAATTGATTTTAGCTTTGCCACACAAAGTATCACATTTCTTAAAGTAGTAAGTCATGTGATTTTAAATTTCCTACTCAGGAGCTATGTAGGTGGTATGGGAGAGGAGTGATGCCTGGTGGAACAGACTGTGCATCAGAAGCTCTTTAAACCTCATCTATATTTGTAAGTTAAAAAAATAGAATTACTATTTCCTGTTCCCAATATTAAAATTAGCTTTAATTTCTTAAGATCATAATCAGAGAAGGTGTGGGTTATTGCTCTTAGCATCTTCCTTGGCCTTACCCAATTTCTTGAAACCAAAGATTCAAATCCTGGTAGGTCTAAACTCATCTTATATTGGTTTTGGTACTCCTGGTAGCCCAATCTTACTAGTTGTGTTATTCATTTTAATGTTACTATGGCTACGATTACAAAAGTATAAAAAGAATACATATGATAAAATCTCATTGTGTGGCTTCAGTCCAGATTTTTGGATCTGAAGGATATTAACAAATTGAGGGTTCAGTTTAACTTCACTGGAATCATTAGTTAAGTCACAGATGTTAAATAGACCTAGCTATTACAATTTAGTACCATTCTAAGAATTACAGCCCCCAAAGCTTATATTTGTATTTGCGCAAATTTTCTTTTTGAGAATCTCAAAAGATAAGTGGAAATTGTTTAATACCAAAGGATAGTCTCTCGGAAAACTTATTTGTATGAGACCTGTTCTAATTTTATGTTTGGAATATTGAAGTGTGGGATAGCTTAGGGCAATGCACAAAATATATTGAATTCCAAGTCACTGTCCAAACAAAGAAAGAGCTACGTAGACCAAGACACCAGCCATTGAATATAATAAGCTTAAACCAGGTAGTTACCTGGCCCCTGACAATACCATGAAGTGTACAGACTTTGCCTGTGATATTCTTCTGCCTCAACTTAAGCAGCTCTCTATCTCTTTTGACCACCATGCGCTAACTGAAATAACTTTGATTTCTGAATGCTGAGAGTTCCCCACCATGGAGAACACTGTTCTCCTGAGAATATTATGTGCTCCCAAGTCACTGCTAGCTGTGTCTTTTTCTCATCAAATTTACCATTTAAAAATTTTACTTCTGTGTGTCTCCCTGACTTGAACGTAAGTCTGAGAGGGTAGGACCTCAGCTCTCTGGGTCACCACATATCTTTGGTGCCTGGGACAGTGCCTGGCCCCTAGTATCACTCAGTAATGATCAAAGAGAGGGAGGAAGGGAGGGAGGAAACGAAGAAAGAAGGAAAGTTCTCCAGAGGTATCCTGGTCTCAGCAAGATACAAAAAGGAAGAGGAGTTTGTTGAACTAACACAGTAAGCCCAGCTTAGCACATATAATGGCATTCATGATGCAGTGGGATTTATATAGTAAAGGGAGTGTCTATTCCATCCCTCAGGTCAGAACACAGGCTCCACCACAGGCTTTAAAATGCCAGGTCAGTTGATAAGACACACTAAAAGCCAGGCTGAGAGCTTAGAACCTCTAGCCAAAACTTTTGGTTACATCAATAATGCAGAAAACGGTGTTTTATTTATTTTTTTTTAAAAAGATTTTATTTATTTATTTATTGGAGAGCGAGCGAGAGAGAAACAGCATGAGAGAGGAGAGGGTCAGAGGGAGAAGCAGGCTCCCGCCGAGCCGGGAGCCCGATGCAGGACTCGATCCTGTGACTCCAGGATCATGACCTGAGCCGAAGGCAGTTGCTTAACCGACTGAGCCACCCAGGCGCCCCAGAAAACGGTGTTTTAGGACCATTAACCTGACAATAATTTTGAAGGTGAGTGAAACAGAAATGGACTGGAGCCTATACTTAGGTAGCTACTGCATTTTTATAAATTACAAGGTAATAAAACTCCTCATATTTTTTTAGCTTTGTGACTTCTTTCTCTATAATTTTTCCCCAGCATGTAAGTATTTGTTAAGAGGAAGCTTTTAAGAAATCATTGAGGGGCGCCTGGGTGGCGCAGTCAGTTAGGTGTCTGCCTTGGGCTTTTTATGATCTCGGGGTCCTAGGATCAAGCCCCACGTTGTTGGGCTCCCTGCTCAGTGGGGAGTCTGCTTGTCCCTCTCCCTCTCCTCCTCCCCCTGCTCATGTGTGTGCGCATGTGCTCTCTCTCTCTCTCTCAAATAAATAAATAAAGTCTTAAAAAAAAAAAAACCAAGGGTGCCTCAATTTAAAAAAAAAAATGAATTTTCATCTTCACTCTTCTTGGTATTAATATATCCTCTCCTAATTGCAGAAGATCTCATGGTATACTAGAATTGACATTAGGATCAAGACAAGTCTGAATTCCAATTTTGGCGTTAACATTTACTAGCTCTGTAAATTTTGACAGGTCACTTAGTGTTTCAGAGTTTTGGTTTCCAGATCTCTAAGAGAAAAAATGCCTACCTTTAGGATTACTGGGAGAAGTAAAAATAATATTTGTAAAACATATACTGTAGTGTTTTATAAATAGTAGCTATACAATAAATGGTAATCCTTATTATTTTAATATTTTCACATGTGTTATGTTGTGAAAATATAGCAGTTAAGAACATTACATAATTTTGTCACCATACCCAATGGTCATTTTTCCATCCTCATCTCAGTTGATCTGTGAGCAGCATTTGCACAATGGATCATTCCTTCTCCTTGGTACATTTTCTTCACTTGGCTTTCAGGATAACACAATCTCTTGGTTTAAGTTCTATTTAACTGGTTGCTTCTTTTCAGTCTCCTTTGCTGGTCTCTTCCCTTTCCTCTTCTTTGTGTTGGAATGACCTATGGCTTAGCTCTCAGTGGTCTTCTCAGTCTACACTCACCCCATTAGTGAGTTCATCAGCCATTTGCATGGCTATAAATACCATTTTTGTCGCCACTTCCTACATTTATACCCTCACCTTGGTCTCTCTTCTAAACTCCAAACACGTGCGTCCAACTGCTTATCTGACATCATCACCTACTTGACATTGTCAGTTACCTTGTCCAAAACTGACTTGTCTTTTCTCACTACTCTACTCCGTGCTCCCATCTCAACTGATGTCAGTTTTATCCCTCTATTTGTTCTGGCCAAAAATCTTGGCATCATTCATCATTCCTCTCCTTCTCTGACATACCACATCCAATGTGTCATCAAGCCCTGTTGGTACTATCTTCACACATATCCAGAATTTAACCACTTCTCACCATGTCTACCGCTATCACCTTTGTTGGAGCCTCCATCATCTCTTTCCTAAATTGCTGCAGTGACCGTCCAAACTGACTCTGTCTCTGCCATTGCCCTCTACAATCTGCTCTCCATACAGCAGCTACAGTTGTCTTGGAAAATGGAATGCAGATCATGTGAAGCTTGCTGGTTTTACTGAGTCAAAGCAAAATATTTGTGATGGCCTAGAGACATGGCCTACATTAATTCTTTGACTTCATGTCCCCTACTCATCGAGGCTTTTCCAACTTTATTTCTCTCTATCCTCAACTTGATGTTCTTTGAACGTGACAGATAAACTCTTGCCTTAGGACCTTTGCACTGGCTGTTCTCTTTATCTGATACAATATTCCCCAGAGGTCTCAAGGCTCACTTTCTCACCTCCATCATTTTTGGCTTTTATGTGTTATCTCCATGAGACCCACCCTGATCACACCCTCGAAAATTGTAACACACCCACCTCCACACACTCCTGATCTCCTTGTCAGCTTTCAGTTTAATTTTTTTTAGGCATTTCCTAGCCTGTAACATATTTTATAAGTTACTTCTTTATTATACTTATTGGTTATCACTACAATTTTAGCTCGACAAGAGCAGGGATCCTCATCCATTTAGTTCACTGTGGTGTTCCAAGCACCAAGAACAGTGTAAATTTGGTGAAAATTTATAAAATGAATAAATATTGTTATAAAATAGAGATAATAATCCTCCATACCTAATGATACTGTTGTGAAGATTTAAGTAAGATGGTGCAGTTAAAGTATTTTATCACGAGGCCTGGCACATATTAGGGGCTCAGTAAAAGATGGCTATTATTAAGTGTCTCACGGAAGTTAATTCACATGACGTACTCCAAAAATCAAAAGTATTACAGCTTTTGAACCCTTTCCTCCAAATTGAAATTTTACTAATTAGCACCACGAGAAGAGAATGTCTGCTCTAGGTATAGATGAGCAGATCCTATTATTATTAGGTTCATCTAGTAAAGGACAAAGAAAGGTATACAAATATTCAGCAATAGTCGATAGCTCAGATATGTCAGTAAATTCAAATAACACTGTTCTTTTTACTTTATACAGATTAAACTTCATATAATTTAAAAAGTTGGTGACAACTAAATATTCTCTAACACGGGAAAATTTTTAAAATACTGCAATAAGATGGTTTACAAGATTACTGAGAACTCCCCAAGAGTTAAGGAGCTGACAAAAATGATATTCCCACTGTACATTTTAATGACTAACCAATTTCTTTTTGTAGAATCCAATGACAGTTTGAATTGTTGGACATATTTAATATTTGTGGTTCTTTCCCACATTTCATAAATAGAAAAAAATAATAATTGAAATGAGATAGTCTTATGTGTATCACAAATGCAGGTCTTAGTGTGTGGAATCCAATAGAAAATAAATACTTTATTTTTCTCTTTATTTGTGAAAACATTGAATAATAGTTATAACTGGAAGCCTTTGTAAGTCAAAACAAAAAGTATTATTTCCAGCTATTGAATGGATGTTCTCATTTTGTCTCTTTCCCAATCATCAGTTGCCTATTCTAATAAAATACATTCATTCTTCTATATTTCATTCATATAGCTTAGTCTTTTCCAGAAAATTTACAAATGTTTTACTGCCTGCCAAGCCTTGTGTAATTAAACTAGATGACAGAATGTGCCCATAGTTTATTCTGTGGATTTCTGACTAGAGATGCAGAGATTTACATTAAGTCAGGGGTAAATGATACATTTGTATATATTTCTTCTTCCACTAAAAATACTTTAAGGATGTTGACTCTGGAATTCACTAAACAGGCAATTTGTGAATAAATCTATTGCCAGTTTTTCTTATTCTTTCATTCTTTTGGGTGTTCTTCATACAACTTCATTTCCTTTCTCCAAGCTTGATATGTTCAGATATTCACCTCCTCCTGCCAAAGTTCATTATTTTTCTTACCACCAGAAAACGGGTGAAAAATGGAAGAAAGAGGGGAAAAAGAAGAGTGGCAAACTTCACATTATTGTCTGGATGCTACTTTGATCTAAACGTTGTAAGTTTTCTTCCAACTATTTTAGAAGAACCACTTTTTCTAGCATTTTTATTGCCACTCATGCCTACTTCACTTTGTTACTCCTCTGCTGGTTGTGGGTGGATGGAGTTTGACTATTTCAGAATAGTTACTGGTGGGTGGGTTCAAGAATCTCTAGTGGGTTGAGAAAAAAGCCATGTTTATATAGATAGTGATCCTTCTATTAAAATCCTGAGATTGAGTAATATTTAATGGCTATGTTCACCACGCACATAGCAGAGTCCATCTGTACAGGAACTGACAGTATCTGAAGAGAATTCCATGGGGTCTTGGTATTCCTGTAAAGGCTTTGTGTGCAGGGGCTCTAATCTCTAAAATTTGATTCTTTTACTTGGTAGACAAAGTTTCTCTCCTGAAGGCATGACACGGGCCGGAATGCCTACGAGTCTGTACAAGTACAAAATGGTATGGATCTGTCAAGACTTCGCTTTCCCACCACAGCAGATCAAAGTACACAGCATTAGGGCCTTGTATACATCACTTTGACTCTAAATGTAATACATTTATGTTGATTGGCTTTATATTGTGGGTACCTGTGGTAGTCCCATGATCTGCTTAGATGCCAAGTGAGTGCATTCTCTTCTTTGATTTGAAGTCTGGTTCTTTTATATTTTGAAATTCAGAGCTGGTAGAGACCAGTGATGCTGTGTATATATCAAAAGCACCACTAAATTTAGCAAACACTTTCTGTGTGACCAGGCCACCAAAAATAACGAGGCTCTCAAAATACAGAAGATTTTTGCTGGTTGTTCTGGAAAGACCAGTTCACTTAAGTGATATATAAATTATAATAAATTCTAAGTAGGTATCATTATATTCTCATTTCTTGTCTTTTCTGTATCTGAGAAAATGTCTTAACTTAATCTTTACCACTTACCTTAATCTTCAGAGATTGAGTAATCATTGCTTTTCATGACCTACTTCATTGAAACAATACTACTATCAAAGCATGGGATTTGGGTAGCTATAGTAATGTTTACAGCTGAATCATAACTTTTGTAAGCAGAGAGCGGGTAATCAAATTACATATACTATGTTGTAATTATCATTCAAAAACTCAACATACTAGGACAATTAAGTGTCTAAATGATTTGAGATAGCCCATTTAAAAGAACATTTTACTTTCATTTTATTGGCAAGTTTTAAGACCAGAATTTAAAAAGCCCAAAAATGGACATAATTTAGGATGTGCATTTTAATGAGGAAAGTAGAGAAAATGCTAAATGATTTGGGGGGAAAAAAGGATATTTATATCTTTTAAAACTTCTATAAGTGATACAACTTCTATCACTGCTGATTTTTTTCCTGTTCCTTAAAGAATGAAATAGTTACGTGTGATGGACGGTACCAAAGTCAGACTGACATGAAGATGTGAATGTTTCAAATAAGTGACATATTTTAATTTGAGGTTTCGAATCTAATATAACATGCAAATTGCAATAGTCCTTAATGTAGAAAAGGGGAAAAATGTAGTGATTGAGTTTGGGGAAATTGTAAATTGGGCAGATCTAGCCAGCTGCAGTGATGAACAAGGCTTCCTTTATTATTGCTTCAAGAAAAGCTATTGAGTGGCTAGCACAAAGTAACTGCTTGAATGCGGGAATATCCAATATCCCTTTGAGAGACTTATTTGATTATACATTTTCCCTTTACCCTCTTGTTTCTTTCTAGCTCTCCAAGTTCCACAAAAAGTTCCCATGACCACTGTTGTTGTTATCCATGGTTTTGTTTTTTGACCCGTAGGTGATACTACAGACGACTGTTATCTATGTAAAATGATCTTATCAATCTTTAACTTTATACCTTATCCTGATGTTCCTTTGTTTAAAATCCTCCAATCCCTCCTTGATGCTTAGAGGATTAACTGTAAACGGGTTAGCCTGACAGGCATTTTTTTACTATCTAGTTGAAGAATTCTTTTTCAGCTTTATTTCACACTCTGGTCAAAATGACTTCTCAGCATGCATATCCTTTTACAGTGCTGAATACAAACACACACACACACACACACACATACCTCCCCCCCCCACACACACCCATGCATACATATACACACTCCTCTCTAGTTAGTATATGCTTCCCACTAATTTCTGCCTGGAAAACTCTTACTCATCCTTCAATACCCATCTCAGGTGTCTCCTCTGTTAAGCCTGTCTCAACTTCTCTGGTAGAGTGTGCTGTCCAACACCACTCTCCATCATCCCCAATGATAAGAATACAAATTGGTGCTAAAGTACTTACTTTATTGTAATTAGTTTGTCTCTCTCTCCTGTCAGATTAGAAGCTTCATAAAGACCTGATACATCTGTGAAAAAATTAGCCCAGCACGTAGGGCTCATCATAACAGATCACAGTGAATACTTGATTGATTGAATGAACGGATCTTTACTTGGGGCTTTCGCACAACCTACAGTTGAGGGTGCCAATTGAATGTGCAGAGTTGGAAGCTGTTTGCAGTTTTATGGTCTGCCAACACATCCTTGGTTGTTGTACACTCCTCACTGATAGGATTTTTTCCAACAGTACTTGGCTTGGTTAAAGTGTTCAAAATTGTTCTTTACTGTGTCTGTTTTTTCCCGCCCTGCTCAACTTCATTCTCTCAGTTTCTGTACAGCAGGCTGCTGGGACATCCTGTTGTTACCCATTCCCCTCCTCTGCCTTGCCCATCCAGGTGACTTTGTGACAAGAAAGCCTAGGAGCCTGGCCAGCTTCCAGCATCGTGTTGATGGCGATCCTGTATTACAGTAGGCATTTGAGTGGTGAACCTGGGCGTGTTGCCATAACCAGCAGTGAAGGTGAATACATTCCAGTGCCAATAAGGACTAAGGCATGAAAGTAAATCCATGCAGAATTGACTTTGTCAGTGCTTTCTAGTAAAGGAGATTATCCATGCAAAGTGCACTGGTATCAGTAGGCATTATTTTGTTACTTGTAATTCTAGATGAAAGGACACCAGTGTTCTTCACCTTAATTGGTGTTTTAGCAAGAAGCTGATGTTAATGGAAAGTACCATACCTTGTTGCATGTGTTGCCTTGCTCTGCTCAGGGATGGAGAAGTGAATGATACATAGTCCTACAGCTCAATGCTTCCCCAACTTGAATTGCTTATGAATCACCCAGGGGATTTTGATTCAGTAGATCTGGGAGACAGCCAGAGTTCTGCATTCCTAACAAACTCCCAGGTGGTACCACGATGCCAGTATTGCTGCTCTGAGGGCCTCACATTGAACCGCAAGGATGTAGAGGGAAGAGTGAGCTCCTCAAAAAGCAATGCTGGCTGGGGGCACCTGGGTGGCTCAGTGGGTTGAGCATCTGCCTTTGGCTCAGGTCATGGTCTCAGCGCCCTGGGATTGAGCCCCGCGTCGGGCTCCATGCTCAGTGGCGAGTCTGCTTCTTCTCCCTCTCCCTCTGTGATCTTTCTCTCAAATAAATAAATAAAAATCTTAAAAAAAAAAAAAAAAAGCAATGCTGGCTAATGGGCGTGCCTTGTCTATCTCGGTGCTTCAACAATGCCACAGGACAACAAGAACATGCCCTAACACAAAATAAATCCCTTCCCCCATCACCACTTCACATTAGTGTAGCTTGTTACTCATGGTGGAAACCTGCCTGAGTCAGTGGTCTCCCTCACACAGGAAGGCCTCTTAAGGTTCTTTGTGGAGAAGAGAAGATCTTGGCTACTCCCCCTCCCCAACCTTTGGTCAGAATGATTTAGTACATTAAAAGAACAAATCTTTCTCTTAGGGTTTGACTATCTTAGCTACAGAGGAAGTGAAGTTCAGTTGCCAAGAATTTAGGGAGTCCGGCGAATTGCCACCAGGTCAGCTCTTTCTCCTAACTTGCCAAGAGAGCAGAGGACTCTCATTTATTGACCTCCTGCCACATGTGGGCACTGTGTTTTAGGTGGTGGAGATACAGAGGCATAAAGCATTGTCTCTTCCCTAAGAAAGCTTACGATTTACTCCATTAAAGGATTACCTTTTTGACCTATATTTGTCTTTAAAAGTACACATTTACTTACTGCTTATTAACAAAAATGTTGCTAGGACACTAACATAAGGAGAATATATTATGTTTTGAAGGCTAAATCATTACACACATTTACAGTATGGTTAGTAGAATTGTGAGTGACAATTGCATGCCACCTCCAGCCTGTAAATCATAGTTTCCTAGCTCTGCTTTAAAAACAAATGTGACCATGGGCCACGTGCTGTCGTAGCACAGAGAGTACTCTTCTTGTTAAACCACAAAGGGCATCCCAGAGTTTTAATTTTGTTTCTATGTGTAAAATTATATACTCTTTGGATAGCTACTAAATTAGGCCACACCACCATACTTCTCCGAGTAGAGGTGAGAGAGGGGAGCAGATAACTATAGACCATGAGATAGACCGCAGTAAACACCAGAGAAGTGAAGCATAGATAAGGTTGTAGTTGGTAACCAGTGCAGGGAAAATCCAGCCCACCACCGGTTTTTGTAAATACAGTTTTAGTGGAACCCATTTCTGTTATCTGTGGTTGCTTGCAGCTTACAACCACAGAGTTGAGGAGGTGTTAACAGAAATTGTATGGCTTGCAGAACCTAAAATCTATCCCTGTAAGAAAAATTTTGCTGACCCTTAGAGTGTAAGAAGTAGGCTCATTTCTTTTTTCTTAATTATAAATTGGATTATAACATTGTGTAAGTTTAAGGTATACTGATATATGTGGGGTCAGGCCCAGGGAACAAAAGGAAGCCTTCCAACTGTGGTCCACCACTGCTATTCCCAGTCCTGGCTCTCTCCTGCACTTTGATGGACTTCATATACATCTTGTTCATATCCAAGTTCCATTTACATTCCCCAGAGCCCTGCCTCAAAAACACCTGTACCTTGACCTTCCTTCAAGGGTAGGGTTACACACACAAGGACTGTGGGGTCTGTCTTCAGGGAGCCAACCAAAAGAAGAGATCCACAGGGGTCTCTTATATTCTTTGGCCCATTGGCAATGGCTTGGCAGGAACAGGGCCAGAGTAGATCCTCTAAAGGGAGGGATAGGGCAGGGGCCTCTATCCCTGGGTCTAAGGGTAATACCACTAAGAAGTCTCATTTAAATTGGAAGCTGGACAAGGGAAATATTAGGAAAGTCTTTTAGTTAGGTGTGATACTGTAATTTATAATAAGAAATATATATATATATATTGTTTTCCTCCCTGTTTCTGGCACAGAGCTCCTAAAATCTTGGAATTTCCTAAGTGTTGAGAATGATAAAGGTATCTTTTGTTATGTTCATGAGGTGACTTTTATAAGGCACCTAAAGATGGGGGCTGGTCATCAGGACACCCAGACCTGTAATTAGAGGGTTAGATCTTTCAGTTCCCACCCCTGACCCACCTCCAGAGAGGGGAGTGGGGTTGGAGATTGAACCACTTGCCATTGGCCAATGCTTTAGTCAATCACAATTATGTAATGAAGCCTCCATAAATACCCAAAATGACAGGGTTTGGAGAGCTTCCAGATTGGTGAGTACATGGAGATTTGGGAAGAGTGGTGTTCCTGGAGAGGGCATGGAAGTTCTGCACCCTTTTCCCACACCATGTTCTACACATCTCTTCCATCCAGCTGTTCTGAAGATATATCCTTTTTTAAATTTTTTTTGAAGATTTTATTTATTTATATGAGAGAGAGAGCATGAGCAAGGGAGGGGCAGAGGGAGAGGGAGAGGAACAAGCAGACCCCCCTCCGCTGAGCAGGGAGCCTGACAGGGGGTGCTATCCCAAGACCCTGAGATCATGACCTGAGCTGAAGTCAGACGCTTAATGGACTGAGCCGCCCAGGTACCCCCTAAGTTATATCCTTTTATAATAAACAGATGATCTAGTGAGTAAAATGTTTCTCTGAGCTCTGTGAGCTGCTCTAGCAAATTAAATGGACCCAAAGAGGAAGTTGTTGGAACCTCTGATATAGCCAGTTGGTCAGAAGCACATGTGACAAGCTGGGCTTGTGACCTGTGTCTGAAATGGGAGGAGGGGCAGTCTTATAAGACTGAGCCTTTAACCCGTGAAATCTGATACTATCTCCAGGTAGGCAGTGTCAGAACTAAGTTGAATTGCAGGACACCCAGGGGATAATTGCTTGGTGGTGTGTGGGAAATCCCCCTCCCCACATTGTAATTGGGTGTGCAGAACCCAAAGATTAGGTCTTGATGGTTGTGGGAATTTTGTTGTGCACAGATGGGGAAGAGAGGTATTCCAAGGAGAGAAAAACTTTGGAGCAAATTCAGAGATGAAAAAGCTTTAAACACTGGTAGGGAGTAGCTAGCAAAGTTGGATATTTTTCCCTCTGAAAATACATATTATCTCACAGCCACATCTTATGGTCAGTAGTATAGACATTATTCTCTTCGGTGAGTGAGAAATTGAATCCTATATTAGTTAAAATCAGAAACTGGAAACCGGAATAATTGTTTCAATGCCAATACTATTGTTGGAGAAGAAAAATGTTCTTATACCCTTCAAGATTCTTCTGGCTGGTCTAAGAATTAAATTGACATGAGACAGATTAACAGGAGAAAATCAAATTTAATAGCATTGGTACAGGGAATTCACCTAAACAGGAGATTCCAAAGACAGTCAGGCAAAACGAGGTATATGGGCCATCTAGAACTAAGGAGAAGGGAATAGGGGCCTGGGACTTCAAAGGGAAGGAAAGCAATTCACAAGAAGATGAAAAAGAGTAAATGTTTGGTAAACAAATGTTTGCTGGGCTATACAGAAACAATGAGACACAGAGAGGAATTTTAACAAACAGCCTTTGCCAAATTCCTCTCTGTCTACCACACTTAGTTCATAATATCATGTATTTATCTATGGTGGTAGCTTCCTTCCTGGAGAAGGCCCTCCATCCAAATCATTTGAGGTAATTAGGGGGGAGGTCAAAGTTTCTTCCCTAGTCTTTTGGACCTTGATTGCTTTCAGTGCAAAATAATCTACATGCCAAAGTGGCACATCTTAGGGTGACTCATTCTGAACCCCTACACTATCAACTACACCTGGGGCAGATTTCTTAATATTTCTACCATCATTTTGGAAGATCAGGGGCTGTTCTAGTCTAGATCTATGATTCTTAAGTATATGGAGAGTATCACTGTTAATAATAGGAATTTATTGTATGCTTTAGATGTGTTGGAGTAGAATTTGGGAGAGAAGGGAAAGAAGAGCCAGCTCTTAGTAGAGAACCAGTATTCAGTCTAGAAAATGGCTCAAGTTGCTTTTATTTTAAGGTTAGACTTAAATAAAATGACATAGTTAATTAGTGTCTGAGCTGCAATTAGAAAATAATCCTCATGGGACGCCTGGGTGGCTCAGTCGGTTAAGCGGCTGCCTTCGGCTCAGGTCATGATCCCAGGTCCTGGGATCAAGTCCCACATCAGGCTCCTTGCTCGTCGGGGAGCCTGCTTCTCCCTCTGCCTGCCTCTCCCCCTGCTTGTGTTCTGTCTCTCTCTCTCTGACAAATAAATAAATCTTAAAAAAAAAAAATAATAATCCTCATGACTTTGGGACCTGTGTTTCTTCTCCTCTATACTAAATTCGATAATCAGCAACATGGCACCAGTGGGAAATAAGGGATGTATTAGACCAGTGGTTTTCTTTTTTTTTTTTATTCTTATGTTAATCCCCATACATTACATCATTAGTTTTAGATGTAGTGTTCCATGATTCATTGTTTGTGCATAACACCCAGTGCTCCGTGCAGAACGTGCCCTCCTCAATACCCATCACCAGGCTAACCCATCCTCCCAGCCCCCTCCCCTCTAGAACCCTCAGTTTGTTTTTCAGAGTCCATCGTCTCTCATGGTTCATCTACCCCTCCAATTTCCCCCCCTTCATTCTTCCCCTCCTGCTACCTTCTTCTTCTTCTTCTTCTTCTTCTTCTTCTTTTTTTTTTTTTCTTAACATATATTGCATTATTTGTTTCAGAGGTACAGATCTGAGATTCAATAGTCTTGCACAATTCACAGTGCTTACCAGAGCACATACCCTCCCCAGTGTCTATCACCCAGTCACCCCATCCCTCCCACCCCACCCCCCACTCCAGCAACCCTCAGTTTGTTTCCTGCGATTAAGAATCCCTCATATCAGTGAAGACCAGTGGTTTTCAAATCTTGGTGACAAAATATTTCCCTCGTGATCATTCTAAAATGCTGATTCCAAATATGAGGGATTCTGATTCTGCGGGTCTGTGTGAGGCCTGAGAACCTGCATTCATGCATTTAGAAAGTACCAGTGGAAATTTGGATAAAGGTGGTCCTTGGATTCACTTAGAAAAGCAGTGGGTTAGAATGTACTGTACTTTCTTTGCTTTTGGACGGTAGCTCTCTCAGTGCCTTTAGTATGTCGAAGATCTGAGTTCTTCCTCCAGGGAAGATGACTGACTTGTGCTGACCCATCCACATTATCTTATCTGCCCTGTTCCTGTGAGGTCTATGGAGTACCCATATATGAGACTGGAGTTAGGGAGTCACCTCAGGCCAAGAAACAAAAGGCAGTTTTCTGACCTTCTCTGATTTTATCATTGCCATACTCTAACTCGCTGAGCTAACCAGCCACAGTTCTATTGGAACTCACCATGGAGACAGATTAATTTTAACTCAGAGAACATGGGCTTTTCAACACAAGTTAAATATAGGCTGGCACAGAACATTACAGAAGCGTTAGGTCCTCAGAAATTTTTTTAGCTCTTAAACTTTGAGCAGCTACTAATGTATGCTCCTCATACTTCTCTTGGTCATTTTCACCTTTTCTTCTTCCCATGATCACTGAAATAGAGAAGGCAGAACTTCACCAGCAGGAAACACAAAGGGCACCGGTGAGCAAGTTTCTCCTAGAAGATGACATTGAAAGTTAATGGAACGAACAGGCCGCACATCTGAGGTTCTAAGGTAGACCCTAAGCTTCTGTGCTTGTTGTTTGTTTTCTTAGATGAAGATACTTACCTTAAAGAAATATCAGATACATTTTGAAATAAATTTCCACAAAATAAATGCTCTGAAACTTGACCAAATGGAAAAATTTGGAGGGAAACATACTGCACAGTTCCATCTGTAATAGTTTTTATTTTTCCTGGAACTAAAGAGAGTACACATACGTACACACAACTCCCACTTTTAGCAGATATTTCATTAAGATACTACTCAATGTAAATGTTGATGAGACTTTTTCAAACAGAGAAATTGCAATGATACCTTATTGTCTTTCATTATAATACTACTAGTTGCCATTAGTAACATTTGGTACTTTTGATTAGAATATGGGTTTTTTTTAAAAGTTAATGACTTTCAGTGGTAAAATCGTGTCAGTTTAAGTGGGTTCTACAATAATATTGGGAAATAGAAGGTGAAATGTAAGACTGGCGATAATGAACTTTGAATGACCCATATGTCAATATGCATTAATGTTTCAAAAATATTGACAAGTTATTAGTAATAAATTACAAATACTTATAAATCTGAGTAAGAAATTTTTATTGTTTGGAATATTGGCCTCCTTAAGCTACATTATGACACTAGTTGTAGTTAAAGGTGAAGACCCTGGAGGCCATTGCTTGAGATCTCATTCCAGCTCTGTGAACTTGGGCACCTTACATAAACTCTGTTTTTTCACCTAAAAATGAGTGAAACTACTCATAGGGTTGATACCAGCATTAAAAGAGATAATTTACATAAAGGGCTTAGTATAGTGTAGTAAACAGTAAATGGTGAGTAAATGGTAGATATTCGCAATACTTAACCATACTTTCATGATTTTTTTCTAAAAACCAGTGCTTAATAGATATATTCCTTTAATATCTTATCTCCATTGTGCATATAAACATACGCATTAATTTGCTAGTCAATTAATAAAAAATAAGTATAACTTCATTTTTGAAACCACCCTATAAATAATAAACATGCTTCCAAGTTCTCAACAGAATGATAAAAGCTATCAACAGGCCCTTGCCCTGCTGAGTTTCCCTCTGAAGTCAACAGCTCAGCCGGCCTCTCAAAGGCCACGGAAGCTTGAAGGTCAGACACTGTATGTACAGCGGGGATCTCCAGATTTATCTCTTAAATGCAGGTCACTCAGATTTGTAGCTGCATCCATCTCTGCAAGATATGAGACATCTTCTACATTTGAAACATTGACAATATGAGAAAGGTAGTAATCACACCCTGTAATCATACATAGATCTACTAAATTAAAGACAGAAAACAGGGTCACACAAACATCACCTCTAAGTGATAGAAATCTGACCATGAGGCCCCAGCCAGGTCCCTTCCTCCAACAGCCATCAAGGTGGATTATGCTTCAAATATCTCAAATACTTAAAATCATAATCATAGTAATAATGGCAAGGATTCTGTTTAAAGTCATATTTATCAGTGGTCCTTTACTGATTTAAATCTTCATGGAAATGCAACTCCTGAGTGCATTTCGCCCTCCAATCCCTTGTTTTTACTATTTGCGAAAGGAGCATCCCCAGGGGATTTGACAGATTTATATATGGAGTTTGAGAGGGTTGATCTTCATGTCACATACAAATATCTATGGACTCTTGAACAGATTACATTTAGGTTCTCCTGATGTCTCTCAGCCCTATCATTTTTTCATAAAATGAAATTAGAAGGTTCTGATAAGGTAGACTTCTCACAGGCTCTATTGGTTATCACCTCCATTTTTTTGTAGGTGTTTACAAATGGATGATTTGTTCTTAGATCTTTGTACAGATCAAAGCAATCTGACGATTTGTTATTTCCTAGAATTTACATTAAAAAGCTCCACGGTTTTCTATTTGTAATAAAAGCATTTTTCTCTTCGTAGTTGAGCATTTTTCATAAGCCCTTACTCTTTTGTCACTTTAGAAAAATATCTAACTTAAATTGGAATGGATTTCAATGTAAAGTAGTTGAAACCGTTGTAGTATAAAAACGAGATATCTATAAATCACATTGGAAGGTAATTACGAGAATGCATAGAGCTAAAGAATATAGAACTGCATTGGCCATAGGGAAGTGCTCATGAACTGTGAAACTTTACAATTTTCTTCCTTTTCTTCACTTGAAATTTGCATTGCTTTCCTCCCGGGGATTTCAAGAGATGCTTGAGAGAACTTTAAAACTTTCATTAATGTTTTAAATACCTGGGGAGTAAAAACAAAAACCGAGAGTAATAATGTTGGAGGAGGAGGCAGTGGAAAGGAACAGAGAATAGGAGCAAAAGGAAAAACAAAGGTGACTGGACAAAAAGGTAACATCCTCAGGTGCTTTAGTGGCTGATTCATCTGTAGTCTGCTTTTGTAAAATTTTATGTGGATTTGGAAGTAAGCCCCATAATACCACTTCCCACCCTCATTCCACCCCAACACTAATCATACACTCATTTTGGACAAGAGGCTGTCAATACCAAATCCCTACTATTCACCATACTGTTATTTGTAGTTACTTTCCATATTCTATTGAATACATGAATATATGATAATTCTGTTAATATTCTTATTCTTGAAATATTTCAGCTCTGCCATATATTATCAATATGTCCTTATCTTTAAAATGAGGATAATGGAAGTACTTATATCAAAGGCTTGCTTTAGGAATTAAAAGAGTTGGGGGACGCCTGGCTGGTTCAGTCAGTAGAGCGTGCGACTCTTGATCTCGAGGTTGTGAGTTTGAGCCCCATGTTGGGTGTAGAGATTACTTAAAAATAAAAACAAAAACTTAAAAAAAGAATTAAAATAGTTGGCTCAAGTAAAGGCCCTTCAGCAGAGGCTAGCTCATAGAAAGTGCTCGATAAGTGTTGTTGAGGGAGCTCTTTCAATGGCATCCCTTATTTTTAAACTGTAGGGGCTTTACTATCAAATTGAACTTAGGAAATAGAAATGACAATAGGCAGAGCCTTTCCTCTGCTTTGTCTAGAATAGTTATAGAACTGAACTAATATTTTGAAATTTCATATGTTAAAAGATTCAAGCAATTTGCATGGAAAAGTAACAGTAGATAAATTACCTTTATGTTCCACTCTTGAAATTTTGCAAAGCATTTTAACAGAATTCTCAAAATGAGAAGGCCCGTTAGACTTATGTTTATCAATTCTCAATACACATCACTGTATTGCTAGCATTTTTTATCCCATTCAACCATCCAGTCCACTTGGGAGGCTACTTAAAAGATGCTAGATTACAAAATGGTTTATGTCACCCTCCCATGTCTTTGACATCTCCATTTTTCTGGAACCTACAAAGATAGGTGAGCACTCTATGCCAGTACTCCAAGAATAGATATCTTTTTTTCCACACCTGTCTCTTCTAGTGTGTGATTCTACTTATCTCTTTGAGACATTTCAATGGTTTAGTTTCTACTAACATGATTTTATCAGGACTTTGCTCTATGCTTTAGACTTGAAAGGAAACTTCTTTGGGGATAGTTACATCTTACTTGTTCAAGGTGTGAAACATAGAACTATCTGATTTTTCCATGCTACTCTGATACACAATGATTCTAAATTGAAGTAAGAGAGTACTGTTGCCTCCAGACTTTATCTTGAATAGTAAAAGAATAAGGATTGGATATTTGGGGTAGGTTAATAGACACACTACATGGATTACTAAAATTATTGCTTTTTAAATGTATTATAGTACAATTATATATTTTAACAAAAAAGCTCTTAGGAGAGTCAGGTGTAGGGAAGTTATCTTTATAACAGTGACCATTACACAGTACTCCAACATTACTCTGGTTTAATGGCACTTTCTGGTGATCTGGGTAACAAAAGTTACTCTAATTGGATTGGGCCAAATGAATATTTGATCAAGAGCAAATTTCATTTTCAGCAAAATTACCAAGAAACTAAACTGTAAAAATATTTTATAAGGTCTTTGTATTTCTTATTAGGAGATTACAAAGTTAACCTTTCAACTGATTCTTAATAGAGTATTTGGAAGCCAGATTCCAATGAAGTCAATGAAAGGCTCTGTGGGTAGACTACCATGTGGGGAGGGCTCCCGTGTTTCTGAAGATAGTTTGAGATTATATTGTGGGTGGTGAAGGGGAGGGTACTTACAGTGTGTAGAGTCACGGACTTAGCAAGAATGTAACCCTGCTGGCTGCACCTTCTTTTCCCCACAGGGAATCCCAGCAGAGCAAGAAGGGGTGAAGTGGCTGAGAAGGGCCAGTGCCAGTGGTATGTGACTCCAGGATCTACTGAAAGAAGTTTGCAGGTCCATTTGTAGATCTTGATCTACACATCAGAGACTCAATAGTTACACTAAGATAAAGGTTTTATTTATCTGATTTTAACAGATGCAATAAAATTATTTAAATTACTCTTTACCATATGGCTTTCTTATCCTTTATATCATTTCATACATTTTTAAATCTATAAAAATGGTGGTGGTAAATAGAGAACATGATGTAAAATGTTAACTCTTATCTCTTTTCAACAGGTTAGAGTAGAAGATGGTTTTGTTTAACTGAGTTGTGCGACATAAATACCAATAGCTGAGCCTGGCATATAATATTTATGGAATAACCCTGGTTGTAAAGCTTTGCTTCTCTTCATAAGAGTTATGCATAATTTACAGTAAGGACTATCATGTTGAGCTAAATAAGGTTTAATATTCTTGAAGTGTTTTTATGCTGTGGTTACCTGACTCTATGAGTTAACTTGTATTGTGTTTAACTTATCTCCACTGTCCATGTCTCTTTTCACATTTTCATTGATAATATAGTCTAGTCCCACACTTACATACCAATTTATTTTTTAGAAGATTAGTTTTTTTTAAGATTTTATTTATATTTTTGCTAGAGAGAGAGAGCACAGGTAGGCAGAGCAGCAGGCAGAGGGAGAGGGAGAAACAGACTCCCTGCTGAGCAGAGAGCCCAATGCAGGGCTCTATCCCAGGACCCTGGGATCATAACTTGAGCTGAAGGCAGACACTTAACCAACTGAGCCACCCAGGCACCCCTAGAAGATTAGTTCTATGAAATATTCTGAGGGAAAAAGAAAACGGTTCTTTGATCAAGTAAGTTTGGAAAATGCTAAATTCTGTATCTTCTACTTGGATATTCATAATAGACATAAGTATAACTAAAGGCTCTGAGAAGTCCCACAGGTAAAAAACACTAACGGGTGTTTAACCCAGTGTTTCCTGGATGTATTGGACCATGGGGCATGCTTTTTTTCCATAATGTCTTATTATATCCCACAGAATTTTGGGAAACGCCAATTTAGACATCTAACGCAATCACATAGATTTAAATTTGCCTGTGTATTTTTACTGAAATGAACCTAAGTACATAACGTAAGGGGGCATCTGGGTGGCTCAGTTGTTGAGCGTCTGCCTTCAGCTCAGGTCATGATCCCAGGGTCCTGACATCGAGCCCCGCATTGGGCTCCCTGCTCTGCGGGAAGCCTGCTTCTCCCTCTCCCACTCCCCCTGCTTGTGTTCCCTCTCTCGCTGTGTCTCTCTCTGTCAAATAAATAAATAAAATCTTTAAAAAAAAAGTACATAAAGTAAGGTTTGCAAAAAGTATACTGCATTTCTGTTTTCTTAAATAGAGTTCATTCCATCTCACCATCTCACTTGGGAAAACCTACTGTCTGCCATTACAGTCATCAGATGGCCTTCCTCTCTGGAGTCCTGGTTTCTTTTGAAGGAATAGGCCCACATCTCTGGTTTTCCAGACTTTGTGCCTCACCTCAAGTCCATCACCTAAAGGTCAATCTCTTTCTCCTCTGAGAGAATGGTGAGGAGGAGTCTGGACACAATGGGCTCTGTGGGCCTCTAGCCTACTGGAATTCTTCCTTTCTAAGCTACTCTGACTCTTCCCTCAAACCTTCATTCTATTTTTCTCATTCTTTTTTTTTAAGATTTTATTTATTTATTTGACAGAGAGAGACACAGCGAGAGAGGGAACACAAGCAGGGGGAGTGGGAGAAGGAGAAGCAGGCTTCCTGCGGAGCAGGGAGCCGGATGCAGGGCTTGATCTCAGCCGAAGGCAGACACCTAATGACTGAGCCACCCAGGTGCCCCTGTTTTTCTCATTCTTTTACCTTACACTCTGATTACTTTACCAAACCTTACCAAACCTTACCAATAAGTTATCTTACCAAACCTTCATTCTTTTACCATACATCCTGATGGTTCATGCAACTCAAAGTTTAATTCACTCCCCCTTTCTGTGTGTTCAAAGAGGGCTTATTCCTCCAGAGTTCCAGGTAGGTGAGAGGACAGATTTCCATTCCCCATTTCCAGTTTAACAGAGGGAAAGAAAAACAAACATCAAGTTTCCATATTACAAGAGTCTGAAAACATTTAGACCCTTACGTAATTGAAAAGCCATCACTTTCATTTTTTTTTTTATTAAAGATTTTATTTATTTGACAGAGAGAGAGAGACAGTGAGAGAGGGACCACAAGCAGGGGGAGTGGGAGAGGGAGAAGCAGGCTTCCCGCGGAGCAGGGAGCCCGATGCGGGGCTCGATCCCAGGACCCTGGGACCATGACCTGAGCCGAAGGCAGACGCTTAACGACTGAGCCACCCAAGCTCCCCATCCATCACTTTCATTTATCTTTGGCTTTTACATGATTCTATCCTGGCCCTTGCCTCTCTCTTGCATGTCATAGCACTCTCCACCTTGCCCACTAAGCTCCAGATAGCCAGGCCTTGGATTCACTTTCTGCCTTTGGGCGTTTGCCCTTGCTGCTCCCTCTTCCAGCATCTTTCCTGCTCTTCCCACTCACCGTTCCTTGAAATCAAGGCTCTCAGATTAAATGTCACCTCCTTAGAGAAGTCTTCCTCAACAACCAGACCAGTGTATTTACCTAGTCCCTTGCTATAACAACACCCTATCTTAATTCTCTGCATAGTACCCATTATTATTTGATGTTTTATTGTTTGGTTATTTATCTTTTTGTTTCTCCCAACCAGAATCAAAGCTCCATGAAAGCTGGGAAGTTATCTATCTTAATCTCCACTGCTTCCCCATTTCCTAATACAGTGCCAGGAAAATAGTCTAGACTCCACAGATAATTGCTGAATGAATGAATGAATGAATGAATTTTTGCCTTTTCACGTCTTTTATTTTCTTGCTTATTTCTTGGTCTTTTTTTTACTAGAAATTTCAGCCACCCTTTGCAGCCATTCTCTGCATTGTTTTATCCACCTCCCCCTCCACTCTGAACACTCTCATGCCATTCCATAAAATAGGCCACCTTCCTTTCTTATCTCTAAGTATACAGTTCCTCTGAGGGTCTGAGTTAATCTTTCATGTCTCTTTATATTAAACTACCTTGGAGACTCCATTCTTGCTTATACTTAAAATTACGTCTACGGCAAAAACTCTTCTATATTGTCTACTTTGACACCTATAGCTTAATCCCACCGCTCACTTCTCTGCTTTGCTGTTGCAGTGCTAGCAAAAACTGCCAGCTAAATCTTGTTTTCCTATTGTTCAATGTGTGTTAATATTATGTCATTAGGCAGACTGGGAACATTTTAGGGCAGAAACTATACCATATCCTTTATTGATTGATTTATTTATTTAACAGCACCCAAGACATTTCTTGAATTTACCATATTTCAATGAGGTTCAGTGAATACATGCATGTCCAAAAGTAGACAGTATATGCTGAAAAACACAGCATCAGTATTAATTAATGATCTTAGATGAGCCCCTTATATTATTTACTCATATTCCTAAAATTAGGAAGGAAGAATTAGTGGCAAATCTCTATATGATGCCCCCTTCTTGCCTTTAATGTGCTTTCTTTTGACAGGGCTGTTTCCTATTATGGTTTTCCCCACAATTAAAACATTTAAATATATCTCTTTAATGTATAAAAGTACTATTAGAATACAAAACCAAGTTGAGAAAATAAACAGATGAAAAAATATAATCCATGGGTTAATTGTCTTCTTAAATATTTTTCTTCCTTTAGTGTTTTGAAATGAGGGTGTATTTTTTTGATGATCTAGGAAAAAAACAATCTTCCTAACACATCTTGGATATAGTATTCTGTTCTGGCCTTTTTTTCAGATACAACAATCATTTAAAATTATTATTACCTAAAAAATTTCTGTTTGTGGTGAGAAATTCAAACAATACCAAATTGCAGCAAATAAAAAAAATAAAATGATCTTTCCTGGTTATAGCAAATGCATAACACATTTAGGCTTCTAAACTACAAAGATTTTATTTGTTTAAAAATAGAAAGAAGACAAATGAAATCCAATAGCAGCAATATATATTTCTCACTAAAATTTTATCTATTTAATCATAACATTCACTTAAACGCTTTTTATTAATCAGTCAGAAAAGTAATCCTGTCTGCAAAAGTAGAAATATATCGTCATCACAAAGTTTATAAAAGGAACCATAGAACCTATAAATTTTGTGTGTGTATTTTTAGTGACTGTTACTCCAGGGGTAAAATGCTATTGTGTAGTGAAGTGAATTGATTCTAATCACAGTTGTTTTCTGTGAATTAAATCACCAACAAAACACAATCACTATCCAAAGACTTTTAAAGGATAAAATTCCATCTGTGGTTGAAGATCAAATTTGAGAGTGCTAGTAGATATTCGTTTTTTTCACATTTAATTTTTGACTCTGACTCTGGGTATCTTAAAGAATAATTAAGTCATATTTTGAAAAGCCTATCACTTTAATATACAAAGATTTAGTATCCTTGTAAGCGAATATCTAGTGTATAGTGGGCTTAAACTTAACAGTGAGAATTAAAAACATATGTGTAGGACAAAAATGGGCTATAAAATGGTTAGACTTCTCACTCCATGAAAAAATAGAAAGACTAGCCAAATTATCAGCTTTCATTCCTTTCCTATTTCAGACACAAACACATATCTAACTTCATTAGTTACCTAGGGGATATACGTATATATGTATGTATATATAAAACATGTTTGCTTTTGGGTTGTGGCCCTTATGCTAAACTTATCCCTTGGGTTTCCTTATATGGGTCATGCCATAGAAATATCCATTTCAGGGCTAGTGAGTTCAGAATCTCTGAGAGAACCATTATACTGCCTATGCATCCTTTGTCCTTGTCAAATTATGATGTTTTCATTCATTCTTCTTGTAAAGATCAAGGAGAGAATTGTTAAGTATGGCTAAAGTTACAGATTGTGTTGTACCAGCTACCAAACTCGAGGAATTTATCACAAGGGTATTCTATAATGGCCTGGCACTAGGTCAAGGCTGTTTTCAGTAAATCGATTGATGTTACTCAGTGTGTCTCTTGCAGCAAGGCAGACAGCATCAGGCAGGAGACTTCGAGAAGGCTAAAACCTTCTCAAACGGTAGTGACATTTAAAGTGTGGCTTTATCCCCTGCATACATTGCACTCTGTTGGTAGAAATGAGAATGGAAGAGAAAGAGAAGATTGGATTACTGGTTAAGGAATGGCTTTTTACTCTTCCCTTCATATTTTCTTATCTCAAAATGTGAAAAGTCTGGCTCTGGGGGATTGTGCCCCTGTGTGTAAATGACACAGCAGAACAGCAGTTGTGCAGTCCTGTGTTCAAACAAGTCCTGGATATGTATCTGTTTCTTTGCCATGGATCATTTAACAGTTGCTGGAATGATTTTACATATCCTTTAAGTTAACAAGCAGTACCAAAAAGAAAAAAAAAAAAAAACCTTTGAGGCTGCATTTAGAAATTCTTTAGTGTCAACTAGCACTGGGGACATTTGGTACTTCATTTCTTGCTGTGATGTCCTGTTACCACAAAGACACAGGCTTAAACTGTTTCCCTTCAACTGTGTAACGGGGAAAAAAAAATCATTTGAACGTTTCATATATTTTAGGAAGAGTTTAAATAATAGGGTCAAATTTTTGAAATTTGTACATGTCACTTGCTCCTCATCCATGCTTTTCTCTAGCCTTAATTTTGCTCTCCTTTAGTATTTGTCAGTTAATTGTGAATATTTGCAGAGGAATTAGAGAAAACGGCTCTCTTCTTTCTTCCATTACCACACCCGAGACAAATGGAAAAAAATCCATTGCATGGTATTTTTTACATGGTATTGCATGTTTAATTTCTGCTCTTTTTAACTTATCCATCTATCAGGGGGTGAAGACATTTCCAAAACTTATGTCTCCTTATATCCTACAGCATTACTTTTCTTGAAAGTCCACTGTGTTTTTAGCTAAAACTTCCTTAGACAAAATGTGACTGAGTCTTGCCGGCCCTCACTCCTCCCTTTTCTACTACCCACAACTACCTCACACACACACACACACACACACACACACACACACACACCAAGGTCATTTCACCTTCTGTGCCCACTGGTTACCCCTTTCTTGGTATAGTCTGTTTTCTTCCCACCATTAGACTTATCGATCTTACGGAATCCTTTCTTGGTACTCACATCAAACCTCAAATCTTTTGGCATCAACTCCATGAAACTTTTATCTATTTGCTCCTAAGTAATAATCTCCCTTATCTGAACACTGAATTATTCATCTGTAACCTAGCACAGAGTACCAACCTCTGTACTTGTTTTTATTATTTGCGTAGTTGATGTTTTACGTTTTGATCTTCCCCTCAATTCCATACACTTCTTTTGTAGTTCCCAATGCATCTAACCCAATGGTCTGCATTTAGTTTTTAATTGTTAACTAACAGCAGTTAAAGATCGAACCTTGCATACTTTGCAAGGTTTCTTTAGAATAATTCCGTCACCGTGAATGAAAGATGGTTCCTCATCATGGCCGTGGAGCATTACACAGTACTAAAGCCAGCACATAAATAAACGCCCTGCTGTAGTCTGCGATCACTGGGAAGTCCCACTTGCAGGTGAGCAAGAAGCAGAGTCCCTACAAGTTAACTTATTACTTGAATATCTCTGAGGATATTAATGATGAAAAGGAGTGGCCAGAGGAAAGACTTTTCCCTTCTCCATGGCAGCACTGTGACTAAGTGACTTCTGGTAGATCAAATAGACTATTTTGGGGATTCCTGCTCACCCATCTCCTCTGTGTTTTCAGAGCTGCTGTAGAGCTGTTAGAACAGTGAACTGATGCTTTTTGACTTGCCAAACAGTGGGAGCTTTCTATTTAAATAGTTATCCCTTAGAAGAGCTATATTAGGGAGCTCAAAGGAAAGGATTTAAGGGCCCACACAGAGTAGAGAGGCAGCAGATCAGCCACCTACTGGGCCCTTGTTCCTTCGAATGCTTCAAACCACGTATTTGTAAGACCCACGACGGCCTCTTGCGCACCGAACTGTATGCTTCTCACCTGCCTTTTTGTGTTTAGCAAACACATGGGAAGGGCAGCTCTTCGCTGCTGTCTAACTTGCCTCTCGTTCTAGATAAGCAACACCACACAGCCAAGTGGGCAGAGATCCAGGCGTTCTGCTGGCACTTGGGGGATGTCAGCATAGGAAAAGATCCTTCAGGGGGCAAGGAGACCAATTATCCAGATTTAGCACGTGCTTATCTTCCACGTGACAAATATTAAAATGTCAATAGACTAAGAAACCAAAGGAAGTAATCAGAATGTCTGTTTTTTCACCAAGAATCTATATAGAGGCTTTTTTACAACTTTACTAAGAGGATTCATTCAAATTCCAATTAGTCAAACTACCAAGTTTATCATTTTGATAAGGGAATCAACTATATCAGAGGAAGAAATTGGGATCATTTCTCATGCTTTTAAGCACATAAGAACTTTATTACATCCAGAGAATTATTCATGCTCTACCATTGTTGTTATAATTTACTGTTCTTGTGACCATACCATGGAAAATAGACCTATACCAAAGAAGATACAGAAAATATGAGTTATAGGTAGGAGACTCATCACCCTGCTGGATAAAGGTATTTTTCTAAATCTCATTGAAACCTGGCATTCAGAAGTAGGCCAGAAAATAGGCCTACCTATTCACTCAGACATCTCTTTTTGTATTATCATTAAACATCGCCTAGGAGGCAGCTAGTTCTATTGTGGGCCGACAGATTATTCCACTCCATTTTGTTTCTTTTTTGTTAAACATATAATCTTATGAACTATTTTAAACACAAAGAAAAGATAGAAAAATAAGAAAAAAATCTCAACATTTAGATTTTTTTATGTGTTGTTGAATCTTCTCCAACTTCCTCTTTCTTTCTTTTTTTTTTTTTAAGGGAATGAAAGTTAGAGATACAGCTAAAGCCTTCCTTTTCAGCCCCTCTCTTTGCCACTTGATTTCTTATATACTTTTTACATGCAGGGTTTATAATCCTTTCAGAAGCTAATTTATTCCTTAACTCCAGGACCATCTCCTGATTTCCTTAGGTAGTCTGCAAAGGGACAGTTCAGAATAGTACTAACCATAACAGGTGTTAAACTTCAACCCCCCCCCCCCCACCGCCTTAATCTGGTCTCACTGGTATCCAAATACCTTCCACCTTGGGAAGGACACCTCAGGTTGACTACTCTGAAAGAGTGATTTCTAGCCTAACAGCTTTGAAGTGTGGAAGAGTCATTTATGTACTACCCAAAACCATACACCGCTGTCCTTCAATCCTTAGCATTTTGGTCTTGAGTTACCCTGATCAGTCATGATCATTTTGCACTATACCTGTTTTTGTTTTTGTTTAGTACTTTGCCGTCAATACCTTGATTAACTTTTCTCATCTCTTGGCCTAAGGATCTACAGAATAATCTAATAAAAGGAAGTAAGGTAGATGAATAACAGGTTTAATATCACACTTCAGAGTATCCCTACTTTGTAATGGATGCTTATACTCTCCCACTCCCCGGGATACATCATGTTCTCTTAGCTTTGTGTCTTCCCAAATCAAAATATAGAGCAAAGGTGAAGAAGTGGAAGTTGGCAGCTATGTGGTTTGGGTATTGAATTGTTCCCACATCAAAAGATTTGTGAACTGTGCATTTTAAACAGCTCTCAGTTCATGGCTCTCTTTAACTGATTTGAAAAAGCAGGAAGGGAGGGTGAGGAAAATATTAAAGAAAATGGCCTTGACTGTTCAATCTAGTTTTAAAGATAAAAAGTTTAACTCAGGTAGGTTTAAGGCTTATACTCTTAAGTGATGAAAACCTCGATTTTAAAGGACAAAATGAGAAGGTAGGTAGTAAATCCAAGATGGCAGGTTTACCCAGGTCTCCTTTGCTGCTCACTAACACAGTTCTTCTGAGGGATAGCATTTAAATAGAAAGCTCTCATTGCTAGGGAAGCAAAAACATTAAGACATTGTTTTAACAGCTTCACAGAATCTGCCGTTTCATCCTAAATATGGTGCTAAGAAATGAGCAGTTATCTCTGGGGTGGGAGCGGGGCCCACAGTCAACACCTATGCTCAAGTCTGTGCTTTTTACACTTTTAGTTTCCATTTTCCTTAATCAATATTTACCAGGTGACAGTCACAGCTTCCGTGGCTTCTGTTTTCTAACGATCTTTCTGTTGTTGGTACTTCAGAGTTTCAAACACTTCCCTGCCTATGAAAATTTCTAGGCTAACTCCTTTTTCTTTTACAAATAGCCACATCAATTGTACCTGATTTCTAAGATCAGTAGCACATTGGAAAATTGGGATTTGTTATTGAATTTCGGCACTTAAAAAAGAATCCTCCAGCACTCCCTTACTTGTACCATTGATTGGGTCATTTTCTTTTGTTGCTTCTGTTAAGCGACACTTTTTCAGACAACTGTCATTTATAGGTTATCTCATGCTGTGTAACAAACCACCACAAAATGTAGTGGAAAAAAACAATGAGCTCACTAGCTGGCCAGTTCTTCTTGTTTGGGCTAGTCTAAACTGATCTCTCTGGGGCTTGAGCATGTGTCATGGTCATTTGCAGGTGGCTTGGGGGCTGGCTAATCTAGGATGGTTTCACTCACATGTCTGGGCGTTGGCTGGCTATAGGCTGGGTCACGTGTCTGTCAATATCCAGCAGGCTAGCCTGGGCTTATCTTCCCCATGGTCACAAAGTTCTGAGAAAGAACAGAAATGAGCATGCGAGGTCTCTTGAGTCTCAGAACTGGTGTATTGTGACTTCCATTGCAGTCTATTGGTCAAAATGTCACAAGGCCAGTCCAGATTCAAGAGGAGGGGAAGTAGACGCTGCCTCTTTAGGGAGAGGAATAGCAAAATCACATTGCAAGGGGTATGGGTACAGGAAAGGGCAAAGAATTATGTTTTTCCCCCCATCTACTGCATGTACTTAGCTCTTCCCATGATGTAGCTGTCTCAAATAATTTTCTTTCTTAGAGCAGCTATTTTGATCTACAGAGAATATTGATCCATCATATTTATGAAGAAAATTACACCACAGAAAGGATTATTTAGGCATTGTAAGTGTTCACAAGAATGAGAAACACTGAAGCCTTCATCAGATGAGCCCGTTCAGTTCTTAAGTGAAGTGTTTTTACCCTTCCAAGAATCAACCAAAGTTCTATTTTCATCAGATTAAAGCAATGCCAAGTCAGATGCATGAAATTGCATGAAGAATGTGATGCATTTGCTTATTCTTTATCACACATGGACACAATCAATACCTTGATGTGGAGTACAGATCATATAGAGCCTTCTAAATTCAGCGCTATGCAAACAGATCTCTGCTCGATGAGTTTTGTTTTTTATAAACTTGAAGTTGACCTTTAGCTTTGTATTATCTGGTCAAAAAAATCCTTAAACCCTTAACCTTTCATTTTTATTCTTATTCTCTAATTCATTAAGATGTTTGGAGATTATTGCTAGCCAATTCTCTTTCTGGTGCCATTTCATCACAGAAAGAAGACCAGCAAATAAATGTGGATATTAAATAGTACTCATTCTTGTTTTGCAAAATCAAAATGCTTTGCATGAGATTACTAAATATCAAGCACATTATCTTTGAGAGATTATCTTTCAGAAGACAAATTTATGGAATGTATACCATGAGTAGGTTTATTACATCTTGCATCACACACTGAGTGGGAGAGTAGCAGATTTAATAGTGTGGACAAGGGAAATGTATACAAAGAGAATGTGCCCTTGTTTTTTGGCTTTGCTTTATTATAGAAACATAAAGTTTGTGACTTGAAGGAACCTAAGGGATTTCCCAGTCTTGTCCTGCCTGAAACCTCCAATAATGAATAACTCATTGTATCGAAGGAAGCTAAATCCATTTCTAAGTGGCTTATTGGCTAGTCATGACTGGAAGTGTTTGAGCAAAAGCTGATAGACTATGGGGGAGCTTACTGTGTGCCGCCATTCTTCATGAAAAATACGGTATATTAAAGACATGGACATGTCAATCACAACAAAATAAGATATGTGTTAAAATATAATACACACATACCTTGGAGACACAGAATAAAGTGAATTTTATTATCCAGTTTAACGGGCAGAACGTGGTGATTGTTTACATAGGTGGAACAGTGGAGGTGGAGAAGCTAAAGATAGTTGCTATCAGTTGAATTTGGGAATATCTAATAATCAGGGTTACTGGGAGCATGCCAGAACACTCTGTATCTACAGTTTTCCAACACTAAAGCCACATCCATTTTCTGAGATCAAATTCCCTCCTTGGCCCATTATGGAAACACCACCTGGACCTCAATGAATGAGTGCCAAGAAGCCCTTTAACGATAGGCATGGATGGCAAAGGGAGGCTTTAAATTGGCCAAAGTGCTTCCTCTGCAGTCATCCTATCCAGCTTGTGGCAGGTTTGAACAGCATGATGAAGTATTATTTTAACATTACACATAAACTTTATTCTCCTCCTTAGCAAATTGCCTCCTAAATTTTTTCAGTTATCTGATGTGTTAAAGATAGAAAAAACTCAATTTGTTAATTCTAGGGAAATTATTGTCACAGCAAGGAGCCATAGCAAGGAAGTCTAAAAAAGCAATGACAACAATACTAGAAACTTGAGGGGAAAAAAGTCATAAAAAATAAATTTCCAGGGACACTTTTCTATCTTTCTTTTCATTGCTGATTTGCAGTCAGTGATAGCTCTGCTCTTTTGTTTCATTTGTCCTCTCCACCTCCCCCCCAACTAATCTTGGTTTTATTTTTGTTTCAATTTCCCCTAGCTTTCTTTCCAGATAATATCTCTTTCCTTTTCCCAAGCCCTAATTCACTTCATTCTACTATTCTCCTACCGTGTAGCTTTCGCAACAATCCAATCAGGACACTTCTGATCAGTTTCATCCTAGGGTTTACTTGTTCACCTTCAAGAAGATAATTGTTTAACCTTAGAGATGGGGTAAACAAAAGGGCAAATCAGGCTGTGCACACATTCAGGCCTTTCCTTCATCTTGCACCCTTAGGCTTCCAGATATAACCATGTGCATCCCCTCTGCCTTCAACCCCTATAGGCCACCCTGGTTGCCCTTCCTCAGAGTGGCCCTGGGGGTTCAAAAACTGGTCCCAATACACAGAGGTCAAGGAGAGACCAAAGAAAAAGGCAGACCACTCCAGGTTAGTAGCTGGCAAGTTTAGTAGGCAAGGGAACTTCCCTACAAGGCTCATCTCGGGCACTGTAAGATAAGTAGATCTCCACACCCACCTGCCAGAATCTTAAAAGTTTATATAGAAGCCTAACTGGGTCTCAACAACACATTGCTCTCTCAAGGCTGTGTCCTTGAAAAGGGCTCCAGCTGTGGTAATGGTAGGCAGAATGTACATTCCAAGGACAAGGGAGGGGTTTAGGAGCCTCTGATTGCCTGGGTGCAGCTCCTGGGTCCACTGGTGGTCACATCCCCTTCATGACCTCCAGCACCCTGGTCCTAATTTATCCCTCTTTTCTCATTCTTTACCCTTTCCCAATTCAGGTTTCCCATTCTTCTACTGCAACTGATCTATTCTAGGAATTTTAAGGGTAATAAAAATAATTCCTGATTGAAAAAATTCATACTAGGCCAAGAGTGAATGATTTCAGATCTTTGGGAGGTATTTTATAAGACTATGGACTCTGAGAAACAAACTGAGGGTTCTAGAGGGGAGGGGGGTGGAGGGATGGGTTAGCCTGGTGATGGGTATTAAAGAGGGCATATATTGAATATACGCAAACAATGAATCATGGAACACTACATCAAAAACTAATGATGTAATGTATGGTGATTAACATAACATAATAAAATAAAATTAAAAAAATAAATACATTGATTTACTAAACATAAAGAAATTCCTAGTGGAATTATACATGGACATATTATGTGGGATCATAGGTGCTTCTATGAATTAATTAATTCACAAATGCTTATTAATGCCTTCTTTCTACTAATGGTGAGGAAGCAAAAAATATTCCCTCTTATGGAGCTTACAGGTGAGAGGACAAAATAGGTAGTGTCTTAGCCTGGATTGCCTCATTAACAAGGCTGAGACAAAGGTTTAGGTGCAGGTTTATTTGGGGAGCAAAAATCCAAGAATCAGGAGTAGGGGATGCACTTGAGTGAAAGAAACAGAAGGAAGGAAGAGTAGGTCATTGAACTGGACTCAGTCCCAGTGGGAACCTCCTGAGAAACCATCTAGAATGTACTTCAGGCTTGTTGCCTCAGACACCCACTGGCTGTCCCCTAGGGGTCATAGGCTGTTCTACCTGTTGTTCACTCATTTGTAGTTCCACTTTTTGGAATGGGTCAGCTGGTTCCTGAAATCGTCCCACTAAGTGGTGGTAGAGAAAGCACTAGATAAATAGTGCATGTGAGGAGAGGCACTTGTAGGCCACACCTGCACATAGCTGGTTGCTGCATCAACAGCTAGAGTAAAAAGGTGAGCCAAAAAGATACAGACAGAGCTCAAGCCATAGCTGGTACGGAGAGTAATAAAATAAAACAAATAAATAAATATACAGTTGCAAACTGTGATAAGTGCTGAAGAGTAAATGGTGCACAACATATTCCAAATAGTAGTACAGACCATGGGGTGAAAAACTCTTTCAAACTGTCATGGTTCCTTGACACGGTCAAATGTTTGTAGTGCTACTAAAGCAAAAGATGTTGAAGATTAAAGCCAATTTTTTTTTTTTTTTTTGGTTTACCAGTTAATTATGTGGCTCCTGCATAGATATTGAATCCCCCAAATCTTTAGGGTTTTTGCCAAAGTAGATTTTTTTCCGAAAACAACGCATGTCACAACACTATTTCAGATAAGGGACTTCTGACTGCCTTAGGCCTAATACCTCCCCAAACTACTATACCAAAAGCTTTATCAGGAGGCCAAAGTACTCATGGGTTTGTTTCGAGTGGCAAGAGAGACAGTATAGGTTAGAAGTCAAGAGAAAGTACACAAAAAATTGATCTAATATTGGTGCTGCTTATGACATTTACCACACTGTGCCTTAGTTTATTGTTTGTGAAATGGAAATAACATTAGTACTTGTCTGCCCAGGGTTGGGTGGGGTGATGATTAAGTAAGGAAACACAGATAAAAATTTTTAGAACAATGCTAGGGATATGGTAAGCACTCAATTAATTATTAGCAAAGCTATTAGTTTGCTAGGGCTGCCCATAACAAAATACCATAGAATGGGTGGCTTAAACAATAGAAATTTATTTTCTCACAGTTGGAGGTGGGAAGTCCAAGATCAAGGTGCTAATAGGGTTGGTTTCTCCTGAGGCCTTTCTCCCCGGCTTGCAGATGGCTGCCTTATCACTATGTCCTCATGTAGCCTTTTCTCTGCACACATCCCTGTTGTCTCTTCTTCTTCTTAAAAAGACACAGGTCATATTGCAGTAGGACCCTACTCTTAGGACCTCATTTAATTACCCCTTTAAAGGCCCTATCTCCAAATACAGTCACATTGGGATTTAGGACTTCCACACATGATTTTATGGGGGATGCAATTCAGTCTATAATAGCAAGTGTTCTAATTTTTACAAGAAAATGTCATTCCTTGGAACAAAGTTTTTAAACTTTTTGGTTCCAGGATTCCTTTAACACTCTTTAAAATTACTGAGGACACCAAAGAGCTCCTGCTTATGTGGGTTATATCTATTGATTTTATCACATGAAACATTAAAACTGAGAAACTATAAAATATTTATTAATGTGAAAATACCAGTAATACCTTCCATAACAAATAAACATAATTTTCAGAAAGATAATTGCACTTTCCAAGCAGAACGTTCACAATGAAGATGAGGCAGAACTATTTGCATGAAATCTACTGGGCCATTCTTCAGTGGACTAGTTCAAAAAAATGTTTTTCTGAAATGTCTTGCTGTAGCAGACCTGTTTTACTGCTAAAGAAACTTAGCCTATGAATATATTCCATCTTTTAAGTGAACTTCATCCTAATGTTCAAAAGTTTGGGTGCCATTTGCAGCTTAGGATGGCTGCATTGAGAAGTTATCCTCTACTGTCATGTGAAACAGACCATTCATTTACTCTTTTGTTGATGGTAACTTAATTTTTAATGACCGCATCGAGCCAAGTTTTAGTAGCTAATAAAAAGTCCCCAACATTTCATTGTTTTCACTAAAAATACCAAATATTTAAAGATCAACTTTACTACGGGGACTTTTGGTTACAGGTGTATGAGTATGTGTATTCCTCAAGGACAGAAATCAGTTATGTCTATTGGGTTTTAATTTCCCCAACTCCTGCCAGGTTGAATTTCACAGAGTTGGTGCTCAATAAATGATTTTAGAATTGAATTTAATAGAATATACGTAACTATTATTTTACATGGTAAAGAATATACATAAACTATCATTTTACATGGTAATGAAACTATTATTTTACATGGTAAAGATTTCCAACCTTTCTCATTCTTGAGTTCTTTGTTCTGCTTTTTCTCTCATCTTTATCCTTTCTATTTTTTCCTCATCACTTTTGAAGTCATCTTGTCTTGGTCACTGTCTTTATTTTTTAATTAATATTTTTGTTCCCGATTTTAAAATTCTTTTTATCGTATTATGGCCTTCTACTTTTCTCCAGATATTTCCAAATGATTGTTGGGAGACAGATCTCCATGTGCCTTAACTTTGCTGCATTTCTTGTGAGAAGAGGTGCTGACTGCTTTTTTTCTGAGCTATCTTCTCTGGACTATTTTGGAAGATAGAAATAGTATCTCCCTTTGGAGCAAAGGGCAGGCATGCTTATTACCAACTATAAAAGATTTAAGTTCCCTAAGATTAAAGTTCCTTTCTTATAATGTACCTTACTGCATACATAGATACCATCTGGCCCTTTTCATGTCTGTCTGTAGTAATTAAGGTTCAGGGAACTAGCACAAAATGTGCTACTTCTTTTGCTATATTTTTTTTTAAAGATTTTATTTATTTATTTGAGAGTGAGAGAGAGAGAATGAGAGAGAGAACAAAAGAGGGGGTAGGGTCAGAGGGAGAAGCAGACTCCCTGCCGAGCAGGGAGCCCGATGTGGGACTCGATCCCGGGACTCCAGGATCATGACCTGAGCCGAAGGCAGTCGCTTAACCAACTGAGCCACCCAGGTGCCCATCTTTTGCTATATTTAATAAACCATTCTTTATCTCTAACCCAAGAACCTCATGTCTTCTGTTAGCATCCGTGAAACTGCAGCAGGCTAACTTGTGAGCTTACAACTATAGTAAAATCTAAGTTCCGTGACAGTTCTTGACAATGATTTTGTATGCTTATCTGTTATACATACATATGGATTGAAATTTGCAGATAAATCTTCTGGATTGCTTTTATCCTACAGACATTTTATCATTTCTGTGTGTGTATGTGTGTGTGTCCGTGTGTGTGCACGGGTGTGTGTACACACGTGTGTGTGTGTGCATGTGTGTGTGTGTGGCCTGGCAGGCATGGTTATCCACTGATCCTATGTCTTGAATTATAATTGTATTTGCTTTTCATATCACACAGGCAAGTTTCCTTCTCAGGTACAGCATCTTCTTGTTGTCCAAGGACCTTTTATTCTCCGCTCATTGTCAGATCTCATTGTAAGGTTTAGAATGTCCATTAAAAAATAAATTATATTATTTTTAGTATATTTATCTAATCTAGTCAGTCTATCCATATTCGTTCTTAACTCTAAAAGCATTAGCCTGGTCATTCTTACCCACAAAGTGATGTTCATCAACTGACTTTTGAATGTGCCATTCTTGTCCTATCTGGAATGCCATCTCTATCATCTGTCTATATATCACCTTCATTTCTTTCAAAACTTACTTTCTCGGGGGCCTGGGTGGCTGAGTCATTAAGCATCTGCCTTCGGCTCAGGTCATGATCCCAGGGTCCTGGGATCGAGTCCCACATCGGGCTCCCTGCTCCGTGGGAAGCCTGCTTCTCCCTCTCCCACTCCCCCTGCTTGTGTTCCCTCTCTTGCTGTCTCTCTCTCTGTTAAAAAATAAAATCTTAAAAAAAAAAAACTTACTTTCTCTACAAAGGCTTTTGTGAGTAATCCCAAATATGTTAGTCATCAAGCATTTATATATTTTATTAGTTTACTAAATTTATTGAGTGCCTACTATAAATTCTAGGCATGGTGAGCAAATCAGCACAGATCCTGAATATCATAATAGGAGTTACATTTTTCTAACTTAACATATACTTTAGTTGATATATGTGTATTTGGATTTGAAGATATATCGCCTTTTATTTTTTTTTTTTACATTGCCTCCTAATTGCATTGTAAATTCTTCCAAGGCAGGCAGCTGTGTTTTTTTATTTCCTCAGCTAATAATAGTTTAAGCATATAAAGGCTTTTCTCTCTCTTCAGGCATGAAGAAGACAGGGCAAGCAGTCCAGCAGTGTAATAATTACATCAGGGACTCAGGAACCATCTGGTTTTCTGCTCCACCATGGTGGTGCGTAGTGTTCATTCTCACAATTGTAGGTGGCCTGATCCTCCTCTGGGCATCGTGGCCATGTTCAAGGCAGGAAGAAAGGATACCGGAGAGAACAAGGGAAATCGTTAATGGTCAAAATATGTTCCACTTAATCCTTGTCAATTTCAACAGCTTTCCAAAAATTCTATATAACAACATCTATATGCATCTCTTTGATCAGAACTGGGTCAGTCACTACTTCTAGCTAGTTGCAAGGAAATCTGAGAACATGAATAAATTTAACCAAGCATATGAACACTCTACACAAAATCTGAGGATTGTTGTTAAGAAGAGGGTAAGAGATATTGGCTAAAAACTAGCCACGTTTGCTGTACTTAGATAGTCAACCGTGGGACAGAGTTTCCTGAAACCCCAAGATAAATATAGACTATCTTCTTGGACCTTCCTTTCATAAGAAAATTTGAAGAAAAAATTCTATGTGAAACAAGTTCAGGATAGAATACAGATAAGAATTGGATATTTAAGGTTGAAAATAGGCAACATCAAAAAAAATCTCATCTTCTACCCTATTCCCCCTCTTTTTCCTGTGCTACCACCACACTGGTCTCTTTCTTTTACTATTCCAGTCATAGCCCTTTCCACTCTCTGATTCCTCTGCCAAGAAACTCTTCCCCTAAATCTTAAATGGATAAGCAGATCTCAACTTTAAATTAAAAATGAAATCCTCAGAGAGACCTTTCCTATCTAACTAGATATAAAATAGCTTCCCAGTCACTCTGTGTAGCATTAAACAATAATATTTTCAATTTAGTTTTTATCAGTACCCATCCCAATTTTTATTGTGTGCTCTCCATCCCAATTCCAAGAGAATGTAAGTTCCATGCAAGCAAGTGAGGTTAGGTTCTGGTTACCACGGCAAAGGGTGGAGGAAAAGGTGGGCTGAAAGTGTATGAAATGGGGCACAAGAGGTATTGGATACAGAATGTTAGATTTTTAACAAGATACTTATAGCATGCTTGAAATTTAATATCTGAACCATCCTCTCTTAGAACAGCATGTCTAAGAATATCAAGTCAATAGGATATTGGATATTTTTAGAGAACAAAAGCCACAAAGACTATTCTGATTGAAAATCAATGTAACGCTTGTTGAAAGAATCATTGTGCTTACTTCCTCTTTTTGCTATGCACCTGTATTTTTGAAGTCTTTTGCAGAATGTCAGATGATGAATGGTAGACAATTAGGTTGTGAGAACATTTTATCACATTTTGTTCAATCATTAATTTTATAAGACACAATCTTTCAATTCTGTCTTCTCAAATAATATTTTTAAAAATGTATATTAAGGCCATGTAGATTCTATGAAAATGTTTAGCTCAAGGATTTAGTTCAGAACAGTTATTTTTGCATGTACCTTAGAATATTTTTTAGAGTAGAACTGGAAGATGCTCTATTTAAGCAGGCATACAATAATCAATTTCATGGGGATAAGAAATTCCTGGGTCAGTGATTTGATAATTCTTAAGCAAAATTCCTACAGGGGATGTGGAATTTTTGGAGAAAAGAATTTTCCACAACCCTTTACCCATCATTGAAGACTTTTTGGTATATGTTGTAAAATTATATGCCCTGTCCAGAAACAGTGATCTGAAATGACAAGTCAGAGAATGGAGCAGGCCTCAAAGAGTGGTCAAGTGAATTGAAAAGAGTCCTCCATCAACAGAATTCAAAATTGCCCTAGCTTCCCAAGAGCATTTTCATGTTTCATTGCTCAAGTGAAATATCTACCCTGTCTTGGGCGCCTGGGTGGCTCAGTCGTTAAGCGTCTGCCTTCGGCTCAGGTCATGATCCCAGGGTCCTGGGATCGAGTCCCGCATCGGGCTCCCTGCTTGGCGGGAAGCCCGCTTCTCCCTCTCCCACTCCCCCTGCTTGTGTTCCTGCTCTCGCTATCTCTCTGTCAAATAAATAAATAAAATCTTTAAAAAAAAAAAAAAAGAAATATCTACCCTGCCTTATCTCAATCTTTCCACATTACTTATGCCCTTGTTAGGTTTCCCTGTAAATCTATTGACTGAATATTCACTGCTCTGGAAATACATCTACTAATAAACTTAATCCAAACAATTTGGGCAATAAGACAAATATATGGATGATTGTGTGTTTGCTTTCTCACTCAATTTCATTTCAGACCTATTAGATAATCAGTACAGATGGGAAAATGACATTCTTGTGAAGGAGAGCTGAAAATATTAATATATTTATGTTGCATGTTTAAGCATAGGACTAATCTGTATATAGGCATATCACACAGAGTCCTTCTGTTGTATTGACTGATTCATCAGAGTGAACCCATATGACATGAAATACATGGACAGGATTTAAAACCTTCTTTAATATGCATCCTAAGAAGAGTCCTCTAGGACTCAGACTCACTCAAAACTGTGTCTGTTTTATAGGAGCTGTGTAACAACAATGTGATTACAACAGCATTTTATTATTGATGACAGATAACTGTGAATAGAAAGAGCCTAGTTTTGGTGTACACACAGACATAGCTTGAGTCTATTAATACTGGTTCTGTAACCACGGCCAAGTTAATCAAACACTCTGACCCTCAGATTGTTCCTTCATAAAGTGGGGCTCCCTTCTTTATGAGTATGAAAATTGAAAGACACCTAAAACTTTTTAAGATATTGCCTGGCATGGCAGCAGTGCTCATTATGTATTAATCTCTTTCCCATTCTCCTCCTGGGAGCAATGAGTGATTCTGAGTTTGCAATTTTATTGAGAAGAAATTTCAGAATTGTATAAAATGCAGTATTGCGTATATATTCATTCATTAGTCCCCTTATTATCACTGACTATGTTATTTGCATTACATAGTTTAGACATGGTGTGCATAATGTGGATTTAACTAGAAATAATATTCCTCTCACCAATGTTGCTTGTAACTCAATTACCGTACTGTCAGCTAGGTTGGAAGCAGTGGTATTTCTAGGAAATTTGAACTTGCAAAAAAAGTAAATAATTCCCTTAATCTGTACTAATTTCCAAACAATCAGATCAACAATTGAATTGACTCAGGGTTGATCAGTCACATTTATTCCTAAAGACAGAAAAGAAAAGTGTCTGTGAGAGGGCAAGCCCACCTTAAGTTCTGTGTCTTAGCCTGGACTCTCTCAGAAACACACCTTGATCCAAGGATTCCAGAGCAGGAGATTGAGGAAGGGCTTCCAGGAACTGCCAGCGAGGGATCAGGAAAGCAGAAGAAGAAAGGAGAAGAAGGTAAGCAGGGGTTCAATTTCAGTGAAGTCCCATACTTGGGTTGATCCTATGAGGAACCCTGGAGCATCAATTTTGCCTCTGACTTTGTCCTGTCTCAGGGCATAGGAGCTGTCCTTTTGTAATCCAGGACCAGTCAGCCATGGACTATAGGCTGCCTCAAGGAAAGTAAACTCTCAGGAACTTCTAGTTCTAGGTGAGGGTGAGACAGCTGCAGTCCCCAAGGTCAGCTCTCGCCAGAAGCTGCAGTTGTAAGGCCTTACCACAAAGCACAGTGTGCAATGGAACACATCCCCCGGTAAAGGGGATGAAGAGGATCAGGGAAGATCACTCAATGTGTCCAAAACAATCTTCAAGGCCTCTTGCATCTTTTGAATCAGGAGCATATATGGGCCATCAGAGTATTATTAGGTTTCAGTAAGGTTGGTTGTTTTAGTAAGTAGACAGTGCCCAAATATTGTAGGAATTACCTGAATTGAATGTTGCATAGTATGCGTAGGCAATTTCATTGTACCTTAAGGATTTTCGGTAACAATACAAATATATTAACAACTAGTATTGTTTTACTAGTCAGTATTTAATAAACATAAATATAGTGTGCGAAACTATGTACTAGGTGGTTTATATACGTTAATATCTTATAAAATATCACAAGGTTCATTTTAGTTACGAGGAAACTGAGTATCAGAAAACATTTTAAAAGCCTGTAGCTATAAATAGATAGATAGATAGATAGATAGATAGATAGATAGATAGATAGATAGTCTGTAGCTAGTAAATGGCTAAACTAGACCTGAATTCATGATGTAAATCCAAAACCTTTGCTCCTTCCAATGAGCTAATTTTTACCCTTTGATCACAGTAATGGAATCTGTGAGATAAAGGAAGCTACCAGTATTGGTTATGTATTGCTGCATAACAGAGTATTCCCAAATTTAAAACAAGAGCATTTATCATCCTCACAATTTTGGTGGGTCAGCGATTCAGAAAAGCATATCAGGGTAGTTCTGGCTTGCTTTCTCTAAGGACGTTGTCATAAAGATTTTGGCTAGGGCTGTAGTCACCTGAAGGCTTGACTAGAACTGGAGGATCTACTACCAAGGTGGCTCACCCACATCATTGGCAAATAAGCACTGGCTCTTGGCAGGAAGCCTCAATTTCTTGCTACATGGACCCCCTCAGAGGACTGTTGGAGTGTACTCACTAAAGGCCAGTTGGTTTCTCGCAATATGAGTGGTTCAAGACAGGGCAAGTTGGAAGCTGCAATATCTTTTGTGACTTAGCCTTGGAAGTCACATGTCACATATGCCATCATGTTCATGACATCCTATTGGTCACAAGATCAACCCTATTCATTGTGTGAGGAGACTTCACAAGGGTATGAATACCATGAGGTGAGAATCACTTGGGGCCATCTGGGAGGCTGTTTACCACACTACCATTCCTTTCTTCTTTAACATAACTGTGGCCTTCCTGCTATTTCCACTGAGAATCTGCTAAGTACTTTGTTGCACTCACCCATGAAAAAATTAAAAGTAGCAAATTAAAAAAAGTCTTAAACACATTGGAGGTAAATATAGATACTACAGAATATTTAGAAAGGAGATTGAGAAGAGGACTTATATCACATGCCAGTCAATAGAAACAAAATTAAATTTTCCTTTACATCTGCTTGCTCTCCTTTCCTAAAGTCCCTCTCTTCAGCTGCCAGCTATCTGATTTCTCTTTATCTCTTTCCCACATAGCATTCAAAATTTCCTCTGTTGTGCCAAATAATTCAGCTCTGATCCTGAGCTTACAAACATATTCTTGGCTAAACAAAATTCTGACAGCCATTTAAAATGCAGGGGTTTCTGCCCTATCATGGAAAATGGAGGTCAAAGTGGCTTATTGCTATTTATTCAACAAAAGGCCTATTTCCTGGGGTGAAAGGAGAGAGATAAATATGTTCTTTTGTCCAGAAAATAAGGTTTTTGTCCTAATTTTTTTTTAAATATATTATGCTCTTATGTTATCCAGATTCAGGGAGGACAGTGGTCCTTGAGTCTCTTGTGGACTAGTAGCTATATCTGTTAGAAGTCACAGCTTTTAAGTTTTTGCTGTTGTGTTTGTTGCATCCTTTTTTTTTTTTGTAGCCTCCATTCCCAGCATGGAGCTCAACTCGGGGCTTGAACTCACAACCATGAGATCAAGACCTGAGCTGAGATCAAGAGTCAGACACCTAACTGACTGAGCCACACAGGCGCCCCTCATCCTTTCTTATCTTGTCACTGAATTCTTAACTACCTAATTCTTAACCACCTTAACATCCTATCTTATTTAGAAATATTCTCAGGATGTCTGTTTTTCAATTTACCTGATTCTATAAGGGAGATGAAATCTTTGCCCTTGAAGAACACAAGCAGTTATGAGTGGATGCTACTTAAGGGTTCTAGCTTTGTTGCACTCATTGAGGCACAGCCCATTCAGTACCTTGTGCTCAGCAGGATGATTCACATGACTGTCTGTTAATTGACTCGAATTGACTGAGGTTCCCTGGATAAGGGAAGCCATGGGAGTGGAGGCTTGTTTGCTGTATAATCTCTATTAATGTACTCTACTTTATACTTTGATGTTCACCTCAATTTTCTTAAACTGAAAAACTTTAGGCAAATTCCAAGGGAGATCATCATTGAACCTTGCTAAGTTCAAGCTGTAAGTTTGTGGGCATTAACAAAATAAATCAGTGACTTCTTTGCCCTATCACCGCTCACACTTTAATTTGGAGACCATTGAGTTATGACTATAGAATGTTGATACAGGTTTTAATGGGATAGGTTTAATTCAGCATCTTTTATACTCCATTTTCATACAAAGCCATAAGATACAAGATATATTTATTGATTATGTAGTATGAAAGGCTGAAAACAAAGGGCTATTAGGAGCTAAAAAGAATGACAAGGAATTCAGTTTTGAGGGTGGTGTAATCTCTTTAGGGGAAAATGATGAGTAAAAGGGGGAGGTAGGTATGGGGAGATCTATTCAGAGGCAGTTGCAGAGCTAAATCTGAATAGAAGGACATATGATGAGAAGGAAGGCTAGAAAGGAGATTCCCCTGGATTGCAGAAGGTCTTGAACTGCAGGTCAAACTCTGGATTTGATGCTATAGGCAGTGAGTGAGCCACTGAGGACTCAAAGAATCATAATGAAAATAGTGCTATCGGGAAGATTAGCCGCAGTCACCATGTATATGATAGATTAAAGCAAGGAGAAACTACAGGAAGAGTAAGTTAGAAAAATCTCAGAAATTTGGAAATGAGAGGAAAGAATTGAGCCCATGAATATTCTGATGCAAATTAATGTTCTATTTTTTTCTTTGCAGCTCTTAAATCTAGGCTTTGTGCAGTATGTGTTGAAAATATGATAACGATACTGATTTGTAGAATCTCTGATTCCTCTTCTACCTCACTGGTGTTTGTAAGTCACATTTTGATAATTTCACTAAATGCTGTGTCTGTCTTTGTAAGGTTATAAAACACTGAAGCTTTTAAAAATGGCCTCAGTGAATGCATATAACCTGTGAGTGTACTGTGCTTGAAATTACTGCAAAAATGACTTTAAAAATTCACTTAGACAAACTAATTAGACAAACTAATATGAGTAAAAATCATAACTAATATGATGTTATGGTTTAATTAATTTCAAATGATAGCACAATCATAGCACAATATTTATCCTTTCTAAAGTCATTCCAGGGGTGCCTGGGTGGCTCAGTCAGTTAAGCAGCTGCCTTCGGCTCAGGTCATGATCCCAGGGTCCTGGGATCCAGCCCCGCATCAGGCGCCTTGCTCAGCAGAGAGCCTGCTTCTCCCTTTCCCTCTGCCTGCCGCTCTGTCTACTTGTGCTCTCTCTGTCAAGTAAATAAATAAACTCTTTAAAAAAAAATAAAGTCATTCCAGTTGCAGGTTTGTTCCACACAATGTTGTATCTTTTACCTTTCTAAAGAGTAAAGCAATGTGGCAATTCTGAATATACATGTGCTTGCTGAAAGCGAAAAACTGGTGATTTCCTCCTCTGTGGGACAGAAACAGTCAGATGGATATAAAGAGAAAATCCTACAAGTCATACTTTTAAGCACTTCTTAGTAGCAATTTCAATTTGTCTCTAGCACTATGTGTATTCCCAATTGTTACTCCTTTCATTCCATAATTTTTATTCTCAGATCTTTCCCTTTCATATCCCAGAGATAATATTTGCTCAAACATAAAAATAACATTTACCTGCCTTTGCATGGCCCTTGCAAATTTATCTCTCACTTCTTGTTTCCCTTAGTTCCTCAGTAGCCTTGAAAAGCATCCAAGTTAGCTGAATTGTAAACTGAATGACTGTGAAATCTCCACAGTAGCAGAATTCCAAGTGCCTATTGGATAGCTCCAATTGATGGTTAATAGGCTCTTCAAATTAAACATGCCTGAAAAGGAATTCTTTTTTATCCCTCCACTCCCAGACTTGATCTTTCTCCAGCTTCTCTACTTAGTATATGGCACTACCATTATGTGGGTGCCCAGGTTAAAATTAATCCTGATAATTTAAAAAATAACAATAAAATCTACATTTTTTTTTTGTTCTTCTCATTCCCTAAACCTCTACACAGGTATAGAAGTCTCCAGAAAGTTATAACTGCAAAATATATCCAAGTCTAATCACTTCTCTCCTTTTCTGCTGTTTCCACTTTAGTTTGTCCCCATCCCCCTCCAGCACCCCTTTGGGAGTCTCCTCGCTGTGTGCGGTTTGTAGTGTCAGCTGTCGACTCCCCAGAAAAACACCAGAAAAATCTGTTGATCATGCAAATTCAAGATTTTGAATCTGTTACAGTACGGGAGAACATAACTTAACAGAGTCTTACTAGGAGCTCAAAATGGGGAAATTAGGGTAAGGTACTTAATTATTGTAGTTCAGGGCTTGGGCTGGGTGAATTGAAGGTGGGTCTTGCTAGGCCAAGACTGGTTGAGATTGGACAGTCTATTACAGAGTAGCTCTGGATTGGTGGGTACCTTGAGAACAGGGTCTTGAAGTGAATATTGACAAAGATGTTGCTGAGTTGGTGCTTTTAGAAACAAGTGTTTTTTAGATCAATCATCTAGGTTATTTTTGCTTGGAATAAGTATCATTTAAAATAAGAGGCAGAAAAGTATTCCTGGTTCTAATTTCATAGGCAGAAAGAATTATGTTTCATAAGTCTTTAAACTTAACTCCTCACATCCCTGCTTATAATCCTTGGAAAGCCTCCCATTATAATCAGAATAAAATCCAAACCCAGATGAAAAGATCCTAGATATACTCTCCCTTGCCTCCTTGCTGACTTCAATTAATACTGCTCTCTCTTTCTCTTGTTATATTCCAGCCACACTAGCCTTCTCCTCCTTGAGTAAGCCAAGATCATTCCCGCCCTTGCTGGTTGCTTCTCCCTGGAGTGAGTCTGCCTTTCCTCTTTCTCATTCATGTCTCCCTCAAATATCACCTCCTCCTATTTACATCAGCCCGTGAATTCAACATCACTTCCTGATGGCACTCATCCCTATACAAAATTATGGCCTCTACAGTCAGATAGCCTGGGTTCAAATCCTTGCTCTGCTACTTACCAAGAACAGGACCTTGGGCATATTACTTTGACTATCTGTGCCTTAGTTTCCCCATGCATAAAATAAGAAGGTGCTGGTACCTACCTCACAGGGCTCTTGTGAGTCATAAATGAGTTCAGCTTTGTGGAATGCTGACTCCCTAAATATCAACAACACAACCCGTTGTAAAATAACAGTGGTAAAGGAGAACTTACTAGAATTTAGTAGAACTTTGGCTGTGTCTCTAATTTGGGAAGGCCAGGTCAGAATTTATTGAGAATTGGAAGCTTGATTTAACAGGGGTTTTTTAAAGTGGTGGATTTACTAGGATTGGATAAGAATCAGGACATAACAGTCTCGATTGCTAGAATCAGGAAAATGCGAGTTTTAAGAGAGGGTTTCAAAGAATCTTAGGATGTAAGCGCTCTGTTAATTCTTTCTACTGAAGAGTTGGTGGGTCTTTTGGAAAGTCCCTGTAATGATCAATCAAGCCATTTTCCTTGACAGGAGACTCGGGAAAATAAAATAATGAGGGTGGAATAGCAAAGTCACATTGTGGCTATATAACAGTAGGTAGCTTTAATCCTTAACGTCTGATATGGGAGAAGATGGTTTGGGTTCTCAGCATGCAAAGCAGATAGAACAATGCCTGGCATATAAGAGCTTAAGAAAAGGGAAGTTTTATCATCCACTTATTATCTTCAGGTAAGCCACAAGGTCTGCATTTGTCTGACTCCCTAGGTGCGAGAACAGTGCCTGGCACAAAGTAGGTACTCAAGAAATCATTGAGGAATGGATGAATTTATTTACCCGTTTAATTATCTGTCTCCTTAACTATGATACAAACTCAGTGAGAGCAGAAAACACATCTATCTTGTTCACCACATTATTCCACGAGCCTGGAGCAATACCAGGCATACAGTAAGCACACAACTTGTATTTGTTGACTATATTAATAAACTTTTGAGTGTCACAAAACTACCTTGAGCATAAAACCAGTTTCTAGTTTCTTTTACCTCCACTAAAAGGCGTAGATCCAGAAAAAGAGCACAAAATAAAAAACACAGGAAGAATAAAATCAGTTCCATTTTAATATGCATTGGGAAAATGCTAGTTAAATAAAGTTAAATAGAATTCTTTCCTGTAAGGCTTCTCAGATCCTTTAATATGCTAATATGCATTGTGAATTACTAAGACGGGAATAGAGTGTATACTTGTTTCATCAGGGAAACTTTTGTTGTTTTTTTTTTGCTCTGGAAACAATTTTTTTTTGCATCTCTGGGAACATAACATTATTGTTATTTGGGATGTGCTTTGGGAAATGGTATATTAAGCAGTTTTATCCCCAGAGTTGGGGATGCCATCATTGGAAACAAAATGGGACTCACTGGCAGTGAGTTTTCTCTCAGACAACCAAGCATTTTGTTCTTTTATTTGGCCGTCACACATAACTTCAACTTGGGTTTTATCCTAAAACTTTGTGCAGTTGTGTTGTTGGGAAGCTAAAACCAGGACACAAGAAGGAGCTCATGTTCTGAAACCTGTCCACTTAAAATGACTTGCATGCTGTAGAACAGTTATTTCAATTTTGTGGGCCTCTGATTCTTCAGGAGGAATTTGAGTGGCTTATGATGGTCATGGATTCTGAATTGCGCTCTGAGGAACTTTAGTCTTAACTCTGGGCCAAGGCGGGGAATTAGGCCTAGGGAGGCCTCTGGGAGCAACAGGTAGTCTAGGTCTGTGCCCTTCAGTTAATGCAAACCTGCTCTCTTTTGAAGAGAAGAATTTACTACAAAAAAGGTAGTTAGGAAACCATTGGCCAAAGAAAAGTGAAGCCCACCGCCTGTTTTAGTACAGCCTGCAATGCAAATGGTTTTGACATTTTTAATGGTTAAAAATATTTCATAGTATTTGCATTATTTTGTATGAAAATTATATGAAAGCCCAATTTCAACATCCATAAATAAAGTGTTATTGGAACACAGCCACCCCCCCACCCCATTTGTTTATGGTATTGTCTACAGTTCTTCTGTGCTCATGCGTTTCAACAGCATTGCTGAGTCTCGGCCACAGTGACTGTGTGGTCTACGAGGCCTAAAATGTTTACTATCTGGACACTGACAGGAAAAGTTTGCTGACTTCTTACCTAGATGATCACTAAGACCCCTTTTTACCACCAACATGTGATTTTTTTTTTTTAAAGATTTTATTTATTTATTTGAGAGAGCGAGAATGAGAGAGAGTACATGAGAGGGGGGAGGGTCAGAGGGAGAAGCAGACTCCCTGCTGAGCAGGGAGCCCGATGTGGGACTCGATCCCGGGACTCCAGGATCATGACCTGAGCCGAAGGCAGTTGCTTAACTAACTGAGCCACCCAAGCACCCTCTGTCTAACCTCCTTGCAAGCATCTTTATTTCAAAAGATGAAGAGAAGGTGGATCTAATCGAATACTTTATTTTGGAAAGCAATGATCTCTCTCTGTACATGCATTTCCCCATATGATCAATAATAAATTAGCATTTTATTTATAGCATATAAATCAGTTCTTTTCAGAAGTCTGATCTGGAAGCCAACTAGTATTTGTATTCTCCAAAGCGGTTTTTGATGGAGTGCTAATTATGTTCTACCTCAAGGGCAATGCTGGGGTGGGGGGGGACCACAATCATCTAATTGCTAAAGGGAAGTCCAGTTAATGAATCTCTGAGAATAGTTTCATGCTACATTCTGGGGGGCAAGTAAATGTGAAAATGCATTTTGACCAAGGAAATGATACTATATCAGTAACAAGGTTCAGCCTTTGTGAAACAGCTGCATAACTATGACGTGAATTTCCTTCAGCACAGAAAAAAAACCACAGAATAAAATATATGTCAACTCACCATACTGGCTGAATCTGGGGATTAGTCATTCACAGTGGGGCTTGGGACTATATTTTAAAGTAAAACTAACTTGAATGGGTTTTTGTTCCAGATAGAAAACCAACTTAATAAATCAGTCCCGAGTAAAGAAGTATATCACATTTAGGGAAAGAGAACAATAAAAACAAGGAGAGTCAATCTTTTCTTTCGCTTGTGCCAACCTAATTGTGTCACATGAGTTTCTGCACTTGTATTTTATCTCAGCTCAAGGAAGCTTGATCCAGATATTTTTTCAATACAGCATAAAAATAAAATATTTGTCCAATATAGCACAATAAAGACTGGAACATATTTTAACATCACATTCCTTTCTATAAAGCCTTCTATGGGTCAGGCTGCCCTTTATAACTCCATTTTTACCACCAAAGTCTTTGTATCTTAGATACAAGGCTTTAATGTACGTATGTATAAATAAATGGCTGGGCTCTGGCCATGACCTGGGATTTAGTAAGTGTATAAAAGTGAAGGAAACTGATGATAGCAACCCATCAATTATCCTACATCCACCTGAGCACACTTTTTTGCCTGGTCCTGTGCTAGGCACTAAGTGAAGACCTGTGTTTTAGTGTCATGAGGCTTCACAGGAATGACATCTTGATAAGTAGAACATTAAATCAAAACTCCTCTGTCAGGCAGCTAAAGTGTTAGTTCCTTTTATAACCAGTCACCAGAACACAGGAAGCTGCATTTGTTTGAATGGTGTTTTATAATGTACAGATCACTTTTATATCTGCCATCATAGTAAAGTTCATCGTGTCTGGCTTATGGTAGGTGCTCAGTAAACATTTGTTCAATGCTGAAATGAATCATCCTAGGAGTTAAGGGGAAGAATTGAGGCTCAGAGGTTGACTTGCGCAAGGTCATTCAGCTAATATGGGGCAAAGGCAGGAGTGAAAGTTTCCTATTCCAGATAGATAAAATGAAAACTTTCTACACTCTCACTCTCCATCTCCCTCTGTCTGTTTCTCTCCTGTGCTTGTGGTATCTCTCTCTCTCTCTTTTTTTAAACTGTTCCAGCACTCTATAATTTAGTGTACTTCCTAAATAAAAGCCCCCTTTAAAATAACAAGAATAATAATTACCTATTATTGAGGACTTAACTTTGTGCACTACACTATACTAAATGCTTTACATTTATTAACCTACATATTTTTAGCAATAAATCTACAAGGTAGGAGTTATTATCCTCATTTATAAAATACTTTAAGTAAAAAAAAAAAAACCCTCCAATGTCTTTTATTATAGTCATATAAAGCTTATGGGGCAGATTAAATGTTTGGCTTTAAATACCCATACATCATTTCAAATACATATATATTTTTAAAATTTTGACTCATAGGTAATAATACACTTGGGATACAAAAGCTATTTGGGATACATGGGGGAGTAAGACAATTCTGAATGGAACTTGATTATTGCCAATATTATTCTAGCAATGTATGCTTTACCAATCTATCTGTTCCATAGATGAAAAAAAATATCAAGCACAGGGAAGGAAAGTGTTAACATTTATTCAGCAATTACTAAGTGCCAGACACTGCACTTGGTGCTTGACACACTTAGGAGTCACAAGGACCCTTTGAGAACCTTTTTAAAACAAATCTTTAAAGATAAGCAACTGAGGCTCATAGACACTAAGAAAGCTATCTAAATACCTTAACTTGACCCAGAAAAAGGCACAAGTAAACCCATAATACTGGCTAAATCTTAGTTTTTAGGGGTTTATAGGAAGAACTGTGTTTTAGAGTAAAGCTGTTTTGGAAGGGTCTTGGGTCCAGACAGAATAGGGCACTCTTTGTCCTGCGACCTGGGAAAGGGGTGTGGTAGGGTAGGGATGGGGGTGGAAGAGTTGTGATAGAAAATCAGGTCTGTTTGGGACCAAATTTAGTTCCCTTTTAAGACACTGAGCTGCCTCCAAAGAAATTAAACTCATGACCTTGGTCTACATGAAATGAAGCCAGATAAATTAACCTGACATACACTCTTATATAAGAAATCCTTGAAAAGGAATAGCAGACGAAACTAGGGAATCATATTGCCTGTAAGAAACGTTCAGGTGGCAAAAATACTTACTAGCAAGGTACTTTGGTGCACCATATTATAATGCTATCAACATTATAAAGGAAAAGAATAAAAAATAGCCCAAAAATTGATCCTAGAATAATATCATTGACAAAGCATGCTAATATTTCTTGCTATTACATTTCCTGTTCCAAGCTCTAAAAAAAGAAAGCCTTTTGATGCACCCACCAGCAGCAAAAAGAACACCAAACAAATAATTGCTTCCTGATCATTTGTGATGGTAACAGATCATTAAAAGTACTTTTTTCTCTTAATTACAGCATATAAGCAAAGGTTTGGAAATAGAATTTCTAATGGAAATTGAAATTCAACCAAAGGCTAACACTGTATGTGTTTATTTGTAACATGAGTTGAGGGGTGAAAGTACTCAATTAGCCCCCAAGTGAAGGAGGTAACTAAGGAGAAGACTTTAATTATTCTTCCTGAGCAGCAAAGTCACATGCATATTTTATATATGAAAGGAAATGAAAGAAAAAACAGAATTTTAACATTCTTCAGTGAATTTCATTGGGATGAATGCTTCCGGAGGCCCAATGACTGCTGAACACTTCTAGAGAAAAAGAAAAATAACTAAAAAGCAAATTGGAAACAAAGACTGGGCGTTTGAAGATGAAGGCCAGACATAAGCCTAGAATAGATTAATAATGATGTGAAAACTTCCGTATTTCTTTGAAACACATGGCCATGATGTGGAATTAGGGTTTTGTTAAAAAGAGGGAAAAAATTAAGAATTGAAAAAAGCAACTTGCAGGATAAGATGTCAAGCTAGTTAGTAATCTAGTTTCTTTTGATGTCAAGCATTTTCTGCCTTCTGGCTCAGACTCTTGCTGTTGCTTTCCCTTCCTCCCTTAACCTTTTCATCCTCTGGCACCCAACTCAGACATTGTCCACGCAGGTAGGGTCTTCTATGCTACTCTTCTGACTGCATTGCACCATTCTGCTGTCACTTGTCCTGCCACGGTACCTAATGAATTTGCATTTCCGTTCGAGGTTGGATCTCCCCTTTTGAGTTCAGGAGGGTAGGAACCACATACTGTTCACTTTTTTCACTTACATTCTCAGTGCCTCTCCCAGTGGTTCACCTCACCCATCCTCCAGATTCAACTCTTATGGCTCACCCCTCTCTGAATTCCAGACTCATAAGCTTTTTTTCTGTCCCTATCCTTGTCACAACCAGTCCTATCACAGAGCCTTTGCCTTCTGCCTGGTCTGTTCTTATTTCTCCTCTTTACCTAAAGTATTTCCTACTTGTCTTTCATATTCCATCTCGGAGGCCTTCCATGACCTCCCCAAATAGGTCAAATCTCCTTACATTCATCCTGTTGTATACCTAGCATTTGGCACAGTTGCAATTTTAAATTTGTTTATTAGAGTCTTCCATCCCTAACAGACTATAAATCCCATGAGGACAGATACTCTGTCCATATTTGCCATCATTATGTCCTTAGTCTATTGCATAGGGCTTTGCATGTAGTAGATGTTCAATAAATATTTGTTAAATACACAGATAAATTGGATGTATAGTATTTGTATGTTTGAATCTATGTAACTTCTAAACGTAGAAGTTAATTATTAGTGGTTCATAGTTCAGGATATTTTCACTGTAACAAATATAGATTTTGAAATTTCACTTTTGCCACCCCCCCCCATTTTGTCAGACTCTAATGAAATTCTGATTTGTGACCCTGGTCTACATTATTTCTTCCCCCAAATTATTGTAGGAACACTCGAGCAGATAGGCTGATAATAGAAGAGAAGAAAATAAACTGAGGGAGAGGAAAAGAGATTCCCAGTATAAGGGACTTAACTATCCTTCCAAAATGAGGTTCTAAAGGAACCTGATTAAAGAAGTATTAAATACATGGACAGTTCTATATTTCACATTCAAATTTCAAAGACTTTTTCTTTGATAAAATAGTCAAATGCTTATAAATATTGACTGTCTGACCCGTGTAGAGGCATGGAAAAGGCTGAGAATTCTGGCTTGATGGATTGGGGCAGTTGGAAATTTGAAAGCTACAATTTTGATATACATCTAAATACCACTCTAATTTTGTCCTTGCTTGTGCTAGAACTTTGTAAAGAGCAGAATAAACACATCTAAGAGAGCTGAGAAATTGGAGAATTGGAGTTCAGGGTCGTGAGTCATCCTGAACTAGAAGCTGATGGTTGGTGTTCACAAATACAAATGGGTGAGAGGCTGACTGGAGATTTTATAATTTCTGGCACTCTGGGAAAGAGAACCTATATGAATAAGATTTGGGGAAGTAACATTTATCTACCTCTTGTATACTAGGCCAAAAGATATTTGTCTAAATTTTTGTTATAGTCAACAGTACTGTGTGTGTTTTTTTAATTTTTAAAAAAGATTTTATTTATTTATTTGAGACAGCACGGGCACAAACGGGGGAGTGGTAGAAGGAGAGGGAGAAGCAGACTCCCTGCTGAGAAGGGATGTCCGGCACTGAGCTTAATACCTGACATTTAGTAGATGCCCCAGAAACATTGGTTGAATGAATGAATTTCTGTCTCCCAAATTTATCTCACTTTCCTCAATTAGCTTTAAGTATATTTTCTTAATTACCTAGCTTACATTATGGCTTTGTAGAGATATTTTAAGGTATGGCAAGTGATTTTACTATTTAGTAACCAGAGAAGGGAAAAAACTGTGGTAGGAAAAAAATGAAGAGATTAATCATTGTATCTCAGGTCAGAATTATCTGGAATGCTTGGTTTAAAATGAGGATTCCAGGGCCTCATTGATGGTGCTGAAGAATCTGCCTAGAAACAAACAGAAAAAAAAATTAATTTTGAGGACCAGTGCTTTGAGTTTTAGATGATGGAGAGATGGGGAGGAGGGGAAACATTCCTACCTGCATTATTTTCGTTTGGCTTTCTCATACCTGTATAAGGGAAAACCCTGTTACTCCTTATCTGTGAAACCTCTCCTATTCCAAAGCAGAGTAGGGATGATTATTTGTATACGTGTGTATGTGTGCATACATATGCACTTGTGGTGGGAATTATGAGGTTGCAACTAAGTTCAATTGACAAAATTTTTCTGTTTTCTTATGTCATGCCCAGGATAAATAGTGAACTGTAGTGCATTAGGTATTTTTGATTTCTTAAAAAATATAGTAGCATTTTGGTTTATAATGGAGTTAATGGCTATTTTCTATGTGTTTTCCTCCCCTAATCTTCTAAAAAAATTAGTCATTAAATAATAGATGTTTTAGATAAGAATTAAGATTTTATTCCTGAAGATCTTGTGGTTTTTCCCTGAAGTAGAAAAGCCAAGATTTATATTAGATGCAAGAGATAAAGGGTGAAGTGAGATATGAAATATTAAATATGGAACACTCAAAATCAAATTGTTCTGATATAAACTTGTTATTTAAGAAATGACAGGACATTGAGTAACTAGAAGTGTGTATATTCAAGAGCATTGTTATACAGAAGAAAAAGGAAATTTCAAAACTATGTGCTTTGAGAATGAAGAGATTAAGAAGGGATTATTTCATATCTGCACAGTTCTTAGGGAATAGATAGGACGGGTGATCCTATTTGAGCAAATGTCAACTGCCAGCAGACACCACCAGCTTATATCAAAGAAAAGTCACAAAGAAATATAAAGAGATTCATCACACTGGGAATGGATAACATAGAATAAGTCAGCAAAGGCCAGCAAAAGAAGAAAGTATTACAAGTCTAATTTAAAAATAGTTTTGGCAAGAAGAGGTTGGGGAGAAAGCAGAGTAGGCTATAATAGTATTTATAACTCAAAGATGGGCCAGACCTAAATGTACACCTTGGCCTCTTTCCATTCTCAAATGTTGTATATTACCAAAAAAGGTGCTATGATTTATACTCAGCTCCAAGTCTAGTCAGCTTTAGGTTTCCTGTGTTTAAGACTGCTTCTTTCTTACAGGAAAACCAGCCCTCTAGATTTCAAATCAAATATGGAATTGATGTATAAAAATAAAATTCAATTGAGGAAGGCAAGTTTGTCTCTAAAACAAAATTAAAAATACTAGCATTTCTTTAACAAAGTCTCTCTAATTCCATGGAGTGCCATACATCTGTTCAAAATTAATACACAATTGATGCATGAAAATAAAATTTAGTTGAGGATAACTACTGTGTCATTAAAAAGAAAAGAGAAAATTAGCATTTCTATAACAACGGCTAGGTGATAATAAAAGTTCATATATGTGGACATTAACAAGTAAATGCTGAAGAATTTATGAACTGATTGTGGTCAAGTTTGATTCCAAATATTTGTGCCTGGCAGGGATTTGTTATACTAAGTAATCTTGAAATTAAATGGATCACTGAGAAGGCTTAGTAATATATTTTAAACTAAATTAATCACAGTGAAAAAAATATTTTAAGTGGGCTAGGTTTCTATAATTATAATATTTATATATGTAAAAACACTAGCTTCAGGAGATGGAATATAAAATGAACAATTATTTCTACCATGAAACTATAATAATTAATAAAAATGTTAATATGCAAAATAGAACACGAGTTGATAATAAGGAAAATCAATTTACATGTGATACCCTTTGGATATATCAGAATAAACCTTTCTGATGATCAAAGAACATTCTATATTCTATAATGTTGTTATCTGTTATACCTGTGCCCTTCTGAGTGTGGTAAATGACAAGCCTGACCTTATCTTCAAATATCTGCTTCATATTAGAGTCAAATTGTGCTGCATGCTTGTCCCAGCCTTAGTGCAGCATGTGCCCAAAGAACAGGGAAGGGACCATACGTACACTACTTTCTCTGCTTGGAAAAGGGAAAAGTAGTTCAAGACTAGAGAGGGAAGGACTTGTAAGCAGGAGAGATATTCAAAATATTTTGCATCTGGTAAGGCTGGGATACCACCTATCAGGACAGCTGTGCTGGAGAGTGGGAGGTGCTTTCCTTTACACTACCAAGAATTAACTGTTTAGATGCTGGATGATGGCACGGTTACAGAGAGGTGCATTGGGCTTGGCCTGCACGGCTTGGGTATAGGGAAGCTCTTATTTACCAACTAATTTTTAAAGAGTTTAACTATTTAAGATCTGTGACAGCGTCTAAACTTTCAGGCTTCTGAACTTTTCTCCATAGGTCATAGTGAATGAGCCTCGGGAAGGTTTCAAGCAAGAGATTGACTTGAGGAGGATTTTATTTTATTTTATTTTTCAGGAGGATTTTATTTTTTTAAAGATTTTATTTATTTATTTGAGAGAGAGAGAACACAAGTGGGGGGAAGGGACAGAAGGAGAAGCAGACTCCCCACTGAGCAAGGAGCCCGATGCGGGGCTCTTCCCAGGACCCTGAGATCATGACCTGAGTTGAAGGCAGACGTTTAACCGACTGAGCCACCCAGGTGCCCCATGGAGCATCAATTTCAAAACCTCAGAAAAGAGCTGAAGCGGTGGCAAGGAGGTTAAAAGTCTAGAAATAGATGTGAGAACCATTTAGGGGGAAAAATTTATGGGGTTGGTGACATTTGAAATTGGGATATCTGTATGACTCCTGAGATTCTGGCTTGCGCCACTGTGGAGAGAGTACTATTACCTGGGGAAGGAAAAAAGAGTATTATCTGGTGTTTATCTGGTTTGTTGGGTGATTGGCTTGATGTACTTAATTTTCTGAGAAGAGTCATGTTTATAAGGTGCAAGTGTAACTGCTAATACATTAACTTAGACATACACAAATATAGCTTTCTCTCTTAGACATCCCCCCATACCGCCAAAAAAAAAAAAAAAAAAAAGAAAGAAAGGGAAAGAAAAAGAAAAGAAAAAGCAACAAATGGGATTTGTTGTTCCTCCAAAAAGGAAGGGATTGAAGAAGTGAGCAACAATTGACGATTACATATTCTTTCCTTTTATCTAATTTTAGAATCCCATTCATACTGTGCGAAAGTGGCCATTTTACAGATGAGAAACCCTGACTTAGCAGGATTGAGTTCCAGGACTGCCTTCTCATACTCAGAATGTAGCAGTGCCCCAGTTCAAACCCAGTTCTGCCCATCACCAAGGTCAAGGTTTTTTTTAACTGCATGGAAATGCTCCCCAAATGGGAAGAAAAGAAAAGAATGGAAGAAAAGAAAGGGGAATGAATGGGGGGGAAATGTATTTAGAGTTATTAAAGAAGTAAGAAGCAAATCCCCATGAAAGGAACCTAGCAGCGACACTTAACCATGACTGTTCTTACCCTTACCTAGACAAATTCACAGACCTTCGTAAAGGCAGTAGGAGGCTAACATGGGGTATTAGCTCGTCACTGGCATCCCTGGCCTATAGGCGACCTGAGCATGCAGCCCTTATGTGAATTGGGGTTGTCCGTTTATGACCAATCTACTGCTCCCCAGACTTCTGCTTTTAGAGTAGTTCATCTCAGTGTGGGCTGCTCTGAGTCCTCACACTATTTTTGGTCTGTGGGGTAATTGAGGTTAGAGATTTTTATAGAAATGTGACTGATTACTGTTATGTCCATTGACTCCAGTAATTTAAAAACAGGCTAGTATTTTCTAGGTCTTTTTGTTTCATTTTTCAAGTAATTGGTATTGTATTTTGCAAAAGAATTTATCTGTGATGAGTTGAGAACAAAGGAACAAAAACTGGCCCTTCACCACAGATAATGTGAGAAATAGTGCTTTACAACATCAAAAGGGAAAAGGGTGAGAACCTGATAGGTGTTTGTGTGCTCTTGGAACCCAGACTTTCTCTTATAAATGCGATGGTTTAGTGAACTGCCTTGCCTTTACGTAGCCATCTATTGACCTCATATACAAATATAATCAAATGATTTGTGCCATTTAAAGCTGCATAAGAGATGAACCTGGTTTTTGTAATTTAACAAAAAATCCAATTTATGTAACATATTAAAAGAAGCATTATCAACTTGTTTTCTCCTCAGAAGACTGTAGCTATTAAACTCCTTAATTACTTCATTTTCACTCTCAGTGTAACATTAGCAATTTAGCACTTCAAGTATAAAAATGATTAATGAGCCTGAGAATTCATTCGCATACATATCACTTTGCAGCTTGACATAACCCTGGAGCCTGTTTTCTGTTCTAACCAGAGACATACTTCTCTAGCAAATATCTTATTGCATATTAAATGTCTAATCGTTGCAAAGTATGCGTAATTATAGATGTCTTTTCTGTTTCTTCTATACCAGTAGAAGACAACAAATCAAACGCCTTGAAGTAACTAACTTTTTAAACAAAAGTATAAAACCACAGAGAACACCTTGATTTTTACGTTTTAACTGTTCCTCCTCCCCCCCAATTCACTTGTGCTTTGAGCTAACCGTCATCGATCTAAAAGTGTTATCTTCTCAAAATTTTGGAACGTGAAGGAAAACACTTTCAATTTCTATATTTATATTGACGTGGGTACTTTGATTTCAGAAAATATGATGAACATAAAGACTGCATTGTGGATTCAAAGAATAAGATTTTATTTGGAGTGGCTGTGACACAGTATCTCCAGGGAGCTATTTCGGTCTAACCATCCTTGGCTTGCATGGTGACATGCGGTTGCTTGTCTCTTTTAGCTCTACTGAATTTCCCTTTTGATCTTCCCCAAGGTGATTCTATACTGCTGCTTTGTCCAGTCATTCCAGAGGCTTAATTTTTTATGTGTGAACAATGGTACAGTTTGTCTTTCCTGGTTTTTTCTACCCTTTCCTGTGGAGTTCATCCAAGACTGTGTACTGTCCCCACCTCAAAATCCTCTTTGCTCCCCATGCTCATCACCTGCAAGCTATGTTCTGCCCTGATTCAGTACTGAACCAGGAAGATTAAACTAACTTTTGCTCAGAACTCAGAGAACTATACTTGTCAGGCTTATTGCCATGACACAAAGTTGTAGCTATTGGATGGTGAACTAGGCAACTCCCAGGGGACTCCGCGTAGAAGGGAAGAGCCCAGCTACAGGCCACTTGCTAAATGCTAAATCTGGTGTTCAGATGGTTTCATTCACGTAGGTAAAGCCATATGGCATAAATATGTCCATACCTATTTCCATTTGCTTTTTAGAGGGAGACATTACATTTGGGGACAAAGTATGTTGGATCCATTGAACAAAACAGGGTTAAACATTTATTAGAATAAATTTTTAAAAATGCATATACTGTGATAAAGCACACAAATCATTATTTCACTGCACAAGCCTGTACTACAAATGCAGTCTTGCGGCTGGGCACCACTAATTGACAATCAGACCACTGAGAAAGCAAGGCAATGCCGTCAACCAGGACCCCGAGTCACTGTTTCCAAGCAAAATTTTTTGGTTGTGAGAGCGGTACTTTTTAACAAGACCGTCAACTTGATAAGTAGCTTCGCCAGATGAAATACAGGACGCCCGGATGAAAAACAAGGAATAATTTTTGATCTGAGTATGCCTCAAATATTACACAGAGTATGCTTATACTAAAATTATTCTTTGATTACCTGAGATACTAATTACACTGGCATTCCTATATTGTTATTTACTAAATCCGGCACCCCAACTTATAACTGATACTTTAGGAGCAACAAAGATCATTCGAAAAAGTACATTTCTTGAGGTGAGTGACTAATAAGATTATTCCCATACTCCCAAATATCATAGAATTGGGAGGAAAGGTGAAAAATGAGAGACTCACAGCACTCTCAGCTGTGCAGAACAGCACGCGCTCTCTGCTGCTTGCCCACGTTTGTTTGCGCTCAACCGCGTGAGTGAGCCCACGCTCACACTCGCCCCGCGCAGAATCATGCCCGCCCGCGCAGGCCCAGGCCCACCGGATTAGGGAGCTCACCCTGTGGCTGGTTGGGCTCTGTGGGCTCTGTGCAGCAGAGCGTCTTAGTGCTGACCCGGGTTCCTGCTTGCAACGCGGCTCTGGTACTTCAGAGGTTGGAGGGTGGCTTTACACACAAGGAAAGGCTTCCTTTATGGTGCTACGGGATATCCCGTGAAAAGTTCTGTAAAATTACCTCCAAATTGCCAGTTCTGGGCTGTGTGGATTTTGAACTTGCTAAAAAAGAAACCGCGGACCCCACCTATTTGTGAATTGGGTTAATGGAAAGAATTTCACAAACATTCTGCTTAATAGAATGGATACGGAGAAGCTGGTGGTGAAGAGCTTCTCTTGGATTTTATGAGCCTGTCAAGGGAGACCTAAGAAGAAAAGAAGAGAGATGAACTGGATTTCGAAGAAGGTAATTAATCCATTACTTCCAAAGTACAAAAGAAAGTTTATTAGTGGGTAGTGTTAAAATGAAGCCTATTGTTTTGTTTTACAAATGCAATCTGCTGTTATGTACTTAGGACCATATTAAGGTAAAAAAGAGTTGTAAAGTATAAATGAATACACGCACATATTAAACTTTTCTAATTAGAATTTTATTTCTTTTGGTCCTGTTGCTTTAGGTTTGCTGTAAAAAGGTAGCCAGTTGAAAAAAAAATCAGCTGTTGTGAATGAAAACTTTCAATCAAGCAGGTGGCATTGATTTATTTTTGCTGCCACCTGGCTTTCTTTGCTATATAACTATAAGGGATTGCTAATTGATGTCGGTGAATATGTTTGACTTTCTTCAGTCAAGATGCCTTTACCAAAAAAAGTAGATTAATCCCACCATGTATTGGGGGCTAAATTTTACCACTACTACTTACTTAGCTAGCAGTGGTTTTCTAAGTGTGCTATATGTTAACAATTTGCATCTTGAATTAGACAGTTTTATTGTAGTATAAAGATATTATTTTTAAGGACATGTTGATTCTACTTTTAGGCATAGTTTTAAATTCACTGAAGAAAACGATTTCTATTGAAGAAATGTGTACCTACTTTCAAGATGGTCATGATTTTTTTTAATTCCGAGCAAGTGAATGGAATCATTCTTGAGCTATGGTGTCTACTGAATTAACTTTTAAAAATAGACATTTGGGAAATACACAGTGCCTACTACCCAAGATAGTTATGGTGACTAATTAGCTTCTTACCTAGATTTATAATGCTGTTACTCTGTAATCTTTGTAAAATAGGTCACAAACTGGGTCTGCCTGAATCTCAAGTATGGATTTCATATATCATGGGTTTGTACTGCAACTCTAAAAACTATTGTCAAAGAAAACTAATACAGCATAGACCACTTTGGAGGGCTACATTCCCTCATGAGTGTCTTTTGCTTAGGTCCTCATCCACAGCTGCTTGCTTGACTTGGACCTTGTGCCTTAATCCTAGTAAGTGTACTTCCCTCTTTTTACTGAGAACAAGTCTTTGTTCTCTCCCATGCTAGTGACTCCTTCCTGTTCTGGTTCTCCCATTTGCTTGAATCTGAACATCTTTTTGGTGACTGTGTATCTGACCCTTTCTCTCCTGGCGATTATACTATCGTCTCAGCCTTAAGCAGTGACAGCCTTAGAATTTCTTTGTATGTAGGTGATGCTTGGGTTGCTGTTTGGATCTGGGGGAAAAGCAATTTGCCTTGAAGCCTTGCTTGCACTGTAGCCATTCTTCTACTTAAAGTGCATATTTAGGGGCGCCTGGGTGGCTCAGTCGGTTAAGCATCTGCCTTCGGCTCGGGTCATGATCCCAGGGTCCTGGGATCGAACCCCGCATCGGGCTCCTTGCTCGGTGGGGAGCCTGCTTCTCCCTCTCTGTCTGCGTGTCACTCCCCACTGCTTGTGCTCTCTCACTCTCTGTCAAATAAATAAATCTTTTTTTAAAAAAAGTGCATATTTATTTGGGAGGGCTTGAGGGCAGTTACGGAAATTCTTATAGTGGGTTCTTTCTACCCATTCCTTGGCAGTGCTACTGGATTCCAGGCTGGGTCTCCAAAAGAAATGTTTTCTTACTCAGTTTGTGTCCACAGGTTTGTATGTGAATTGTAATAGCTATAGCCAATGAGGGGGTCGTGGATAATTGACTTAATGTCAAAAATTCCTAGTCCTAGATTCCAAATAGCCATGTCCATCCAACTCTTGGGGTACCCAGTTTCTCCTAGTAGAAGGTTTCTGTTGGCAAATGTTTGCTTTTTGGAAACTGCTTATTGCCTATCATGATAACCTCTAGCTACCAAGGTTTTCAATATACTGAGGGCCAGGGACATCGTGGTACAGTCAAGATTTGTTGTAAAACAGACCTGGAGCTGAATTTCTTGGTGTTAGACCAGTGATCTTGTTACTTCTCTTTGCCTGCTTTGCATTTTTATAAAATGAAGATAATCATAATATTCATTCTCTTTCACAGTGGTTAAGGAGATTAAGTGAGGAAACTTAAGTGCTTGACACATACTTCATAATCAGGAAACACTCATAAAAATTGCCCTCCTGTATTATGTTGAACAAAGATGGACTTTGTCCAACATACTTTATGTTGTAGATAAACAGGTATTCCAAATGCGGAGTCATTCATTCAACAAACTCTCTCTTAAGTGCTACATTGTTCCAGGCCTCTGCCAAAGTGAGCTGGCCCAGAAATTTATCAGAAACAGTAATAGTGAGTATGACCTGTAGAGTTAAGGAAATGCAGCCCAAGGTGTTAAAGAAAATGGAGTAATGAGTTAATTTTAGTGCAGGAGATTAAAAGGAGAGCTTGGAGACATTGTCGAGGCTAGAAAGGGCATGATTTTAAGAGATCTACACTAATATGGACCTGATGGATAAATGTGAAAGGTTTTGTGATTTGTTTCTACTGTACTTCTAGTATTTCACCATTAAACACTTTGATGCTATCTCATTGCATATTTACATGCACAGCTCCAGTCTAGACCAAAAACTCCTTGAAAGTAGGTGACCAACTACCCTGTTTGCCCAAACCTGAGAAGGATCCGAAAGTGGAGCTTTCATTGCTAAAACTGGGAATATTTCAGGCAAATAGGGACAAATTGATCACCCACTTATTAAAATAGCAGTAAGATTGTGTCTTAGTCTTCATGTATCCCAGAATCTTGTACAGTTTCTTGTGCATCAGAGAGGTTATAGGGGATGAGAAATCATCCCAGTACCCTTCCAGGTTCTTGGCTGAGATGCCTCCCCATGGAAACCCTGTAATGAAAGGACAGATTAAGAGAAAAGCAAACATTAATGACATGTATACCTCCTGCATACATGGGAGAAACTCAATAAAACTGAGTAACTCCCCAAAATGGCTACAGCCACCACCTTAAATACCATCTCCAGCTAAAGACAAAGCAGTATGTTGGGAGTGGGGGAGCCAGTTATGGGAGGTTACCAGGAAAAGCACAAAAAGCAAGAGTGTGGTTGTTATGCAGGTGTTAAGTCCTTGCTTTCTCTATTGGTAAAGTTTCTAGAGATTTCCTCCTCCTCTTCCTGGTGGAGAGGGAGACACCGGAACAAATGGAGATTTCCTTTATAAATGTAAATTTCTCATGATAAAGGGTAACTTCTACTCTGCTTTCAGAGCTGCTCCTGTGTCTGCAGTTTCTTTTCTTTCCTTTTTTTTTTTTTTTAAAGATTTTATTTGACAGTGAGACACAGCGAGAGAGGGAACACAAGCAGGGGGAGTGGGAGAGGGAGAAGCAGGACTCCTGCGGGGCAGGGAGCCCGATGCGGGGCTCCATGCGGGGCTCCATGCGGGGCTCCATGCGGGGCTCCATGCGGGGCTCCATGCGGGGCTCCATGCGGGGCTCGATCCCAGGACCCCTGGATCATGACCTGAGCCGAAGGCAGATGCTCAACGACTGAGCCACCCAGGCGCCCGGTGTCTGCAGTTTCTTAAAAATAACCTGCTTAGTGGGGTGCCTGGCTGACTCAGTGAAGAGCATGAGACTCTTGACTGGGGTCATGAGTTTGAGCCCCACGTTAGGTGTAGAGGTTACTTAAATAAATAAAACTTAAAAAAAATAACCAGCTTCAGTATAACCCTTATGCCAGACAGGCATATTTTCTGATGGTGTCATTTTCTCCCCTTCAAGGCTCAGTTAATACTGTGGTGATCCCTCAGTTTTAGCCAGAGCCTTTGGTTTTTGTCTGGATAGTCAACTAGAAGAGACTTTGGTCCCTTAAGGCTGAAAATTTAGGGAAAACAGCTATTTAGTTGAAAGTAGAGCTAAGAAGAAAAAAACCACAACAGCCTCACCTGTTATATTGGGGAAGAAAATGTATTCTGTCCCTAATCTTCCTCTATAATTTTAAGTTAAGGGTTTATTTGGACCCTGATATTTTCACAGTATAGCAAAATTGCCCCTTGCACTCAGGGAGAAGCGTCCAGTGTAATGAAAAGAGAACAGGGGTTGTAATCAGAATGACTGCCTCCTAGTCACAACTCTACCACCCTCTAATAATATAAACTTGAGTAAACACTTAAGTTTTCAAAGCTTTATTGCCGTTAACCCAAATCTTTGTGTAATAATAATAACTTCCTTACAGTAAACAGTTTCATACGATAACTTATAAAATAGATTAAGACCCACTAAAGGATGAGTTAAATTCTAATCTAAATACCGGTCATGCAGTAATAATCGTGATATGCTGACTGAGATGATTCAAATCATTATACCAAGGTGTGATGCTGAGAAGAAATACACTACAAGTTAGATTTTTCCAGGGGCACACTTAAAGGCCCTGTCGTATATATATTTATAAATATAAACAGTACACCTGTGGTCAAAATTCCCGACGAATAGCATTGATTAAAAAATCGTGTAATTGTCCTGAAGTTTAAATCTCTGGCCTTCTAAAATGCTCACACTGGCTTAATTGCTCCTGAATTACAGTTACTTTTTTTTCCCTCAAGTCCTTCAAAAGGGCTCTTTTGAAAACCAAAAAAGGCATTAACAGGTAAAAGGACAAAGGGACATGGTCATTTCGAGGTATGCCTTTAAATTTTAATGACAATTTAATCTCAGGGACCCTGCCTATTTGCTTGTTGCTAAATGGAGTATCCAAGTTATACTTTGGTGTCTAAGTTGAACAAAAATTATAAAATTCGTTCTAACACACTTGCTAGCAAAAGGAATATAAGCATATTTAATAGTAAAAAAATACTACTGATTGTAATAATTTTGTACTTTGCAGTCTTTCTATTGTGGACATAGACTGAATTGGTAGCCCAGTGCTCATGTGTTACGAGCTACATTAAAGTTACTGGAGTTTTCCCTAAGTGTCTGTGATGTCTACCAAGAAATTATGACAAAGAAGTCTGGATTTCCAGTCCAGCCGGGCAGCAGAATAATAATCATTCAAAACCACTGTCTGGGCTACATTTATTGAACAGGAGGGGAATCTGCAAGAACAAGCCATAGAATCAATGCATCTGGTCAGCAAAGAAATTTATTTGGGCCAGAGAAATTAAAAACTTATTTTTCCGGGACTCCTGGGTGGCTCAGACGGTTAAGCCTCTGCCTTCGGCTCAGGTCATGATCCCAGGGTCCTGGGATCGAGTCCCACATCGGGCTTCCTGCTCAGCAGAGAGCCTGCTTCTCCCTCTGCCCCTCCGCCTGCTCATGCGTGTGTGTGCTCTCTCTCTCTCTGTATCTCTCTGTCTCAAATGAATAAGTAAAAATCTTTAAAAAAAACCCTTATTTTTCCAATAACTTATTCTGCCCGAGCACTAGACTGAGACAGAATCTGAGGCCATCCTACATATGTGCCTTTTTCAGTAGAAAGAGCATTGGAGTTACTGAACTGTTTGCTCTGCCTAGCCAATTTAATATGAAATATGATTGAAACCAGTAGGTCTGCACTGGTATTTATTTATTTTCCAGTGCTTTCTTAAACGAGTTTTATAGTATTCAGAACATAGTGTTAAATTGATTCACCTTTCTCAGGATGAGAATTGTAAGTAATTTGATTAGCTTTTCTCTATTTTCATCTTCTGACATGTTCTCTTATAACTAAGAAAAATTATAGCCCTTTTTTCTTACTGAAAATAATTTATATTCAGTAGTGGTTTTGTGCCTGCACAGAGCATAATCTCCACAGGCTTAAATATCAACATTTGTAGCTGTATGGGTATGATGATATTAAGAACAGTTCTAAAGACAAATTACACTCTTAAATGTTCATGATACTGAATTTATCCCTCAGACCTTATAATTGAACTTTGTAAACCAGAGACATTCCTACGAGTTTTATGTAGTGCAGCAAGTAAGAAATGTAAAAAACATAAAATTATAATTTTTTATATGAATACTAAACTCATAAATGAAGGGAGTGCTATTACCATGAGAGAGATTATTGATTGCTCAGTTAAAAGCTGCCGAATGAGTGATAAAAGCTGAAGAGGGCTGATGTCTTTTCTCTTGAGGAAACGTTTGGCTCTAACAGAGATTTAATGAGCACCTATGAGGAACAGTGATGCATGGCCTACCCCAGTTCCTCTTTCTCCCCATGTCTTTAACAGCTGAGTCTACCACTGATGCTCACCCCTACTTTCACGTCACTTCTGTCCAGTTTTCATCCTGGAACTGGGCTTTGGCACCCTAGCTTTTATTTCCTCACTCTGGATTATGCTTTTAATATTTATACCCCACTTTCTAGTGGTAGTACAACAGTTACAGCTACCTGCCGGTTTTGCCATCCCATTTGATAGGAATCCCTTAATTCCAGTGTCCTTCTGGGACCACCTCATTTTAATCCTTTGAAAAATTATTCATGCTTGTGTGCTTTCTACTTGCTCATTTCCAGCGTCCTCTCTTAAAAGGCTAGTACTCTCTGTGTGGATAGCACATTCTATGGCATAAATCTTAGTGTAAAAGGGCATTTCCCTGATCACTGTCTTCTGGGGCTAGAGAGAGCTGAGCACCATGTGAGCGCTGGGCCCCTGCTAGTAGGGGAAGAGGTGAGGTAGGACAAGATAAACTGGATTGTGAGGTATTTGAGGGCATGATCCATGACTCATGTTGATCATTATCTTCCTCACACTTGCAGGTGTCTCCGACATTATGGATCTGCAGTGTTGAATACATGAAAGAGTAAATGAATGTATCTATTTCTTAAATTGTCTAGGACTGACATTGGCTATAAGGATGGATGTTACTTATTTCACTTGCTAACTTCAGTCTTAAACTATGAAAGTTCTGGGTATGGTCACAATTTTTGAAATTGTGAAAAATCTGTACCTTTAGCGGGGCCTGTATAATCAGATAAGAATCATGAATTTTCTGGGAGACATAATAGAGAAGCCCAGGTTTTCTTTCAAGGTATTGAAGGTGCATTGTATTAAGTTAATACTGAACCAAATCATTGTCCTTTGAATTTCATTTTGAAATCACTTAATGTAGTTGTTTTTTTAAATAATTACTTAAAAATTATATTTTACTCTAAATAGAAGCTTATTTAGCTTATAATAGTTGACTAATGTCCTTTTGTTCTAGTCACATTTATTCTTCTTTTCTAATGACTGTAATTGCTTTATTAGTTTGGAGCTCAGTAAGAAAAAAAAAAGACATTTAAATGCCTCCTCTTGGCCAAGGTACGTTTTTGGTTTTGTGGCAAAATCAGTCAGTCTCTCTCTCTCTCTCCCTCCCCCTCCCCCTCCACACACACATACAATCTCCCCTTCCCCCACTTTCACTCAAAGAAAGGGTATAAATTAAATGTTTATTATCTGTCAGTTATGAAGATAAACTCTGTGGTGATGAAAACGACTATCATGGTTCCTTTTTTATTGACTTGTGCCAACAAAATATTTTGAGGGAGGAAAATTTTATACATCAATTGTTTTCATTGTCTGAATTAAAATAGGTACAATGGTCATTTATCCTAGCTTTGTTTAACTGTCCTGATTTTCAGATAGTCTGAATTATCTATCTACATTTTGAGCGATGTGTCCTAATTTTGGCTTGGGAAACTATGGTCCTATGAGAGAGATATTTATTTTGAAAAAAATTACCACCTTAGAATTTTATTTTTTTTCTTGGATCAAAGTAAATTTATGTTTTGATAGCTTAAAAAAGAAAAAATTCAGAACTCAGTATTTTTTAAAGTTGGAGAATACATAAGTTTATGGGGTATGCATGATTTATTAAGCATTTGATTTTTAGACCAAAATGAATTCATTGAAGTTAAAAAATAGACTGCTCTATTTTTGCATCATCTATACAGATTTTATACACTTAAATCTCTAGGTCAGTGTGCCTGGCAATATGGGTTTAAATTAAGGAACACATATATAGTATCCTCTTTTTAATTTTAATGCACAATACGTATATTTTTTTAAAAATAGCCTGGTTGGTATATATAGGGAAATTCATAACGATTGAAAATGATGGGAAGATGGACATATTTTTGCACGTGTGTGTGGTGGGTATGCCTGGGGTGTGGCTGAAATAACTAGATATCTGACCATAATATATGCCACCATTTGGGAAAGATAATTCTTGAGCTATAGTAGCAGCAATGAGCAGTTGTTTTCTTGGTATTTCTTCCCTTTTTACACTTTTGGGCTTCAGATGGTGAAAATGTGTCCTCCCCCCATCTCTCCTTTCTTTAGCCTACACTGAATATTTGTGGCAGCTTGTCTTTCCAAGTTCTATAGTAGTGTTCAAAGATATATTTGAGGGCATCCTCAAAGCATCTTTAGTAACCCTCGCTGCTTCTCTAACGTGTCATGTAATGGTTGCTTGAGCATGTCAGTTCTACGTGTGTTTGCCAAGCCCCAGTGGGTTGGTGTAAATAGACATTGCTGTTGGGCTGAGAAACAAGCTGCATCACAAGACCTATTTGCTGCTTATATTGTGTCATTCTTTTAACTGAGGCAGTATGTATATATTGGAGCATCTACCAAATGTCCAGGGTTTTGCTTAGTACTGTGGAGAATTATGGGCATGGAATAGGCGAGGCAACATCAGATAGGAGGGTAGTAAGGAGAAGTATAAGGAGGGGGACCTGTTGTTGAGGTTAACAGCCATGTACAAAAATAACTAGAAATCCTATAAGGACAGATAGACAGTGGTATTTAGGTTGTTCTGATTAAACTCTTCATGATGCAGGATATGTATATGGGCACCTCCAAGTCCCAAAGCTTTGTAGAAATTTAATTGGTTGGGGGGGTGCATTATGGTAACTACAGTCCATTCATCAATTGTGTGAGTGAAGCTGACTTTTAATGTCCTACTACTTTTTGAATTATTAACCATCACTGTTAAACACAGTACTTTGATAGAAGGGGTCAATTACAACTCACCTCCGTGATTGTTAAGGCAGTTTTTGACTGAAATGCCTTAAGTGATAATGGCCACACCACATTTAATTTTTAATCCACCACATTTTCATTTCATTGCTCCATCCTCTAAATTTAGCTGCTAAAATGATTGCAAGCCATCCTTAAATTCTTTCAAAAAATCTAAAACTCAGGATTTGACATTAGGAAGAATGTGCATCTGCATTTATCCCTGTATGCTTTTCTGGTTTTGTAGAGGATGTCAGCTTCATACCCAACCAAATTAAACACCCCAGGAAGGAGAGGGTGTAAAAGTTCACATTGGATGTGCTGCACTCTGCAAGATCTTTTTATCTTCTGTGTGCATATCATGAACACTTACTTTAAGATTTTGACTTTTTTTGAGGGGCTAGTATTGTTTTTACAGGATTTTACTCACATTCTCTAGGTCTAAGGACTTGGATTCTGACCCTGGTTCTTTTTGTCTTACACATAGTGACAAGACTGATACTCATGTACCTATTATATAACTCAACTTTTTAACATTTTGATGAACAGAGGTTAAGTGATTTTTTTCAGAAGCCACACAGCTAATAAATGGTATATTTCTTACAAAGGAAAATTCTGCTATAAAAGAGAGTTATAAAATCTTGTACATCAGAAATAGAGGGGAATACATTTATAAGTCAACTAATTTTTTATTATATTAATGAGAAAGGTATGTTAATAAAATGTTTTCATTACATCCTTTTTATAGAATAGATGTTTTTATTGACTTTATTATTATGAAACTTAAAAATGCCATCCTTAATACCAGTGTTTAAAGATGTTTACATTTTATGCATATATTCTTATAGTCTTTTTTCTGTGTTTATATGTGGTATAAAAAGGATCATGTGATGTAGACAATTTTGCACCTGTTTTCTACCCCCAACCCATATATGGCATGGATAACTTTCAATGTCATTAAACATGTATCTACATTGTGATTAGAATGGCTGTGTAGTAGTCTGTTGAACTGACGAGTCTTCATTTACTTGACCCATCTCTTCTTGATGCGCACTTGGTTTTCACATTTTCTCTGTAGTACGAACCACGCTGGGATGTATATAATGTCTGTGAGTATGTGTGATACATACGTTTAAAGAGTCAAAGATCATCCTTTCATCTGTTTAATTCTTCAGGATAAATTTCTGGAAATTGCATAGCAATGGCACTTCCCTTTCTTCCTTCCTCTTCCTTTTTTGATTACTGCTGATTTATGTTTATAAATTGGTATTCTAAAGTCCCAGTAGTCTGTAGAGGAAAAAAAATGTATAGAGAAGGGAAGTTTCAATTTTCTGATAATCTGCAATGCATCAGCTACTGTAAATAGAGTATTTCATTTAATCTTCATGTTAACCCTGAAAGTTGCATGGAGAGTTTAAGTAACTTGCCAAAGGGTACATTATAAGTGGCAGGGCCAAAAGGCAATTGAGTTCTGTCTAACAATAGAATGTTGTTTTAAAATTGAAGCGAAATACACATAACATAAAACCATTTAAAAATTTACGATTTAGTGTAATTTAGAACCTTTACAATGTTCTGTAAGCATCTACGTTATCTAGTTCCAAAACATTTTCATCAGCCCAAAATGAAAACCTGCATGCATTCAGTCATTCCCTATTCCTTTCCACCGGTCCCTGGCAACCACTAATCTGCTTTCTGTCTCTGGATTTACCTACTCTGGATTTTGTATAAATGGAATCATACAATACATGACCGTTGGTGTCTGGATTCTTTCACTTAGCATGTTTTTGAGGTTCATCCATGTTGTAGCATCTATCAGTACTTCTTAATTTTTATGGCTGAATAATATTTCATTGGGTGTACCACGTTTTGTTGATCCATTCATCTGTTGATGGACATTTAAGTTGTTTCCACTTTTTGGCAATTGTGAATGGTGATGCTGTAAACATTCATGTACAAGTATTTGAATCTTTTGGGTAAATAGCTAGGAGTGCAATTTCTGGGTCATCTTAACCATAGAACTTTGCAGCCTTCTTTCATAAGGGTATGAGTACTTGTAATAGAATGTTTCCTTACTCTTCAAAAATAAAAACTTCAAGTTCTTATTTTTAAATATTGAATAATCATCCAGTTCAATATTGTGACAAAGTTTGAAGTTTAAAGCATTAAAGTCTTAACACTCCAGTCGTCTTATTCCTGGATTTAAGAGTTCTGTTAAAACTGTTAAAATTTAGGATTGAAGAAAGCTGCTGGCTATTGTATGTGGTTTAGTGTACCCTTTTGGTTCAAGGTTGACTGTGTTATTAGTGGCCTTATCCAGAGAAACCACAGATTGTTTTTTTCCCCCCCACAGATTTTTATAAATTCCCTGCATATAATTGGGGATGACAAATCATGAATTTTTAAAATCTTAGAGCTGAAGACAGTCTTTAAAGGGAATCATCTTGATGAGAACATTTTTACATATAATTGCCCAGGAAACTAACTACTCTCTAGAGACCTTGAGTTCATATTGGATTCCTATGTAACTTCTGCCTGTGTATTTTGAGACCTGGAAAATAGACTGAGGGAAAATTGGAGTGGGCAAGAGAACTTCCGTACTTATTGTCAGTGAAGGAAAGCAGCTGACATGGCTCATCAGGGTAAGTGGGCCTCATTATCCCTCAGCAGTTTCTACCAGACCAGCTAGCACAGGGAATTACTTTCTTCCTGAAGCATAAAATACAACGGAGAGGAAATAGTTCTTTTAATTCACGGAGGGGAAGAGATACAGAAGATGGGGGGAAAAGAAACAAAGGAGAAGTTAAAGTGTTTAATTATTCTATTTTTGAGATGGAGGAGATCTGAGAGATCACCTTCATTCAGCTTCCCTACTTGAAACAAGGAGGGATGAGCTTAAAGTCACACAGCCCTGTGCTTGTGTTTATAATAAGCCAAGTGGACTAGAATCCAACATATGCTCTCTGATGCCCTTTGTATTAGTTTCCTAAAGCTGCTATAACAAATGATCACATGGTTAGTGAGTTAAAACAACACAAATGTATTATTTTACTCTTCTGGAGGTCGGAAGTCTGACACAGGTCTCCCTGGGCTGAAATCAAGGTGTTGGTGGTGCTGCATTCTTTTCCAAGGGCTCTAGGGAGGAATCTGTTTCCTGTTCCAGCTTCTAGAGGCTTCCCACATTCCTAGGCTTGTAGCCTACCTTTCATCTTCAAAGCCAGTAATCACATCATCTTGACCTCTGCTTCTACCTTCCTATCTACTTCTCTGATTCTCCTACCTCCCTTTTTTACTTACAAGGATCCTTGTGGGGTCATATAGAAAATCTGTGATAATCTCAAGGTCCTTAATCACGTTGCAGAGTCATTTTTTGCCATGTACAGTGTAACATGTTCACAGGCTCTGGGGATTTGGACATGAACATCTTTGGAGGCCACTGTTCTCTCTACCACAGCATGATTATCTTCTTTAAATTAAGGGGGAAAAAAAGCTGAATACATTCCTCTCCTGAGGGTTGTGGATTTCTTTATTAACAAGTATTTTCACTCATGAAAAATGGTACCTTAAGTCTGTTATATTTACAAACTACTTTTGCATATAATATTTCATTGTCACCTTTTTCATAGGGACAACTATGACCCAAAAAATTAAGTGAATTTTCAGAATCAGTGGTAGTTCTGGGATATGAATCCCACATATTTAAGTGCAAATTCAGTGTTTGCAACATTCTGCCCACTATTTGATGAAAATAATTTTCACTGCTTTCTTAATTCCTTCAGACTGAAGAAGTGGAAGGATAAGGTGTCATATATAGGTTGAATTGTGGACATTTTTCATCATGTTAAACATACCTAGTGCCTTTCAGAAAACACAAAAGTAGCACTGTTTCTTCTGCTTTTGTGTGAGAAAATACCGTAAAACTCTGTTTTAACTGTGTTACAACTGACCTTTATTATTTTTTAAATTTAAATTCAATTTAATTAACATATAGTGTATTGTTAGTTTCAAGGGTAGAATTTAGTGATTCATCAGTTGCGTATAACACCCTGTACTCATTACATTAAGTGCCCTCCTTAATGCCCATCCACTAATTACCCCATCCCCCACCCACTTCCCCTCCAGCAAGCTGCAGTTTGTTTCCTAGAGTTAAGAGTCTCTTCTGGATTATCTGTAGATGGATATCTGGGCTCTTTGCATATTTTTGGCTATTATGGACATTGCTGCTATAAACATTGGGGTGCTTGTGCCCCTTTGAATCACTATTTTTGTATCCTTTGGATAAATACCCAGTAGTGCAATTGCTGGGTTATTGGGTTGTTATATTTTTAACTTTTCGAGGAATCTCCATACTGGTTTCCAGAGTGGTACATTCCCACCAACAGTGTAAGAGGGTTCCCTTTCTGCACATCCTCACCAACATCTGTTGTTTCTTGAGTTGTTCATTTTAGTCAATCTGACGTGTGTGAGGTTGTATCTCATTGTGGTTTTGATTTGTATTTCCCTGATGGCTAGTGATGTTGAGCATCTTTTCATGTGTCTATTGACCATTCGTATGTCTTCTTTGGAAAAATGTCTGTTCATGTCTTCTGCCCATTTCTTGACTGGATTACTTGTCTTTTGGGTGTTGTTTGATAAATTCTTTATTGATTTTGGATGCTAGCCCTTTATCTGATACGTCATTTGTGAATATCTTCTCCCATTCCATAGGTTGCCTTTTAGTTCTTTTGATAGTTTCCTTTGCTGTGCAAAAGCTTTTTATCCTGATGAAGTCCCAATAGTTCATTTTTGCTTTTGTTTTCCTTGCCTCCAGAGACGTGTCTGGCAAGAAGTGCTGTGGCCAAGGTCAAAGAGGTTGCTGCCTGTGTTCTCCTCAAGGATTTTGATGGATTCCTGTCACACAGTTAGGTCTTTCATCCATTTTGAGTTTATCTTTGTGTATGGTGTAAGAGAATGGTCCAGTTTCATTCTTCTGCATGTGGCCGTCCAATTTTCTCAACACCATTTGTTGAAGAGACTGTCTTTTTTCCATTGGATATTCTTTCCTGCTTTGTCAAAGATTAGTTGACCATAGAGTTCAGGGTCCATTTCCGGAGACTGTGTTCTGTTCCATTGATCTATGTGTCTGTCTTTGTGCCACTACCATGCTGTCTTGATGATGACAGCTTTGTAATAGAGCTGGAAGTCCGGCATTGTGATGCCACCAGCTTTGGTTTTTCTTTTTCAGCATTCCTCTGGCTATTCGGGGTCTTTTCTGGTTCCATATAGATTTTAGAATTGTTTGTTCCAGCTCTGTGAAAAAATGCTGGTGGTATTTTGATAGGGATTGCATTGAATTTTAGCTGTACCTTTACTATTATGATACAAACTAAATTGAATTCTAACACTTTGTCCGGAAGACAGCAAGGAAATGGATTTCTTTTTCTGCATATAGAAGCCAAATTATTGGTGTAAATGGTATGTAATGTCATATGTGATTGTCGAACAGTCAGTAAATTTAGGATTATTCTTGATGGTAGGAATCATCTTTTATTCACTTTATGGTCCTTAGCTATGAGCTAAGTACCTAACACTCTAACGGATTTTAGTAGGGTTTTAATAAATTTGTGATGATTTTAGTTATTGAATACTGGACAAATACTAAACTTTGAAAAGAACTGAAAGTTTTAAATTTGTGGTTTTTAGGGGCGCCTGGGTGCCTCAGTTGGTTGGGCATCTGCCTTTGGCTCAGGTGTTGTTCTCAGCATCCTGAGATCGAGCCCCACCCTGCATTGGGCTCCCTGCTCAGTGGGGAGTCTGCTTCTCCCTCCCCCTGCTCTTGCGCTCTTGCTTGTTCTCTCTCTCTCTCCCTCCCTCCCTCTCAAATAAATAAATAAAATCTTTAAAAAATAAATTTGTGGTTTTAACTTATAAATTAATCTCATTGATTAGTACATTGTTATTAACTGTGTTATTTTTATTTTTATTTATTTAAAGACTTCATTTGTTTATTTGACAGAGAGAGACACAGAGAGGGAACACAAGCAGGGGGAGTGGGAGAGGGAGAAGCAGGCTTCCCACCCAGCAGGGAGCCCGATGTGGGGCTGGAGCCCAATGCAGGATTCAATCCCAGGACTCTGGGATCATGACCTGAGCTGAAGGCAGACGCTTAACCACTGAGCCACCCAGGCGCCCCAACTGTGTTATTTTTAAATGGGACGTATTATGAGTTCCCAAAGGCTCTTCCTTTCTCTCTAAAATGGGGAACAAAACTAAACTAAATAAAATAGTAGGTAATGGCAGTGCTTTTTACCTTGGGAAATTTGGGGAATTGTTGAGAATAAAGAATGTTATTTTAAAGATCAAACTAGTTAACTTCCTACCAACTGAACCATGTACTAAACAGTGTATTGCCTTTTATGGTACTGTAACTAGTTGACAAAAAAACCCCAAAAAAACACACACAACAGCTTTTATGACTGGATCAACAATCTTCCACCCTTTAATTTATAACATACACTTCTTTACTTTGTTGGTGAAAAACCCCAGCTGCCTGTTAGCCTCAGTATCCAGTCAATCCCATCAATCCCCATGTTGCATTTAGTTATTTAGGCTGATATTTACTTAGAATTTAGAAATTGTAACAGAGTTTTAGTTATACTTACCAACAGTGTACCAGCAGGTTATACTTAACAAATTAGTTCCTGATTTATGAAACTAGGCTGAGTTTAAATTATTGAATGAGCCTACCTGTGAACTTCCATTGGGTCAACTTTTTGATGTTTTATATGAAGAAGGTAACTAAACAAAAAACTACCATATTTCATTGATTCTAAGGATACATTTAGCATCTCTGAAACTAGGAAAAAGTCTATGGTGTGTCTTCTTTTAATCAGCAGCCTTTCATTTTTTTGTCTTACTGGTACAGAGAAGATGGTGGTTTGTCTTACATTCATTGGCAAGTTATTTTTAATGAAATGTGGTCATTTAGGTGACTCTAAGCAGAAGCATTTTCCATTCTGATTTGCATAATTTTTAAGGAATGTTTACAAAGTGGGATTTAGAACTTCTTCCTACTTAAGATTTTCTTCATTGATGTAATTTTATTTTTAAAGTATGGCAATTTATGAATAAAACTGAGATGCAAATGAACCAGCTGATGTGACATAGTTCAAAGAATGCATTAGACAGAGTTGAATAGATGCAGTGGAATCTTGACAGTAACAGTAATGGGGATTTCTCTTATATAGTTTGCATTTTCCTTGGTGAACCTCCCTTATCCTACAGCAATTGGTTTTTCGGACTGAATTGACCAAATTAACAGACTCTGCATGGCCTGAAAGTTCTATGGATCAGGACTGTTGTTTCTATCTATCAACTCTGCCTCGATTATACATTCTCAATTAAGTCTATAGCATGTTGAAGTAAACAAAACACATTTTTGTGTGTTTTGAACATATTTAAATCATAAATAATTTTTATTTTAATTAAAGATAAACAGTGAAGGAAAATCATTAGAATTGATTTTTGTCCTATTGTTGTAGCTTCTTTCTAGACCCCCAAAGAGGCAGCTGTTTTCTCTAAGCCATTCTAATTCTCTATAGAGAGATTTCTAAATCAAGCTAAACTGACAATATTGGTGGTCATTTGTGATTGCCACACTAAGAGTATGAGGAGAACACTTGAAAGAGAAAATGCGTCTGGGTGCCTGGGTGGCTCAGTTGGTTAAGCTACTGCCTTTGGCTCAGGTCATGATCCCGGAGTCCCGCATCGGGCTCCCTGCCCAGCGGGGAGTCTGCTTCTCCCTCTGACCCTACCCCCTCTTGTGCTCTCTCTTTCACTCTCTCTCTCTCAAATAAATAAATAAAATAAAACCTTAAAAAAAAAAAAAAGAAAATGCGTCTGGACATTTGGTTAGCTGCAGAACCTTTCCTCTTGTGCCAGACGACACCCACATACTTTACCTTTCCAGACAACATCAAAATCAATGCTGTTTATTATAGTACAAGATGATCAAATTTATTTTCAGCTCTTCATAAACACCTCAGTAGCTTTAGGGAAATTGGACATACTACTTTGTCATTTAAAAAATATAATTATGTTGTCTTAATTATCTAATGAAAATGGAGTTAGTAATTTTAAATGTTAAGGAAGTTTTTTGACTCTGAGGAATTTCTCTGCATGTTTATTCCCCCTCCCTTTCGCATCTCTGTCATCTGAATGGCCTTCCAGGGGACAATAGAAGATTGTGGACAATACTAGAGTAAATAATGCTTATTTTTATTTACATCATGCCTTTATATTTGTATAATTTAGGAAAGTCTGAGAAATGTAAAACAGCTATTTATAGGCTGGAATCCCATATTCTCAAATAATAAAATGATTTTCTTCGAAAGAATTTTTAGATTTTGTAAGAAAGCAGTTTTGCCTATGGGCTTTTTGGTAATTATCAATACTCCTTGTTAGGTTTTATAAGCATGTATTTCAAAGAATGTAAGGTCACATATGCCCTTCAGTGAAATCAACCTCTAATGCCTCTACATTCCAGCATAATTACTGTTCTAATACCTACAAATACTGTGCAGCCTTTTATTTTTCTTCCCAGGATCATTCCCCAAATCCTCCAAGACCACCCTCATTCAGTGTTTATTTAGAGAAACAGTCACAGTGACAGTATTAAAGTCTTATTAGCTAAGTGTATCTGCTGAATTACAAATTTAGGATATGTCAAAAGTAAATTTAAACTCTGGATTTCTGTTTTGAGTTCCCTTTCTTTGAAAAGTTGAAATTTTATTGTACTTTTTCTTCGTATTTGGTAGAATGACACCAGCTTTAGCATGGACAAAAAAATTAATGTTCTCTTTGGCTAGCAAACAATGACTTCAACAAAATACAGTAACAGCTATCTGTTGTAGGAGCTACCCTTCATTTACACAGTATCTATCATGTTATAATGCATCACATCTTTATTGAAGTTGACATTATAGCTTGCAAGGTGCTTTTCCATTTTATTCTCATCATGAATCTTTGAATTAGGCATCCTTTTTTAATTTGTGAAAATAGGGAAATAGGGCTTTAGTGGTGCTCCATGGCTTGTCAGAAACAATTGTAGTTGTACGTTATCAGTACTTTAACCCGCATTTTCTGATTTTAAAAGTTCTGTTTATGCTGCATTAAGCTGCTTATTTGGTTGGTGCTTGGAGTTGTGACTTTTAACTAAATATGATCTGTGCAGAATGAATGATAATTGATATTATCCATGTAAGAGTAGCCTTGCAAAGACATTCTGAAGGCACTTCAAATTTTGGCATTTCAGAGGAAGCTAGCTGGCTTTAGAAAAATAACATCTATAAATGTTTGATTGTCTTGCCCATGGTGTAAAAGTTATTGACAAAGCTGGGATGTGAACCACATTCTAGGTGTGATCTACTTTTAAATTAAGTTATCATTTTATATTAGTTGGGATGGGGACGAAAATAGCCTTTAATTATGAATATGTCCTGTATACAAACATAAGACCAATTGTCTCACATTTAAGTTGATTCAGCAAATGGTAAATTTGAAAGCATTTAATAGAGAACAATAAATATTAATGGGAGAATGAGAAAGGATTTTCCACTCCCATTAATTTACCTCACTAAAAATTGTCTAAAATTATTTTTACTGTGGGGCGCCAGGGTGGCTCAGTTGGTTAAGCATCAGACTCTTGATTTTAGCTCAGGTCATGATCTCAGGGTTGTGGGATTGAACCCCGCTTGCGGCTCTGTACTTAGCACCAAAAGTCTGCATGTTCCCCCCCCACTCTCCTCCTTCCCCTCCCCTCCTTGTCTTGTGCACCTTCTCTCTTTAAAGTTAAAGGAGACATGACCCCACTTGTAATTTTTGTATCTCCCAGTATAGGCTAGTTCATACTGTGAGTAGCAAACAATTTTCATGTCCCCAAACTTCAGTGGCTTACTAGAGAAAGATTTGTTTTTCACACAGGTTATATGCTATACTTCTTTTGTGGGTTGGCTGGGACCTCTCCTCCATATTGTATTCACTCTTGGACCCCGGTTCATGGAGAAGTTGTTATCTGGAATGTTATTGGTTTTTAAGACAAAAGGAAGAGCATTAGAGAGTCTCCCATAGGTAATTGAATTTTCTAAAACTGTCCTCTTACTTGTGCTCTCAACTCATTGACCAGAACTAGTGAATGACCACACTGTGCCAGTCTTTTGCCTGTTTGCTCTGAGTCCATTCTTAACCCTTCTCAACCTTGCTTTGGTTTGCTAAGGGACCTGTTTCCCAAGTTGTCTTGCTATTTGGCTTCCAGGTGCTTTGGCCATTGGGAGATAGAGTTGGGAGAATGGGAGGCAGGAGGAGTGGAGAAACTAGATGATTTCATCCTGTCCTCCTCTCAGTTTTGGAGGGCATCTGCAGCAGCAGAAGCCTCTCTATGATTTCAGCTCCTAACAGACAGAGCTGATGTGGTTCCAGCTCCAACAAGTGCCTCCTGGGGTCTGATAATACTACTTTCTTTGGCTGTCTTCTGAGGATGTTGTAGAGTTGTCCTCTGTTGCTTTCCATCCTTTATTTGACCTCTCAACTCTTTCAACTCCTTTGTAAAAAAATTCCCTTCATTAAATTCCCTGTGTTGAAATGTTAAAGTGGTTTCTTTTTTTGATGATCCCCTGAGTGATAAATTTGGGTTAGGTTGTTCAACCCTACCATGTACCCAGAAGACAGAGAGCTGGAAAGATTTGGTGAATAGCTCTCATGACTGCCATACTACCGATTTACATTTGACTTGCTATCTTCCTCTTGCTAGGCAGGCCTCTCCTTCCAGCTCCAAGACCATTACAGCTGAACAGCTACCTAACCTATATCTCCTTTTGAATATTTCAAAGGTACAGTGAACTCTACATGTGAAGGCCATAACACATGATCAACTCCAGCAAGTCTCTTCTGTTGCTTCCTTCAATGAGTAACCGTTTTGTGTGTTGTTAGTCAAGCAAGAGACCTGAGTCATTTTTTTAATCTTTACTCCCTCTGCCTGCATAACCACACTATAACCGTAATTGTAACCATAACCAGAATTATAACCACAGCCAACAACTATAACAATAACCATGGCTGCAATGTCCTAAATATCTCTCAATTTTCTTCACTTCTTTAAGTTTCTACTGCTGTCACCCTAATCCAAAGCTCCCTCCTGCCCTTGATTGGATGATTGCAATAGCCTCCTAACCTTGCTCTCAGTGTCACAGCCTCACAATTAAAGTCAATCATTTTCAAAGACCTTCAAATAGTCAGTGACCTTCAATAGCTTCCAGTTGCTCTTAGGGGAAATACAGTACTCCTTAACATAATCTTAGAAGACCTAGCACCAGCTGCCTCTTCATCTTTATATCCCCCCATCCTCCATCTCACTCGCTGCACTCCAGTTTCACTAGCTGTTTTCAATCCTTCTCAACCCCTAATACAGCCTCAGGCTTTTGAACATGTAGTTCCCATGATCTGGGATGTGAACCACATTCTAGGTGCTCTTCCTTTTGTCTTAAAAACCAGTAACATTCCAGATAACAACTTTACTGAGTTTTCATCGTTTGTATGTAACATTTAAATCAGACAGTATAACATAAAAAATAGATAATGAATGCACCATATAGTTTGAGAGGATTAAAATACAGATCATGTAGTAAATACTTTCTGAAAACTGTGTGTGTGTGTATATACACACGTATGTGTCTGCATGTATTTCTACTTATGTCTGTTACCATGTTAACATCTGTTAAGTAAGGGTTTTTCTTTGTTGTTACATCCTCAGGCAAGCCTTCCTTGACCACCCTGACTACATCACATACCCTTTTACACACTTTAAGTAATGCCATGTACCTCTGCCAGGCAGCATTAACAGAGAGAAAATTTTATATATTGCTGTGTGATTATTTGATTAATGAAAATTTTCCACACTTGTCTATAAATTCTGTGAGGTGAGAGACTGAATCATTTTCCTAACCATTGTATCTCCTATCAGAGTCTGGGAAATCATTGTCACTCAGTAAATATTTGATAAATTAGTGAAAACATTTTATTTCTCTTATTCCCTCCCTCCTTTCATTCCAGCCTTTTCCATTGTGTATCTACTGTTGGGGAATTGCAGGTCAGATACTCATTTAACAGTTAATTCCTAGGGTGTAATTATTAATGCCTCCTTAGTATTTTTTTTTTTTTGGTGTTGGAATTATTCAGATAGGATATTAGTAGTAATGGGCGGCCACTCATAGTAGAGAGTGAGTACAGGTTTTGAAATTAGAAAGAATAGGTTTTGAATCCCAGCTTTACCATTTGCTTGTTAGGTGACTCTGGTCTCTTCCAGTGATCTTTCTGAGCTCAGTTTCTTCCTCAGTAACCTAAGAGGATAATCATAACTAGCTTGTAGATATTACATTATAGTAATTTATATATGTAATGAAAGAACCTGGCAGATAGAAGCTACTTAAAAAATTATAGGCATATAGCATTTCTTCAAAAATAATTTAAGTAATTGTAGATTTTATTACTATTATGCAGCATAGAGGATAGGAAAACCTTTACTGAGTTTTCATCGTTTGTATGTAACATTTAAATCAGACAGTATAACATTAAAAAATAGATAATGAATGCACCATATAGTTTGAGAGGATTAAAATACAGGTCATGTAGTAAATACTTTCTGAAAACAGTGTGTGTGTGTATATATACACACGTATGTGTCCGCATGTATTTCTACTTATGTCTATTCTTATGTGAAAATTTTGTCATTGCATCCATTGCTGTCATTTTTTCCATTAACTTGTATATTATTTAAAACCTTTGTGGTTCAGTTCTTTTAAGTGTTTGTTATTCTCTGGAAAGATAATTCCACTAGAACGCCTTGATCTCTTACTCTATAGAGGAAAAGTAGAGGAAAGAATAAGTGTGTGCCTCACTAATGGTACCCCTAACAATGTCTGTCTTTGTGGGGGTGAGAATTGATGTCATTTTTGGCAGCTACACAGCTGACACTGTTCTGTGACATTGAAACATATTCAGTACATGTCTAATAGGAAACCCTTTTCCAAGTGGTAAACAACCCTTCACAAGGCAGCACTGCCAAAACTATGCTTTGCCATCCAACAGGAAATCAACAGGACAGTCCTTTTCTCTTCACTTTAGGGGGAAAAAAATATATATATATGCCTTAAGTGATGTGCTATTCTTTAAGCCATCTGCAGATGTGCTGTCCATCCAAATTGCCAGGGTTAAATTGTCGAATTTTAGAAATTATTGTGATTATCTCATTATGCTTTTGTTATAAAATGTCTCTGTTTCATGTAGCAATTAACTCCAGGGAGTGTCGTCTCAAGGCACAAACTGATCCTAGCATTTTGACGAAGCCCTGCTTTAGAATGGCAATAAAACACATTTTGCCCATTTGCGGGTATTTCAAGTATCAAATTGGATGACTCTTTTTAATTTTCTTCTACTGAATTGAGTTCAAGTGAATTTGATAGGATTATTAGGGCAGCTTGTGTCTGGAATAACAATGATGACTTACAGAAAGAACCAGCAGGGTCGGTGTTACTGACCCAGAGATGCTTCAGATCCTTCATTTGTCAGCAGGAAGTCCTGCTCTGTGATTCAACTGTTGAGTCCTTTCCTATGTATAGCACCCATCTATTTCTCTTCGAAGGCACTAAATGCATTTTCTCAATCAGTTTTCAATTATGTAAGACAAGGAATGCTGGTTAAGTAACTGTGTGTACCTACCGAGGAAATGGATTTCCAAAAATAATTCATCAGGACTTCGGGTTAGTTCATCTTTCCAACATCGGGTTGAAAACCTGCCTAGCTACACTTATTGAACATGTCCTGTTATCTTCCTGCAGAGAATCTCGTGTGGTGGCATTTTTCTTGCTTTTCTTCTGGAAGCACCTTCCTCAGCTCCATTCCTTACAGTCTGTCTCCTGTTACCCAGGAAACCAGAGAATATTCTCCCTAGCTGCACTTTGCTTTCCTGCCTTCTCATATAGGCCACCACCAAACAGCTGCTTTGTTTCAGTCCTACAGTATATGCTTATATTGGTCTTTGTCCTTTCTTCCCAAGCCTCAGGAGTTTTGATCACTATCCTTTTCAGTGAGATTGACTAGGTATTCTAATTTCATAAATTAAGCACCACTCTTGTTTTGTTCTGCTGAAAATTGTCTTAACCTATTACTCACTCTGGCCCAATCTACTAGGCAAGCATGAGGTTATTGCTTCCTGAGCCACCTTCTAATTTAAAAAAAAATGAAGATTTCACAGGTCAACACATAGGCAGTGTGAACTGGGGAGCTTTTAGCTTATTAACTGGGGTATGAAGAATTCACTGCAGTTGATGAAAATTGTGCTTATTATCTAAGATTAATGGAGGGTGCAGGTGTACCTTTGGACAATTCAAAAAACAAAAAAATTAACATAAAATGATATGCAATGACTAAATATGTTGTTACTCATATTATGGGACTTCTTAGTACACTTCATTTCATTCCTATACTTCTTAACTAATTCAGGAATACTCATATCCTGGTTTAATTGGCCAATTAAGACAGTCTTGCTGGCTAGAAGGTGAAAGGCAAGGAACTTTCTGACTAATCCAGAATTTCCATCAAGAGGCAGTTCCCCTAAGTGTTGGAGGGCACTGTTGTGTTTTTCCTCAGTTCTCAGTTCTCTGGGTGTCCTGCTTACTGGATTCTACTTTTGATCTGCCTGGTTTAAAACCACTATTTCATCCTGACCTTTGGTGTCTGCTTGTCTGTCCCTTCCTGTTAGGGTTTTTTTAACTTGACTTATAATTATGTGTCTCTTGACTTCTTGGGCCAGTTCTAATTTGGGCTCAGTCCTGGCCCCAGTCTTCAGCTCTGCTATTGAAATGTGTATTGATTAACTGAGGTATTCCATATGGACCTTAGCACAATGTTCTTTCCCATAACATAAAAGCCATTGTCAATTGGAAAATGGATGGTAAGGACTCTATCGTTACTACTTTTACTTTTTGCTTCACTATTAGTAGTATTGGGAAACACTTTATTAAGCTTTTGCCACATGCTAGACCCTTTGTTGGGAGTTCTGTATGTCTGTAATGCCTCATATGAGTCTTAGAGTATTTTACAGAGGAGGCACAGAGAACTTCCCCAACATCATAGTTATTAAGTGAAGGGACAAGAATTAGAATCCTGGCAGTCAGCCTAACCCATATTTTTATCCTTGACAGTAGTCCACATTAAGTATACCACATGGCTCTGTTTTTAAATATATAGAACTCTTAAACTGTTAGACTTGTAGGGTGTTAACTTTGCCCTGCAAGTTGGAATCTGGAAATTTTTAGAATTTTCTACGTTTTTGGTTTCTACTTGTCATTTTTGGTTTAGGGGTATAAAAAAATAGGATAATGAAAATTTGAACTAAACCGTATGTAACTTAATCATCTTTAAAACTCTAATTTTACTGATACATAAGAATAATCACATATAGTCATTCATTCTACAAATACAGCAACTCTTTCCTGTTTACTCTGTGCAAGCAATGATGGAAGGTTCTGAGGACTCAAGAGTGAACAAAAAGGACCCTCCTTTGATGGCATTTACATATATAAGTTGGACATTGACCCAGCCATTAACTAAGGTATAACTTAGGGAATTTAGTGATCTTCAAATTAAACACTGTTAAAAACAAACTAGCAGTTTCCTGGGTTGGGGAGGTATACACCTCACCCTGCGGCTGACATCTCCTGCTCAGGAGATGGGTGCTTGAGCTTGAGTTCCTGAGTTTCTGGAGCCACCACCTGCAAATGTCCTTCACTTCTCCTGAGCTGTGCCCAGCCACCCTGTGAGACTATTCCAGAAACACTGAGTTTTAATTAAAAAAATAACTTTGAGGGGTGCCTGGGTGGCTCAGTCATTAAGCGTCTGCCTTCGGCTCAGGTCATGATCCCAGAGTCCTGGGATCGAGCCCCGCATCGGGCTCCCTGCTCGGTAGGAGGCCTGCTTCTCCCTCTCCCACTCCCCCTGCTTGTGTTCCTGCTCTTGCTATTTCTCTCTCTGTCAAATAAAAAAAAAATTTTTGTGAGGAAAAGATGGCAGAGGAGTAGGGGACCCTATTCCAACCGGTCCCCTGAATTGAGCTGGATATCTACCAGACCACCCTGAATAGTCATGAAATCAGCCTGAGCTATAAGAAGATATATCTGGATCTCTACAAACAGAATATTGCAGGCGGTTGGTTTCAAGGTATGAAGTGGGGAGCCGTGATTCCGCGGTCAGATAGCAAAAGATAAATGGAAGGGGGAGGGAGCATTCGGGATTCTGCACCACTGGTGCATGAGAGCCTCCCGCGCTGGGGACGGGGCACAGACTTGCAGACCAGTAGCGGGGGGTAAGGACTTTAGGGCAGCCCCCCGGACTGAAACCCGGAGCGGCAGGGCCCTGCATGTGAACTGGGGGCAGCTGGTTTTAGAAGCACAAAGGGCAGAGACCTGCCCCGACCTGGAGGTGAGGACTGGGACTGCTGCTGAGGGGGGCACAACCCAGGACACTGCAGTTTTTAGCAGCACGGACAGAAACAGAGGTAGTGTGGCCTGGAGAGCTCACTGAAGAACAGACTGCGATCTCTCTGTTCTGAGGCAGAGGGTTGGAAACGGTCTCTTCTGCTCTGACTCTCTGAAGAGATGCGGAAAGCTGCCAGGGAAAGCCGCCAGAGAACAGAAGCCCCCCCAAAATAGTTTTCACTGAGCCCATCCCCCACACAGGGGGCAGGGCAACTCTGCCCAAACAGGGTTGCCTGAGTAACAGCGTGGCAGGCCCCTCCCTCAGAAGACAGGCTGGGAGAACAAGAGGCCGACAACCCTAAGGTCCCTATAAAACAGGTGCATCTTGCTTGGGTTGTGGTCAATAATTTGGCCTCTGTACATTCCCTCAACCACCGCTCAACAGAATGACTAGGAGGAAGAACCCCCAAAATAGGAAAGACTCAGAGACTGTAACTTCTGTGACAGATTTACAAATGGATACAGATATAACCAAGATGTCGGAAATTGACTTCAGGGTAACAGTTATGAAGACCATAGCTAGAATGGAGAAATCAATTATTGGCAACATAGAGTCTCAAATGAAAGCTGAACTGGCAGAACTTAAAATGCTATCAATGAGATCCAATCTAATCTAGATACTCTAACAGCTAGGGTAAACCAGGCAGAAGAACGAATTAGTGATCTAGAAGACAAACTGATAGAAAAGAAGGAACACGAGGAGGCCTGGAAGAAACCGTTTAAAATCCATGAAAACCGAATCAGAGAAATAAGTGACTCCATGAAATGTTCCACTGTCAGAATTATTGGGATCCCTGAGGGGGTGGAGAGAGAGAGAGGACTAGAAGATGTATCTGAGCAACTCGTTGATGAGAACTTCCCTAATCTGGGGAATGAAACAAACATTCGAGTCGTAGAGGCAGAGAGGACCCCTCCCAACATCAAGGAAAACAGACCAATGCCCTGGCATGTAATAGTAAAACTTGCAAATCTTAGAACCAAGGAAACCATCTTAAGGGCAGTTAGGGGGAAGAGATTCCTTACATACAGATGGAGGAGCTTCAGAATAACGTCAGACCTATCCACAGAGATGTGGCAAGCCAGAAAGGGCTGGCAAGACATATTCAGGGTACTAAACGAGAAGAACATGCAGCCAAGAATACTTTATCCAGAAAGGCTATCATTTAGAATGGATGGAGAGATGCAGAGCTTCCAAGACTGGCAGAAACTGAAAGAATATGTGACCACTAAGCCGGCCCTGCAAGAAATATTAAGGGGTTTCTATAAAAGGAAAAAGACCCCAAGAGTGATATAGAACAGAAATTTACAGAGACAATCTATAGAAACAAGGAACTTCACAGGCAATATGATGACTATAAATTCATATCTTTCAATAATCACTCTGAACATGAATGGCCTAAACGCTCCCATAAAACAGCACAGGGTTGCACATTGGATAAAAAGACAGGACCCATCCATATGCTGTCTACAAGAGACTCATTCTGAACCTAAAGATACATCCAGACTGAAAGTGAAGGGATGGAGATCCATCTTCCATGCCAGCGGACCTCAAAAGAAAGCTGGGGTAGCAATTTTTATATCAGACAAATTAGGTTTTAAGCTAAAGACTGTAGTTAGAGACACAGAAGGACACTATATCATTCTTAAAGGGTCTTTCCAACAAGATGATCTAACAGTTGTAAATATCTATGCCCCCAACATGGAGCAGTCAACTACATAAGTCAACTGTTAACCAAAATAAA
>NC_138385.1:85174057-85204883 GCF_054177405.1 Leptonychotes weddellii | reverse complement strand
CTAAAACAACAGAATACTCATTCTTCTTGAACGCACATGGAACTTTCTCCAGAATAGACCACATACTGGGTCACAAATCAGGTCTCAACCAATACCAAAAGACTGAGATTATTCCCTGCATATTCTCAGACCATAATGGTTTAAAACTGGAACTCAATCACAAGAAAACATTTGGAAGAAATTCAAACACTTGGAAGCTAAATAGACCACTCTGCTCAAGAATCTTTGGGTCAACCAGGAAATCAAAGAAGAACTTAAACAATTCATGGAAACCAATGAGAATGAAAACACATTGGTCCAAAACCTAGGGGATACTGCAAAGGTGGTCCTAAGGGGGAATTACATAGCCATCCAAGCCTCACTCAAAAAAATAGAAAAATCCCGAATTCACCAACTAACTCTACACCTTAAAGAACTGGAGAAAAAGCGACAAATGATGCCTAAGCCATGCATTAGAAGAGAAATAATTAAGATTAGAGCAGAGATCAATGAATTAGAAACCAGAAACACAGTAGATCAGATCAGTGAAACCAGAAGCTGGTTCTTTGAAAGAATTAATAAGATCGATAAACCACTGGCCAGACTTATCCAAAAGAAAAGAGAAAGGACCCAAATTAATAAAATTATGAATGAAAGGGGAGAGATCAGGACTAACACCAAGGAAATAGAAACAATTATTAGAAATTATTATCAACAACTATATGCCAATAAATTGAGCAACCTAGAAGAAATGGATGCCTTCCTGGAAACCTATAAACTCCCAAGACTGAATCAGGAAGAAACTGACAACCTGAATAGGCCAATAACAGTAATGAGATTGAAACAGTGATCAAAAACCTCCCAAAAAAACAAGAGTCCAGGGCCTCATGGATTCCCTGGGGAATTCTACCAAACATTCAAGAAGAAATAATACCTATTCTCCTGAAGCTGTTTCAAAAAATAGAAACAGAAGGAAAGCTCCCAGACTCATTCTAGGAGGCCAGCATTACCTTAATCCCCAAACCAGGGAAAGACCCCATCAAAAAGGAGAATTTCAGACCAGTATCCCTGATGAAGATGGATTCCAAAATTCTCAACAAAATCCTAGCTAATAGGATCCAACAATACATTAAAAGGATCATCCACCAGGACCCAGTGGGATTTATCCCCGGGATGCAAGGGTGGTTCAACATTCGCAAATCAATCAATGTGATAGAACACATTAATAAGAGGAGAGAGAAGAACATATAGTCCTCTCAATTGATGCAGAAAAAGCATTTGACAAAATATAGCATCCTTTCCTGATTAAAACTCTTCAGAGTATAGGGATAGAGGGAATATTCCTCAAGTTCATAAAATCGATCTATGAAAAACCCACAGCAAATATCATTCTCAATGGAGAAAAGCTGAGAGCCTTTCCCTTAAGATTAAGAACACGTCAAGAATGCCCACTCTCGCTACTATTGTTCAACATAGTACTAGAAGTTCTAACGACAGCAATCAGACAACAAAAAGAAATAAAAGGTATTCAAAATGGCAAAGAAGTTGTCAAACTCTCTCTCTTTGCAGAGGACATGATACTTTATGTGGAAAACCCAAAAGACTCCACCCCCAAATTACTAAAACTCATCCAGCAATTCAGTAATGTGGCAGGATACAAAATCAATGCACAGAAATCAGTTGCTTTCTTATACACTAACAATGCAACTGTAGAAAGAGAAATTAGAGAAACGATTCCATTTACAATAGCAGCAAAAACCATAAGATACCTCGGAATAAACCTAACCAAAGACGTAAAGGATCTATACTCTAGGAACTACAGGACACTCATTAAAGAAATTGAAGAAGACACAAAAAGATGGAAAAACTTTCCATGCTCATGGATCGGGAGAATAAACATTTTTAAAATGTCTATGCTACCCAGAGCAATCTATACCTCCAACGCCATCCCGATCAAAATTCCAATGACCTTTTTCAAGGTGCTGGAACAAACAGTTCTAAAATTTGTATGGAATCAGAAAAGACCCCAAATCGCTAAGGAAATGTTGAAAAAGAAAAACAAAGCTGGGGGCATCATGTTGCTTGATTTCAAGCTATATTACAAAGCAGTGATCACCAAGACAGCATGGTACTGGCACAAAAACAGACATAGAGACCAATGGAACAGAATAGAGAGCCCAGATATGGACCCTCAACTCTGTGGTCAAATAATCTTTGAAAAAACAGGAAAAAATATGCAATGGAAAAAAGTCTCTTCAATAAACAGTGCTGGGAAAATTGGACGCTATATACAGAAGAATGAAACTCGACCATTCTCTAACATCATACACAAAGATAAACTCAAAATGGATGAAAGACCTCAATGTGAGACAGGAAACCATCAAAATCCTAGAGGAGAACATAGGCAGTAACCTCTTAGACATCGCCCACAGCAACTTCTTTCCAGATACATCTCCAAAGGGTAGTGAAGCAAAAGGAGAAATGAACTTTTGGGACTTCAAGATAAAAGCTTCTGCACAGCAAAGGAAACAGTCAACAAAACAAAGAGGCAACCCACAGAATGGGAGAAGATATTTGCAAATGACACTACAGACAAAGCACTGACTGATTTCCAAGATCTATAAAGAACTTCTCAAACTCAACACCCAAAAGACATAATCAAGTCAAAAAGTGGGCAGAAGACATGAATAGACACTTCTCCAAAGAAGACATACAAATGGCTAACAGAGCCATGAAAAAATGTTCATCATCATTATTCATCAGGGAAATTCAAATCAAAACCACATTGACATACCACCTTACACCAGTTAGAATGGCAAAAATTGACAAGGCAAGAAACAACAAATGTTGGAGAGGTTGTGGAGAAAGGGGAACCCTCTTACACTGTTGGTGGGCATGCAAGTTGGTACAGCCACTTTGGAAAACAGTGTGGAGGTGCCTCAAAAAATTAAAAATAGAGTTACCCTATGACCCAGCAATTGCACTCCTGGGTATTTACCCCAAAGACACAGATGTAGCGAAAAGAAGGGCCATATGCACCCTAATGTTCATAGCAGCAATGTCTGCAATAGCCAAACTGTGGAAAGAGCCGAGATGCCCTTCAACAGATGAATGGATAAAGAAGATGTGGTCCATATATAAAGAATGGAATATTACTCAGCCATCAGAAAGGATGAATACCCAGCTTTTACATCAGCATGGATGGGACTGGAGGAGATTATGCTAAGTGAAATAAGTCAAGCAGAGAAAATGAATTATCTTATGGTTTCACTTATTTGTGGAACATAAGGGATAGCATGGAGGACATTAGAGGAAGGAAGGGAAAAATGAACGGGGGATGTTGGAGGGGGAGATGAACCACGAGAGACTATGGACTCTGAGAAACAAACTGAGGGTTTTAGAAGGGAGGGGGTCGGGGGATGGGTTAGCCCGGTGATGGGTATTAAGGAGTCCATGTACTGCCTGAAGCATTGGGTGTTATAGGAAAACACTGAATTGTGGATCACTATATCAAAAACTGATGATGTATGGTGACTAACATAACATAATAAAATTAAATTAAAAAAATAAAAAAACAAACTAGCAGTATATATGTATAGTGTTTAATGCATTCTGTGGCCCTCAGTAAATGATTGTGTTACAAATAATTTGATTAAATATTCTAACGAGTTTAACAATAAAATAAAACAGTGTCTAAGACAAAAATGATAGTATGATTTTCCCTGGAAGGTATTTTAAAATTTAACCTAAATATTTTGTTTAATTTCTTTATAGGTATATAATTTTACATAAATGAAGCACTTTAATTACATCCTTTTTCCTTTTCCTTGTTTCCTCCTGGGCTCCTCCCTCTTCATTCCTTTCCCCTCCCATGCAAATTAGCCACCCCTTGCAGCGTCCCACTCCCAACAAAGTCAGAACATATTCATAACCAAGTGTGTATCCCTCTATTTTTTCTCCTCTGTGCTCTTATATTTTTATTTAGGAATACAGTTTTACTGCTTTTTAGAAAAATTGGATTACACAATATTGGCTTTTCTTCGTCTTGTTTTTCTCACTCACTAATAACTCATGGGACTCTAAGTTAACAGACTTAACCCTAATGTTTTTGTCTTGCTAATAGGCTCATAATATTCCATGGTGAAGCAACACAGTTTGTGCCCTATTTTAAGCACATTATTTCCAGGCTTTGACACCACAAACATTGCTGCAGTAAATATCCTTGAATATATGTCCTTAAGTAATTCTATATGAATGCAGTAGATTCCAAAATATGAAAATGATTGGTTAAAGGATATGTGTCTTTAAAAATTTTAAATAGATGTTGACAGATTGCTTTTTTAATTTTTTAAAAGTTTTTATTTAAATTCCAGTTAACATACAGTGTAATAATAGTTTCAGGTGTATAATTTAGTGATTCAACACTTAACATATAACACCCAGTGCTCATCAAAAGTACACTCCTTAATCCTCATCACCTGTTTAACCAGATAGCTTTTAAAAAGAAAAGTATATTTTCTGTTACTATCAGTATGTATGAGTGAGCATTTGCTTTTATTTCCATAGCAAGAGGTGTGAGAGACTTGTTTATATTTATGCTAGTGAGATAGTTATAGAGTGATTAGTCATTGTTACTTTGAATTGGCCTAATGACTTGGCATTTGAACTTTTTACAAATTTGTCGGTCTTTTGTAAATTACCAATTTAAATCTCTTGTCCCTGTTTTGTCAGTTTGTCAGTGCACTTTATATACTGTAGATTTAGCTTTGTCTTCTGCATTTGAAATGATTTTTCAAATCTGTCATTTGTTTTGAATTTGTTTAGATCTTTCTCAATAAATAACATTAAAATTTTTTTTGTTTAGTAAATATATCTGTTTTCTAGATCTATAGTCTCATTTAAGAAGGTCTTGTCCCTTAGATTTTATATCTTATAGAGTTTTTATGAGATATAATCTTTTAATATTTAAAAAGATTTATAGGTATTGGATAGTTTAGGATTTTCAAAAAATGAGTTAAAATGGAGGTACCTTTTGGGTTTCCTCTAGACGGAGGGACAGTTGTGGTAGATTTATCTATCTATATTATCTATCTATTTAGAGAGGGGCAAAGGGAGGGAAGGGCAGAGAGAGAGAGAGAATCTCAAGCTGACTCCACTGTGAGCATGGAGCCTGATGAGGGGCTCAATCTCACGACCCTGAGATCATGACCTGAGCTGAAATCAAGAGTCATATGCTTGACCAACTGAGCTACCCAGGCGCCCCAGTGGTAGATCAATTTAAAACATAATTCATTGTTTTCACCCAGAATTAAACTGAGGGTATTTATTAAAGGTGGTCTTTGGTTTATAGATAAAAATATCTCCATATAAAGATGTGGAGAAGTTGTCATATTAGCAAGTATTAAGTACACTCCTATTTTCTTGGAGTTATTAAAGGAGTGTGTGTATGGGGTGGTGGTGGGAGCAGCAGTAGTGATAGTGACAGCAGCATAATTTTGACATGATCACTGCTTTTTAGGGATGAAGCATTCATTTGTGATGATGGCAACAGGCCCATAAAGCACAAAAGCTGAAGTCTGCTGATGACTCTGTCACTAATAGTATGATGGGTTTCTGGCACTTAACAACTAAACAGTACTATGGCTTAGTTTCCTCTGATACAGAATAAGAAAGTTGAACCCAGTGATTGCCAAAGCCTTTTCTAGTTCTTAAACATGACAGCAGGTTGTCCAGTTTCTTGTACAGTCCAGCTGTTTTAGGTTAGCTTCTGCCAGAACAAAAGCCCATAGCTTATGGAGAGGGAAGGAGCAAGGGAGTGGGAAAGAGAAAGAGAAAGAATATGAGTAGGAATAATTGTGTAGACTGAATTTAGCCAATTTTGAATAAAGGCAACGGAGAGTTGGTGCTAACCTCAATATGGTAATCATATCCTCATCTCTCTCACTAATTGAAGGCTCTGAGTTGTGTATTTCTTGCTGTGATTGGCATCCCTGCTCTGAGCTTCTTACCAACATCTTTCTTCTCTGAATTATGGCAGTGGGACAGGGATTTGAAAACTCATTTTGATGGAAAAGGTGAATCACTTCATAGCTGAAAACCTACCAAATTACTTAAAGTGGATACCGTGACATTTTGCAAGTAGACAAACATCTCCCCTGAGCTGTTACGTTGACCTCACAAGAGGTATTCAGGGTTTAATCACAATAAATACAACACATGTAGCTTAAGTGTTAAAACCACCATTTTTATGTAATAGTAATTTGCTAGATTATTTGTGATGAAATCATTTTAATAAACACAACCAGTATGATTAGAGGATTCATTTTAGTGCTTTTTTGCATCATGCAAAAAACCTATGAAAAATTATTTACCCTTGGAAAACAATTTAGAAGATATTCTGCCTCTTTTAAGGTCATAAATTAGGTGTATAATACTTTATAGGCACATGTGTCTGGTATAGACATATATTTGAAGCAGATTTAGCCATTGAGATAAAGAAATAACTGTCATGCAAAACTATTAAAAACTAATGATGTACTATACAGTGTCTAACTGAACATATTAAAAAAAAACATGCATACATCCTGTGACTTGTCAAAATTCCCTCCTGGATCTGTTCATGATTCCTACCTGTACCTATTTTTATTTATTTATTTTTATTTTATTTTTTTTTTTAAAGATTTTATTTATTTTTTTGACAGAGAGAGACATAGCGAGAGCAGGAACACAAGCAGGGGGAGTGGGAGAGGGAGAAGCAGGCTTCCCACAGAGCAGGGAGCCCGATGTGGGACTCGATCCCAGGACCCTGGGATCATGACGCTTAACGACTGAGCCACCCAGGCACCCTACCTGTACCTATTTTTAATATGATAAATACAAGATGAGGATTTTGTCATTAAATGCAATATCTGATTGTAGACTGGATCCTGTATAGGAGGTGAAAAATGTCATAGAGGACTTAGAGTTATTGACAAAATTGAAATACGAATAGAAAATTGAGTCAAACTGCTCTATAAAGAAAAAGAAACTATTAAAATACCACACAGAGGGCGCCTGTGTGGCTCAGTCATTAAGCGTCTGCCTTCGGCTCAGGTCACGATCCCAGGGTCCTGGGATCAAGCCCCGCGTCGGGCTCCCTGCTCAGCGGGAAGCCTGCTTCTCCCTCTCCCACTCCCCCTGCTTGTGTTCCTGCTCTCGCTAGCTCTCTCTCTGTCAAATAAATAAATAAAATCTTAAAAAAAAAAAAAACCACACAGAAATAGGTTCAAGTTTGTGTAAATGACAGTTTGTGGGAATCTCATATATTTGAATTACAAAACCAGAAACAGCCATGTAGATAAAGGAAAGGCTTCCCTGTCATGCAAAGCCATAGAATACTGTACAGAAGTAAACTAAAGCACAAAAAAAATTACAGGTCATTGAGAATCTCAAAATGCAAATTTTATCGTCACCCTTTTGTATTCAGTGAGTTTACCAGCTTTAAAACATTGACCAAATTCTTTGTTTCACTCCCATTTTTATGGTCTGATGTCTCTTGAGTATAATCTATTGTGTCATTTTCCTGTCTTAAGATTTTATTCATAAATACACAGGCTACAGATAGTCCATGTTAGATAGATCATGTAATACCTTGAGCCAGAGAAGGGGTTCCTGCTTGAGTTCTATTAGAAATTACCTATCTCATAGCTAACTGAAAACTAACTTGGTGTAGTATACTCTGTACTCTATTTAATCTTTTAAAAAGTATACCTTTTGTTTTTCTGGTTGTGTAAAATAAACATTCAACACACTCAGCAGAGTGTTACATACAAAGTAGGTGTTCAGTATATGTGCTGGCTGCCATTTTAAATTCGGGCATTAGGTTTTCTAAGCTTCACCAAAATGAGAGGTTGTTTCTAAATTGTTACCCTGAGAAGAGCATGTCTACAGAATGGTGAAAACATATTTTGAAATGAATGAGCTGATACATATGGATGTGGGTGATATTTCTTAAAAGCATAACTAGATTTACTCCGACAGACATTTCATCCAAACATTTCCTTTCAACTGTATCCTCTCTCTAGTAGCAGAGGAGGACTCCAGCCAACAAAGTTAATTAGTGCAAGATTAAGATGGCCTCAGCAGGTGGTTGGTTCAGACTCTTCTCTCTGTTAGTCAAAGCTTCATGGTTGGAGAAGGGCTTGAGTAGTCTTGTCTTACTGACAGCTGTCGACTGTTAATGGACCATATGCAATGATGGGTAAAGTTGCCATCAACTGTCGATGAACCATATGTAAATGGTGAACAGAGTGACAGACAGATGAATATTTAGAAGGCAACAAAAGACCTTCATTGCTGGACTGGGAGTCAGAACCTTAAAATGATTTTAAGAAAGGGTAGTTAAAAATAGATTGTTGAAACTATGTCATAGTCATCATACCTTAACTCCCATCACCCGTTGTCAGTCATTTTAGGAGTCTGAAACAGCTGTGCCAATAGAAACTCTGCTTCCTGAGATCTTAAGAAACCTGACATGGAAGGCTGTATATCCCACGAGACCTGCTTGTTCTATTTCATTAATGAAAAAGCAATTAATAATAACAAATTAATTTCCACACCCAACTATTTTGAAAAATTAAAAGTATTTTTTAAATATGGTGGGTTTCTGAATTCAGTTGCATAGGTAGAAAAAAATAGGAAGAGTATAGTGCTTGTTCAGCAGCACATACACTAAAATTGAGAAGAGTATGGGAAGATTTTAAAAAAATACTGTTTGACTCTGTGGGATGCCTTTTACTTACTACTAATAAGAATATAATGTTCTGCAAGTTGAGATGGTGAAGAAGTAGCTACTTAATTTAAGGAGAGGTGTTTAAAGCTTATATCTAACCTACATTGTCAAAAAGTAATGTAACAATGGTAATAGTATAGTTAACAGGCACTTCGGATGTTACTTGTTTTATCCTCTCATTATTACTATGAAATGGGTACTCTCATTATCCTTATTTTATAAACAAGGAAACTGAAGCCCAAAGAAATTGAATAATTTGCTGAAGGTTAAAAAGCTCTGGTTTTAACTCCAGTCTGGCTCCTAAGCTGTGCTCTAAACTGGGTATGATTAATTTAAAAGTGAATTGATTTTGCCTAATTTAGAACCTGTTTCCAGTGGTTGGACTAGCTATTCAACTGACATCCATAGAACATAGTATATGCTTGAAACGTTGTTACTCAATATAAAAATGATTGAAATATGAATGTACGAAATCTGTGTGTAAAGGAGGCATTGGTTTTGCTTTCATAGAGGCCCCAGGAAGCAGTTCTTTTTCTGTAAAATGGGATTGAGACCTGAACAATATTATACCTAATGAAGACTCCAAGCTATTATTTATTTGATCTGAATTGTCTTAATAACTTTCTCCATTCTTACCGTAAGAGTGCAGATTTTAATTCATCAGCCTGGAGTCTCCTCTTTATGCCTAATTCTCTTGCCCATGTGTCAGATACACTGAGCTTTGGGTATTTGTACACAGCTAGGTTGAGTTTAGCTGATTAACTTTCCAAGGTATTTCCTAATGAGGAAAGCAAGCTAAAGAGTCACACTTTCTACCTATATGCCCTTGAGCATGTTAACACATTTTAAGAACACGTCCTCAGGGCTTAATGATAGTACTTACCTCGCAAAGTTGATATAAATATTTCAGCAGCTAATCTATGTGAAAATGACATATAGTAAGTGTTCAATAAATGTTAGCCATGATGATGATAATGATAATGGTGTTGCTGTTGGTAAAGATGATAATTTCAGAGAAAATCTTAGTTTTGCAATGTTTGTGGGATTGTTGTTAACTTCTCTTGAAAAGGTTCCACTGTACAAATATAGATCCTGGGATAGTAGACTGATAGTAGAGGCTTTTATAGGGGATATGCAGTTCTTTTCTCAGTACCTACTCCTCACAGGAATATATGATGTTTAACTGTCAGAGCAGCTATACTCCAAAATGAGTTATAACTGTGGCTGGTAAATTAAAATGCCTTTGTCAGTACTCTGTTTTCTGTTATTAGCCAACCATAGCTTCCCCATGAATTAGAGTAAACAAAATCACCTTATCTGTCTATTCTAAAGTAAACCACTTAGCTACTCTTTTCATAAGAAAAGGTGGGGGACTTCTGAAGTTTTCTGTCTACTACTATCCATACATGTCACTTCCACTAGCTTTTCTCCAATTTTTATTTTCCTTATAACCTCCCTCTGTACATCCCATCTTCCCTACTTAGCTTGCTTGCTTTTCTGTCCATTCAAGTTTCCATTTTGCTTCAGGGACTATTAGCAGTGAGTAGTGGTGGTTGTAAAGCCTTATCTAATAGTAGAAGTAGGAAATAGAGTCTGTAATGGGGTATCCTAAAATGCTTGTTGTAACTAACTCTCTTTCCATGAAATAATAGGCACCACTCAAGTGAAAAGTGACTTAGTCACAAATATTTTATACATAAAGATTCTTGAGTATTGTTTAACCTATACTTATACCTTGAGATGGCTCTAAGCCTTCTCTAATCTATGAAGCTGTGGAAAATAATATTACCTCTACATTTTTTTCCTTCAGGGGATTATATGTCTACTTACATCCCCCTTTTTTTCTGCTGTTCATTTTCCCCCATCCAGTTAATGAAACCTTAAGCAATTTTAGTTCCCTTTCTTACCCCTCTTTATGTTTCAAATCTCAGAGTAGTAGTATTTCCACTTTGGTTTATACCTTCATTCACACACATGCAGCCTCTTAATTTTTCATTTATTAGAGAACTGTTGTAGGTCCTGGGGATCCAGTGGCAAATCCTACAAAAAGGTCACTTCTCTCATGGAACTTGCTTTCAAATGGGGAAGTGGTTCATACGAAGGTAAAATAGTGATATACAAGGAGCCTAACATTCAATGTGGCAGTGTAATGGAGGGTGGTTAGATGGGCAGGCTTTCTTTGGGGAGGTTAAATTTGAGCCCAGACTTAAATAAGAAATAGCCAGACAAGGTAAGATACAGGGAATGAAATGCAAAGGCCTTGTGGTAGGGGCTACTTAGCAGGTTTGAATAATAGAAAGAAGACTGTGACTCGAGCATCGAAGGTAAGATTAAGAATGCTGGGTATTCAGAGTATAACAGTAGTGCGACAGCTGTAGTTGTAAGGTAGGTCCTTTTGGGCATTGGCAGTGAGCTAGCTTTTTGTTCTAACTACAATAGGAGTCCATTGGAAGATTGTAAGTAGCATGTGTGGCATAATTTGATTTGTCACTTAAAAGGTCACTTTGATTTCTTTTTGAAAGTATTTTGTAGCAATTTAGAGTGGGTATAGTTAGATGTGTTGGAGAGTTTTAATTACCTTGGATTGGTGTAAGATGACATTGTAATTAGAAATTGACACATCTAGGATATATTTTGGTGATAGAGCCAATGGGACTAGCTGATGACGTTTTCTGTTTATAATCCAGTAGAGTTACCCTAATTATATTTGATCTAATCACAGTTCCAATGACAAATTTGAATCAGGGAATGGAACCTAACTATTGGATGGAAATTCTTAACCATACAAAAACAAAACAAAAGAAACAGTGCAATCAACCTCCAAAACATTTGAAATTATGAATCCTCTTTAAAATGTCTGCAAGATTTTCTGTCAAACTGACCAGCATCTTTTGATTAAATAGGGCTTTCTGTTGAGACAAATTATTGGTATTTTTGAAAATAAGAAATCTTAATTATTTTTATTTTTTTATATAATTTTAAAAAGACACTATTAGTTACAGAATGGATAAAGAAAGTAACATAATAGACATGTGAATTAGGCACTATAAAAGACTCTGATATAAATATGAATAATGTACATTCCCTGTACTCAAGGATCTGTATTCCAGTATGGTGGCCAACATAAAACAATAGTATAGACATTCCAGTGTATCTCAGAGGGCAGAGATAATTACTGAGGGGGTCCTGGCCAATGATGTATTTCTAGAAATAGAAATTTATTAGTTATACTGGTGGGCATAGGAATTCCAGAGAAAAAGACCAGTGGGGACCATTGCACAGAGGCCTGTGCAGATTATAATGATCTAGTAGCTACAACTCAGAGAATTTTGATAAATAAATGAGTGAAGTAGTCCTACTTGCTTTTGCTTTTGCTTTTGTTGCTTTTGTATTTGGTGTCAGGTTGAAAAAATCATTGCCAGTGTTTTCTTCTAGGAGTTTTATGGCTTGAGGTATTACCTTCAAGACTAATCCATTTTGTTCTTTTTTTTTTTTTTTTTAACTCTTACAGTTTTAAAATTTTTTATTTTACTGATTTTTCAAGTTTTCATTTAAATTCTAGTTAGTTAAGATAGAGTGTAATACTAGTTTCAGGAGTAGAATTTAGTGGTTCATCACTTACATACAACACTCAGTGCTCATCATAACAAGTTCCCTTCTTAATGCCTATCACCCATTTAGCCCATCCCCCACCCACTTCCCTCCAGCAACCCTGAATTTGTTCTCTGTCCTTAAGAGTCTCTTATGGTGGGTCGCGTGGGTGGCTCAGTTGTTAAGTGTCTGCCTTCACCTCAGGTCATCATCCCAAGGTGATGGGATCGAGCCAAGCCCTGCATCGAGCTCCCTGCTCGGCGGGAGGGCCTGCTTCTCCTTCTCCCACTACCCCTGCTTGTTTTCCCTCTCTCGCCGTGTCTCTCTCTATCAAATAAATAAAATTTAAAAAAAAAGTCTCTTATGGCTTGCTTCCCTATTTTTCTCTCTCTCTCCCCCACCATGTGTTCATCTGTTTCTTAAATTCCACATATGAGTGAAATCATATGGTATTTGCCTTTCTCTGACTTATTTCACTTAGCATAATACACTCTAGCTCCATCCACATCATTGCAAATGGCAAGATTTCATTCTTTTTGATGGCTCAGTAGTAGTCCATTATACCATTCTTTTTCTAATGGTTTGGCTGAATCAGGTTGCACATAAGGTCCATACAGTGCAGTTTGTTAAATATGTTACATCCTCCCCTTCTCTTGACTCTTTCAAAATCTTTTTTATGGAAATATACAGAAGTAGAATAGTATAATGAGCTCTTGTGTACTGTAACCAACTTCAGCATTTATCAGTTCTCTGCCAGTCTTATTTCATTAAACCTCTACCCCATCAACAGATCACTTTTTAACAAATCGTTACTAACAGATCATTTTATATGTATTTTGGTATGTACCTCTAAAAGATAAGGATACAAAAAAATTAACTCTAATATTCTCATATCTAAAAATTAGTAATTCCTTAATATCATTAGGTATTCTATCAATGTTCACATTTCCCCAAATGTCTTAAAATTTTTTTTAATTTATAGTTTATTGAAATGGGATCCAGATAAGGTTCATACATTGTGAGTTAATTTTTGTGAATGGTGTAAGATAGTGGTTGAATTTTATTCTTTGGCATGTGGCTGTCCAGTTTTCCTATCATTACTTATTGCAGAGACTGTCCTTTCCCCCTTTGTATATTCTTGGCTCCTTTGTTGTAAATTAATTGACCATGTATGTCTGGGTTTATTTCTGGGCTCTCTATCTTGTTGCATTAATCTGTGTGTCTGTTTTTATGGCAATACTATATGTTCTTTAAATTCAAGTATAGGGCGCCTGGGTGGCTCAGTTGGTTAAGCAACTGCCTTCGGCTCAGGTCATGATCCTGGAGTCCCGGGATCGAGTCCCGCATCGGGCTCCCTGCTCGGCAGGGAGTCTGCTTCTCCCTCTGACCCTCCTCCCTCTCATGCTCTCTGTCTCTCATTCTCTCTGTCTCAAATAAATAAATAAAATCTTTAAAAAAAAAATTCAAGTATAATTAACATTCAGTGTGATACTACTTTCAGGTAGATAATTATTCAACAATTCTATACATTACTCAGCGTTAATCACGGTAAGTATACCCTAATCTCCTTCACCTATTTCACCTAAACCCCTGTCTACCTCCCCTCTGGTAGCTGCCAGTTGGTTCTCTAAGGGTCTGATTTTCTTTCTTTCTTTCTTTTTTTTTAAAGATCTGATTTACTTATTTGACAGAGAGAGACACAGCGAGAGAGGGAACACAGGCAGGGGGAGTGGGAGAGGGAGAAGCAGGCTTCCCGCTGAGCAGGGAGCCTGATGCAGGGCTTGATCCCAGGACCCTGGGATCATGACCTGAGCCGAAGGCAGCCACTTAATGACTGAGCCACCCAGGCGCCCCAGTCTGGTTTTTTGTTTATTTCTTTGTTCATTTGTTTCTTAAATTCCACATATGAGGGAAATCATATGGTGTTTGTTTTTCTCTGACTTATTTCCCTTAGCATTTTGCCCTCTGGGTCCATCCATGTTGTTGCAAATGGCAAGATTTCATTATTCTTTCTGGCTGAGTAACAGAAATACCATACTGTTTTAATTACTGTAGCATTGCAATATAGTTTGAACTTAGAGTGTGATACCTCCAGCTTTGTTCTTCTTTCTCAAGATTGCTTTGGCTATTCAAGGTTTTATGTGGTTCCATACAGATTTTAGGATTATTTGTTCTGTTACTTTGAAAAATGCTGTTTGCATTTTGATAGGGATTGCATCGAATGTCTAGATTGCTTTGGGTAGTATGGACATTTTAACAGTATTGATCCTTCTAATCCATGAGCATGGAATATCTTTCCATTAGTTTATATCTTCTTCAGTTTCTTTCATTAAAGTTTTACATTAAGATTTTAATATATAGGTCTTTCACCCGCTTGACTAAATTCATTTCTAAGTACTTTATTTTTCTTGGATGCAATTATAAGTGGGATTTTCTTCATTTCTTCCTGCTACTTCAGTATTAGCATATAGAAATGCAACAGATTTTTGCGTATTGATTTAGTATTCCACAATTTTACTGAATTCATTTGTTCTAACAGTTTTTGATGGGGTTTTGAGGATTTCCTATGTATAATATCATGTCATCTGCATATAGTGACAGTTTTACTTTTTCCTTTCCAATTTGGATGCCCTTTATTTCTTTTTTCTTGCCTACTTGCCTGGCTAGGACTTCCCGTACTATGTTGAATGAAAGTGTTGAGAGTGGACATCCTTGTCTTATTCCTGATTGAAGAGGAAAGACTTTGAACTTTTCACCATTGAGTATGATGTTAGCTGTGAACTTGTCATATATATGGCCTTGCCTTTATGATGTTGAGGTATCCTCCCTTTGTACCCAGTTTGTTGAGAGTTTGTACCATGAGTGGATGTTAAATTTTGTCAAATGGTTTTTCCTCATCTACTGAGATGATCATTATCATTTTTGTCCTTTGTTTTATTAATGTGGTGTATCACATTGACTAATGTGTGGATATCATACTTTGCTTGCTCCCCGGAATAAATCCTGCTTGATCATGGTATATGATCCTTTAATGCATCGTTGAATTGGGTTTGCTAATATGTTAGGGATTTTTGCATCTGTGTTCATCTGGGACATTTTCTTTTCTTGTGGCGTCCTTGTCTGGCTTTGGTATCAGGGTAATGTTGGCCTCATAAAATTAGTTTGGAAAAGTTCCCTCCTCTTCTGTTTTTGGAAGAGTTTGAGAATGATAGGTATTAGTTCTTGTTTGGGTGTTTGGTAGAATTCACCAGTGAAGCTTTTTTTTTTTTTTTAAGATTTTATTTATTTATTTGACAGAGACAGCGATAGCAAGAGCAGGAACAAAGGAGGGGGAGTGGGAGAGGGAGAAGCAGGCTTCCCGCCAAGCAGGGAGCCCGAGGGAGCCCGATGTGGGACTTGATCCCAGGACCCTGGGATCATGACCTGAGCCGAAGGCAGATGCTTAACAACTGAGCCACCCAGGCGCCCTAGTGGGAAGTTTTTGATTACTGCTTAAATCTCCTTACTAGTAGTTGCTGTGTTTAGATTTTCTATTTCATTATGTTTCAGTCTTAGTAGGTATATGTTTCTAGGAATGTGTCTGCTTCTTGTAGGTTTTCCAATTTTTTGGTGTATAATTGTTCATAGCAGTCTCTTTTGATCCTTTGTGTTTTTGTGGTATCAGTTCTAACACCTCCTCTTCCATTTCTGATTTTGAGTCCTCTCTCTTCTTGTTGAGTCCAGTTAAAGGCTCCATCATACTAAAAAGCCTCTACACATCAAGGGAAACCATCAGCAATATGAAAAGGCAACCTACTGGATGGGAGAAAAATATTTATAAATAATAAATCTGATAAGGAGCTAATAGTCAAAATATATAAGGAACTCATATGACTCAGCAAAAAAAAAAAAAAATACAAAACTCCACAGTCCAATAAAAAATGGGCAGGATGGGGTGACTGACTGGCTCAGTTGGTAGAACATGTGACTCTTGGTCTTGGAGTTTTGAGTTTGAATCCCCTGTTGGGTGTAGAGATTACTTAAAAATAAAATCTTTTAGAAAAATGAGCAGATGATCAGAATAGATATTTTTCCAAAGAAGACATACAGATGGCCAGTAGATACATGAGAAGATGCTCAGCATCATTAATCATCAGGGAAATGAACATCAAAACCACAGTGAGTTTACTTCACACTTGTTACAATGGCTGTTATCAAAAAGACAATAAGTGTTGGCTAGGATGTGGAGAAGAAGGAACCATTGTGTACCATTAGTGGGGATGTAAATTGGTGCAGCCGCTGTGGAAAACAGTGTGGAAGTTCCTCAGAGGGTTAAAAATATAACTGCTATATGATCATAAATTCCACTTGGTATTTGGAGAAAATGAAAGCACTAAGTTGAAAAGATAAATGCACTCCATGTTCATTACAACATCATTTACAGTAGCCAAGATAGGGAAACAACCTAAATGTCCATCTGTGGATTAATGGCAAGATAGGGAAACAACCTAAATGTCCATCTGTGGATTAATGGATGAAGAAATTGCAGTTGATGTATACAATGGAATATTATTCAGTTATAAAGAATGAAATCTCACCATTTCCAGCAACATGGTTGGACTTCAAGGACATTGTACTAAGTGTCATACAGAGAAAGACAAATATTGTATGATTTCTTTTATGTGTGGAATCTAAAACACAAAATTCCACCTAAAACCTCACAAAAAGCTGATGGTTACAGAAAACAGATTGGTGGTTGCTAGAGTTAGGGGTTGGGGTTGGGAAAAATTGGTGAAGGGGTCAAAAGATTAAAAAAAGTAGAAACCCTATTCCAGATTATAGTGTAGATTGTTACTGCTTGAATGTCAGTCATTCTTAAATTCTGAACATATATCTATGACCAACATTTCTCTTAAATATTTAAATGATATCCTGCTTTCTGAATAGAATTAAAAAATATTAGTGAATTTAATCCTGTGGGTAGAGTTGTTAATCTCAGTACTCTTTTTATACAATTAGTTTTCAAGTTTATTTTCTATTTTTATTTTGTCCTTTAACTGCAGTATATTTCAGGGTTGCCTATGTTTAGTGCATTCAAGTACCACATGGCAGAAATGTTTTAACACTTCACTATATAACCATGGCAGTCATAGACTGTACCTTTTCTCATAGCAGGTGGTCCATGTTTACATTATCTGCGTCTTCTAATTTAAAGGATGAGTCTAAAGTTTTCTATTTACCTCTCATAATGGATATCCATGTTGTTGCAAAAAAAATGAAATCATGAGACATGGGTTTCTCTGTAATCAGCAAAGATCTTGAAAAGGACAGCTTCTATGGTAAACATTTTCAGTGTATTTGGTTCTGCAACGTGCCATGCTGTTTTTTTTTTTTTGTAGTGGCTGGACCATTTTACATTATCACCAGCAGTGCTCAAGGATTCCAGTTCTTCCAAATCCTTGCCAGCACTTGATATTTTCTTTCATTTTGATAATAGTCATCATAATGTGTATAAAGTGTCAAGGGCTTTAAACAGTGCATCATATTAAAAAATGTGATTGTAAGATTTTGGAAGCCAAATTCTGAGTTCTGAGCCAGGATCGATAATACAAGTAAAAGTTAATTCCCTTCATAAAATAATGTACTCATCTACAAATATTAATGAAGTGTTATCTTTGTTCAAAGCATTGTGCTAGCCTCAATGTATATAATTGGTTAGCAAAAACAGACATATCTTGTGAAGTCCAGTTGGTAAGATGGACATTCATTAAATAATTACTAAATATACAGTGTGGCAGATCCTTTCGGTGCCCATCCACGTGCTTGGTACTTTGTGAACAAAGGCTGTTTGCATTTAATGACTGTATATATCTGCCTGAGGGCTTTTGTTTCTGGAAATGAGAGCATACTTCGTCCATTTACAAGGGAAGCCCTACATGCTGAGGCATTCACCCCGGTGGGAGCAATCCTCAAGCAGTGATGGATGGGGAGTGGTAGATAAATACCCTAGCTTCCTTGCCCCTCATTTGGGATAGTTTTGAGATGTGTTCTTCATTTTCTGTCAGAAATCTCTAGAGACATGAGGCTCCACTTGTCCCATGGTGGTAACTTACTTGATAGGATACGCTTTATTGACTTTCAGTCCCGAACAGTGTTTCCTGTGATCACTTCCCAAATCAAATACTTAAACTGAAATTGTCCAGCATGTGTCCTGGGAAATCCAAACTAAGACACATGTTAACACATTTTGGTAAATTCTGTGGAGGAAAAGTGAAGGTTGCTATAAAAATTTGTAACAGTAAGTCAAGTCTGTGGGTTTAGTGGATTTAGTGAAGGCTACTCTAAAGTGTCATTTGAAGGTTGAGAAGGAGTTAACTAGGTGAAGACATACCAGGATGAAGGAAATAGCAGTGTAAAGGCTCTGTGAGTAGGAAAGAGTGCAGCAGTTTTGAAAAAGGAGTGACACTGAAGAGTATAAGAAAACTGGTGGCAATAGATGAGGCTGTACATATAGGCAGGGTCCGGTTCAGTCTTGTAGACCATGTTGAAAAACTTGGCCTTTATCCAAAGACCAGTGGCAAACCAAAAAAAAAAAAAAAAAAAATTAAGCAAAGGAGAGACATAGTCAGATTTACCTTTTAAAAGATTACTCTGGGTGTCTTATGGAGAGAAGATTTTAGTGGGACAAGGAGGGCAACCCCAGGAGGAGGAATCAGTTGCACTGATGAAAGAGATGATGGTAGCTTGTACTTGTATAGGATTTCTCAACGGTGGCATTATTAACATATTGGGCCAGATAATTTCTTTGCTGTGGGGGGTTGTCCTGTGCATTGTAGGATGTTAAACGGTATCCCTGGCCTCTGCACACTATATGCAGGTAGCATTGCCCTCTCCAGCTGTGACCACCTAGAGTGTTACCAGGCGTTGATGAATGTCCCTTTGGCAACAAAATTGCCCTGATTAAGAACTCCTGAACTAAGGTGATTTCAGTGAACATGTAAAGGATAGACACTTAAAAGGTTTCACTTCAAAGTCTCTGCTAAAACCAGAGGGGGGGGAGGGAAGGGCTTTTTGGTTAGTATCAAATTTGTCCTTAATTGGAAGTAGATTGAAAAATGGAACATCATGAAAATAAGTTCATCTGTTTTATGGTTCATTGTATTTCACACTAAACTTTTCTGACCCTCCAGAGTACCTCCACCTCCCTGCTTCCTAATCTGGGTCAACTGGACAATCAGTTTTCTTCTTAATCACTTCCAAAATTATTGATTTTGTCTCCACATCCAAACAACAAATGTCATTTTTCCATTTTTATTTTACCATCTCTTTTATATAGATGTGCTACTATTACTTCAGTTGTGGCCTTTGTCTTCTTAATTATTTTTGTCTCCTCCAGTCCTCAGTGCCCAGCAAGATGACCTTCCCCTTCCTTTCTGATACTTTGCCCAAACACTTCAGGCCAAATTGGCTGCTTCTTCCTGAGGACTCTCAAAGCACATGTTGCTTTTTTTTGGCAATTAAGACAATTTTCCATAGTGTTTTATTTTCTAACATGTATATCCTTTTGTCCCCCACGTAAATGATAAACAGCATAATCTAAGGCCTGTGTAATGTTGTGTGTCTCAGCCCTGTTCAAATTGTACACGTTATATAGTTGCTTAATAAGCCTGTGCGTCACCTCACATGGCTGCTACATGAGTTAATACTTGAGAAACATCTTTTACCAGTTTTAGGGGAGCTCTTCAAACTTACATAGACTTTCCCAGATTATATAGAACAGACCATACCAATGACTAGCCTTTTTCAACTGTTATAATTTCAAAGGGCAGTTGGCTGAAAATCCACTTTGGTGGCAATACTGCCAAGAAGAAATGGTGACATTACTGTGTGTGAGCTCAACCCAGATGATGTTAACTGCAGTATATTGCCACATATTTAGTCCAAAGTCGCAGAGAAGGCTTTTTATAAAACTACTAATCTGAGTTGATGACTAAAAGAGAAATATTTAAAGGTCTTTCCTTCTCTCCATTGACTCAGTATAAATAGGAATGACATGCATATAGTGAGGGGAGAATGTGCCATGAATAGAGATTTTTGTAGCACATTTTTCATTGACTTTAATGAGATGTGTGTGGCTAAATGTGTTAGTGCAGTTGGCAGAGTGTCTTTTTTCAAAGCATCAAGTTTTAGCCTAAAGTCTCAGTGAATATTTGAAATGGAGTTAGAATTAAAAACAAAACAAAACAAAACAGTGGTATTCAGAAAGCCCATTGACCCCAGGGGAACACAAGGTCCCTACCATTTTCATTAGGAGTGGGATCATCCCCAAATATTGAGGAACTAAGACAAGGTGCTGTGGAGTTGTGGGCATTGACAAGCAACTGCAAGGGTAATTACAGTGAAAGAGAATGATGGGAGGGATATCCCAGCAATGAAGAATTTTATATTGTGTTGCTTTTTTTGCTGGGTGAAACCTCAGAATTCCTATATTTCCATAGGAAAAGGCCTTGCTGATTACTTAGGAACTTGATCAGGTGTAAAAGGTGTCAATATTTCCCACCTAACAAATGTTTTTAAGGTATTGTCCTTAGCATATCCTATGGCAAGACTCAAAAATAAAGACAGCATAAGTCAGTCGCTTGATCAACAGATATGCATTCATTCCATTCTTTGTATACTGAACAGTGTTAGGTGCTATGAGGCATTTAATTAAAAGGAATAATGCTTATCCTTGACAATTTACTGTTTGAGCACTTTAAAAATGTGCAAATGAAAGTGATATTTGTCAAGTGTGTTGTATTAAAAATGAGTGCATTTAGGATTCACATACAGTAAATACACAACCCTAAATGTTTCATATGTGGTAATTCAGTTAATCATCATTACAAATTTACTGGAAAATACTGTTGGTTACTGTTTTACTAATGAGAAAGATGGGGGCATAGAGAGATTAAAAAGTACAAGATCGCTGAGTTTAACAGTAGAGCCGGAATTTGAACGTAGGTAATGTGACTCCGTAGTTTGGCTAACTGATGAAGAAGAGATTTTCCAGTTTTCTCAGAACAGGATGGAATTTTCCTAGTCTTAAATGAGGGATGTGATGTATATGAATGAAAAAGAATGGGGTGGGGTCTTGGGAGCGTGTAGATCTGGGGGTGGGGTTGTGGGGAGTTGGTGAAAAGTGATAATACTTGAAGCAGCAGCTTGAAGGTGGAAATTAAAATGGCATATTAGGTGTATACGTGGATGAAAGAGTGAGTAGCAATTCTAATCTAGGCAATTTTGGGTAAGAGATTAGTTGATGGTATATAGGAACAGAGATTGGTATAAGTTTCTAGGCAAGCAGTTTTGCAACACCTTAAAATTTAAAATCTACATGATCTTTGATCCAGCCTTTCCACATCTAGGAATGTATTCTACAAATGACTTAAACTGTATTGTTCATAAAAGTGAAAAAATGACAGTGACATTAAAGACCTCCAGAAGAATTGTTAAATTGTATTTTATCATACCCTGGAATATTTGAAAAGATTGAGGCTCATCTATTTTTATTGACGCTGAGAGCTTGTGCGGTAGAAAGAAAAGTGACTTGGTGAATAATATGTATAATATGACTTTATTTAAAAAGTATGCATAGTCAATAAACATTTATGGGACCTTCATTATGGGCTGGGCCCTGGTTCCTGTACAAGGGATACAGCAGGGAAACAAAGATCCCTGCCCTTGTGAGGCTTGCATTTTGGAGGGGAGACAGACAACAAAAAATTACATATCATGAATAAGTAAATCATTTAATATTTTAGGAGGTGATAAATACATGGGGATAAAAAGGAAAGAGCAATAAATGAGATTGGGTGTGCTGATGGAGGTAGTAGAGGCAATTTTGAATGCAATAGTCTGGGTTAGCCTCATGGAGGAGGTGGGAAATGAACAAACGTGAAAAGCTGAAAACACTAAAAGGAACGTGTGCTCTGTGTAGAGTGAAGAGCAGCAACTAAAACACATGCCTTAAGGTGGGAACATGCCTGGTGTTCAAAGAACACCCAGAAACCTGGTATGGCCAGTGTGGGGGAAGTGAGGGGAAAAATAGATGAAAGGAGGTTGGGAAATTAACTTGGGGTCTGGATTATATAGAGTAGGACTGTATAAAACAAATACAATGGAAACCTTGTGTGTAATTTAAAATTTTCAGTGGCCACATTGAAAAAAAAGGAAAAGAAACACATGAAATTGATACTGATATCAATTTATTTTATTTAGGACAGTATTTTCAAAATATTTTAACATGTAATCTCTACAAAATATTAATGTGATATTTAATATTTTTGTACTAAAGCTTTGCAGTGTGATGCATATTTCTTACCTATAGCACATCTCAATTTGGACTAGCCACATTTTAAGTCTTAGGCCCACAGGTAACTAGTGGCCATTTTATTGAACAGCCGAGAGATAGGATTTGGTTTGTACATGCAGTAAAATAGTCATTGCAGAAGTTTGAGCTGAAGAGTAACTTGATCAATCTTATATTTTAAATGTATCACCCTGATTGGTGTGTTAAGGAACATTCAAGTTGGGGAGGGAGAGAGAAAACAGGAATAGAAGCAAAGAGACCAATTAAGAGGCTGTTGCGGGGGCGCCTGGGTGGATCAGTCGTTAAGCGCCTGCCTTCGGCTCAGGTCATGATCCCAGGGTCCTGGGATCGAGCCCTGTATCGGGCTCCCGGTTCTGTGGAGGGCCTGCTTCTCCCTCTCCTTCTGCCTGCCGCTCTCTGTTTGTGCTCTCTCTCTGTCAAATAAATAAATAAAATATTTTTAAAAAAAGAGGCTGTTGGAGCAATCCAGGCAGGAGATGATGGTAACTTAGCCTTGGATGTTAGCAGTGGAAATTGGGAGGAGGGGTCAGATTCTACATTTCTTTCGAAGGTAGAGCCAACCTCATTTTCTTACAGATTGAATGTAGGATGTAAAGCAAAGGGAATTGTTAAGGGTAATACCACGGCATTTATCCTTAGTAACTGGAAAGATGGGAGTTTCATTTGAAATGGTGATTCTGCAGGTAGGGCATGATTGGATGGTAAAACTTAAAGTGTGAGAATTCTATTTAGACACCCAAGTGGAGAGGCAAGTTGGCAGTTGGATATATGAGTCTGAATTTGAGAGAGAAGTCTAGACTGGGGATATAAATATGAAAGGTGTCAGCATAAATAAAAATATTTAAGACTGTAGGCCTGAATGAGATCATTGAGGGAGCGAGGGTAGATGGAGAGGGAAGAGGTCTAAAGACTGAGCCTTGACATTCTCCAGTAGTACAAGATCCAAGTCCAGTTCGGATGGATTTACACCATATTGATAACAACTAGGTGGGGGCATTTCAAGGGCCTGGTAAAGGGAGAGTTTCAATATCTAACTATTGTTTTTATAATAGAGGTTTAATAGTTTTTTGATACAAAAATATACCAGCAGTCCAGAGAAGCTTTCAGTTTCAAATCAGACATGTAAAGAACCTGAGGAGACATCACTTTTGCCCTTACAACAAGAAAAAGCTTGACAAACTGAGTATCAGTGACTTTATGGGACCCATCCGTGAACCGAGTTTGAAGGTCAAACTTCTCTCCTAAAACGTGGAGAGGCAGGTGCCTTCAGGGAGACACAGACCGAAGCAGTTGCTTGTCTGACGCAGAAGCCTCCAGAGGCCATACACGCCTGCAAGGCGATTCTCATGAATTGCTGAAGGCTCAGTGTGGGTTAGCATGAGTAAGTGGTGCTCCTTGGGGCTGCAGTCATAGTTGGGGAAGGAGGCTCACATGTTTTCAGGCTTTTCCTCCAGGAACCCTACTAGATTCTCAACTAGGAAGATTGGGGATAGTTCAGAGAAAGCTAACCACCCCCTTATCTCTGCCCTAGTGATTGCAGAAGTTGTTAAAGGGTATTTTCTCTGGATAACGTATTCTGAGTTGGCAGGTTTTTAAAAAATTTTATTCCACCCAGTTCCTGAGTGACTACGAAGGGCAGAGTCCCATGGCAACTTGTGATGGACATGCAAGAAGTAAGTTCTGTGTGTTTTTTAAAGATTTTATTTAGGGGTGCCTGGGTGATTCATTTGGTTGGGTGTCTGCATTCGGCTCAGGTCATGATCCCAGGGTCCTGGGATCTAGCCCTGCGTTGGGCTCCCTGCTCAGCAGTGAGTCTGTTTCTCCCTCTCCCTCTGCCCCTCTGCCTGCTTGTGCTCTCTCTCTCTATCCCTCTCTCTCTCTCTCTCAAATAAATAAATAAAATCTTTAATATTTTATTTATGAGAGAGAAAGAGTGAGTGTACACACAAATGAGGGGGTTGGAGAGGCAGAGGGAGAAGCGGACTCTCTGCTAAGCAGGGAACCTGATGTGGGACTCAATCTCAGGACCCAAGATCATGACCTGAGCTGAAGGCAGACTCTTAACCGACTGAGCCACCCAGGTGCCCCTAAACTGTGTTTTATTTCCAAAAACAAACAGAAATTAGTGGTGTAATCATGGCAGTTCTTGAAAGCCAGCATAATGAAATATGATATTTTATGCTACATAGAGGTTGGAAAACTATTGGATGTTTTTGGGAAGTGGAGTGATTTGATTTACCCATTGAAACCATACTCTTTGTCTATTGTCCTAGTAGCCGTGTGCAGCAAAAATTCTCTGCTGTCTGAACTGTCACCCTTGGCTCCAACATGTGTCTGAAGTTCCTTAATAGGAACAATAATAAGAACCACAACCAAATGATAACTACAAGAATTTTGTTCATAGTATTAGATAATAGAATTAGCTGTGTGTTATGCATATTTATTTTATTTTTTTTTAAAGATTTTATTTATTTGAGAGAGAAAGCACAAGCAGCGGGGTGGGGGAATGGGGCAGAGGGAGAAGCAGACTCCACACTTCAGGGGACCCTGGGATCATGACCTGAGCCGAAGGCAGATGCTTAACCAACTGAGCCACCCAGGCGCCCCTTAAAGGCATATTTATAAGTTAGAATTTTAAGAGTATCTTAATGCTTTTATATAATTTCTAACAATGTAACATGAAAATATTCATATTGAGTAATTCCATCCATTTTTATAATTAAATATTATTAAAAAGTATATGTAAGAGTATAGTTTTCTATTATTGGCTGTTTATCCATAGTAAAAATTGCTTATTTCATAATGCCTTTAAAAATAGTCTATTTAATGTATATCTAATCTTAATTGCCTTTTAATTAAATAAGGATCTAGAGATTTTACCTTATAAAAAAAGTATCTTAGCTTTAGAAATATTTTGCTGCATGCTCTTTATGTCTTTGAAAAAGCCATGTAATATTGTGTCTAATATTTCTTTTGCCTGTGGGAGAAAATAACCTAAAGCCCTGAAATGCTACATATGTTGCATTGTGAATCATGGCAACCTAGAGCAAGAAAGATTGGGTCTAGAATTTATCTTGCCTCAGATTTTTCATTTTCTAACAAAAGCCCTTTTTTCACGAGTTGTGTGTGAGGATAGTTATGAGTCAAAGGCATTCTGTTCCCAAATTTATACCTAATACTTCAGTTAAGAAACACAGACTCTGAAGGACAAGTTCACATATAAATGAAAAGTAGAAGGAAGGCAATCAGCTGCCTCAAATAATAAATTAAATATGACCCCCTCCTCTTAAAAAAAAAAAAAAGATGTCTGTGAGAGTGTCAAGTTCTGACTGTTCCCTAGAAATTTCTATTGACTAGAAGATGAACCTTGATTGAGATGTAAAATTTCAACTTCCAAGAAGCTGAATAACATACTCAGCAGGAATTACCAGTGTTTTTTTTTTTTTTAAAGATTTTATTTATTTATTCATGAGAGAGAGAGAGAGAGGCAGAGGGAGAAGCAGGCTCCCAAGGAGCAGGGAGCCCTATGCGGGACTCGATCCCAGGACCCTGAGATCATGACCTGAGCCGAAGGCAGACGCTTAACCATCTGAGCCACCCAGGCGCCCCTACCAGTGTTGTTTTAATAGACATATCTTGTAAAGGTGAATTTCAAAGAGCTTTCACTGCTCTCTGAACAGTATTCTCACACATTTTAAGTAGGTCAGTGTTATCATTTATACATAATTTTATTGCTTTAGTGCTATATTTTTATGATTATCTTACAAACGCTTCACTAAAGATGTACTGAAATTTCTCAGTGATTTTATATTCTCTCTTAGTCTTGTTTTGCTTGAGAGGTCCTCACTTTCTGTCCCTACTTAACTGCCTTAAAACCTGTCTCTTTTTTCCATCTTAGACCCTGCATCATTATCTTCCTTTTTTTTTTTTTTTTTTAGCCCAGACACCTTCCTGGGCCATTCCCTTCTCCCTAACATTTTGCCTATTATCTTTCTTCCACATTTGATTATTTAATTGTGAAACTGAAGAATAGACTTAGTCTCACATGTCTTTGTGCCCCAGGTACATGCGGACATCTGGGCAAAATATAGACTTATAAAATTTAAAAAAAGGCGGGGGTGGGAGGAGAGGAAATTATACCTCTAAATCTGAATGAAACCAGTGACTCATATCTTTATAATTTTTCTTTTAAAAATCAGATATTCAGGCCAGGACAGCAGCCCAAACACACACTAAACTGTGCAAATATCTATATAGTGAATTTTGATGGGAGTTTAATTTACTGAGAAATAACCTTATGTAAAGAAAGACTCTTCCCTGCCATGAACAATTTTGCAAGTAGAAAAATTAGGATTAATATACTGAGAGTCAAACCTACTGAAAATCAGCAATATCTTATGCACACTGGTACAATAAACTGTGAGAAATGATTAGTGGTAAAGATTTTTAGGAAAGAAGGGGATATTTTGCAAATGTGCTTCATATCTTCATTGTCCTGCCCATGGTTATCACCATGTATTTGCCAGCTGCAAACATTAGATCTTAGTAAACTTATTCATGGAGTTTTACAAAATCTTGATACCTCAGCCTCAGGATTGAAGACTGAAGGTGGTGGGTGGGTGGAGGACTTTTTTCCCCCTGAGTTGATAAGGAACCAGCCAGAACTGTAAAAGAAAGTACATATTTTCTCCCTCCACTTTTTTGGTGATACCTGGGAACTCACTGATCTTCAAAGTACTTTCTCTCAAGAATTTTCAAGCTGTGTTTCATTACATCTTAGAGGTAAAATAATCTCATGCAACATTTTCCAAAAAGACCTCCCTGAAATGCTGGTGTTTTTTGACAATGTTAATTAACTAATATGACAAGTCAGTGTTAAGGACATTATTTCTTTAAAAATATATTAAAAACTTTGTGTGAGAAAATCATTAAATAAATTTAGTTGTTACAGTACTCTTTCTTTAGAAATAGAATACCCAGTCAAAAACGCCAAAAAGGAGAATGAGAAATCATTCCTTGCTTTAATTTGCTCAATAAATGTTTTTGGAGTGCCTGTTACATTCCTGGTACTGTTGTAGGTGCTTGAGGTACAGTAGTGAAATGCATTAATGCATGACTTTAAATCTGAAGTATTTATAAATGACCTTCTATTTGATGGTTGCTGGATTCTGTTATATCTTATAATGTCATGTATTTGTCCTTCATAAAAATTGATGAATGAATTAAGTATTAAATAATCAAATGAGTCTAAGTCACTCTCTGAAGTTAAAAATAAATTAGGTATTGATCATTTCTTATAGAATTTCATTGTCTTTTTTATTCATTTGCTATGTAAAATATAAGAGTGGGTTTATGTGAACGGTGGAGATTTTTCAATGTATTTGAGTTTAAAGAGTATCACAAACAGGAGACGGCCAGTCCACACATGAAATTTCATTGTAAGCAAAAGCTGTTTTACATAGTTCTTTGGGGAAGCTTCTTGGCTTGGGAAAGTTATAGCAAGTTCTGAAATAAGTTTGAGAGACAAAATTTTCGTACAGCTTAAGCAAATCATACATTGGTAGATCACATTTTATAAGAATTTTATAAACATTATGAATGTAGTATCTCCCATTTTATCGGGTTAGACATGAAACAGTCTTCTCTGGCTGGCTGGTTGACTTGGAGCAGTTTGTGGTTTAAGTGAAAGAACCAAGTAGTCTTTTGCAAAGACAGGGGAAAAAAGAGACACATATAGATAGATGTACATCTATAAAATTAACTTATCTGACTCTTTGTCCAGCCAGTTTGGCTTTTAGAGAAGCTTTCTGTGCTAAATTTCAGGCAGATTCTTGAACCAAGGATGAGAATCCTTTTCTGCCTACTCTTATTTTAAAAAGAAAAAAAAAAACAGTCTGCAAGTAGCTGTATGCATTTCATAAAAATATAAATTGTTTTTCCTTTTTAATTTTTTTTGCATGGAGGTGGGATCAGGCATAATTTTAAGTATTTTTTTTTTTTTTTTTTTACAAAAAGGGATATATACTCACAGGAATTTAGGAAATGTTGGTATAATGTCTTTGAATAGAGGCTTTGAATCTCACTGAACTGGATTTAACAAAATATACCCACTTACTGTGGACGCACATTCCTGATTATTCTTTTTGGCTCTGTTTTCTGTCTCATAAAGATACTAATATTTAGTACACAGTTTCTTAGACATCATTAAGATAATGAAAATAAAAAGTTCACTGAACCTTCCTCATGGAAAGAATTTAATGGAAAATAATAAGTAAAATAGACATCTGTTATGTATTAGGCTTGAGAATAATTTATTGCACAGAATATTAAATTGGGCTTTGGTTTCCAGTATATCCTCTAGTTGGATAGCTGAGGACTTATATACTTGAAGTAACTAAAAATAAAAATAGACAAATTTATTTCATGTAAACTTTAGATTTCCTTTTATATAAATATTGAAAATTGTCCTGGAAAAAATATAAATTGCTTTATAAATACTGCACATGTATAATGTTTATTAAGTAGAACCAGTAAAGTTTGATCTTCAGTAAGGTTTGTATTGATTATTAGTTTTCTGAGAAAACAAAAATGGAAGGCAATTCAATTTTGCCAGCTAAATTTCTCTTTGAAGAGTAGAAAGGTGTTACATCTTGTGGCTGCCAGGTGGAGCACATTAAAGGTCAGGACAGCATGTGAGATTTGCTCTTCTAATAGGAAGATTCCAGCATATGTGAGAGAGGGAATGAATACTTTTTATTCTACTTTGTTCATGAAAATCAAGAGAGTGCGTAACATTAGAATTGTGTGTGTATTCGTCTCACTTTTATTTAGTGGCTTCAATTACAGAGTTTTTTTTTTTTTTTTTCCTATTGAGTGAACACATACTACTTGGAAAACATGATGAAAAATTTTTAAGAAAAATGCAAATAATAATTCTGCATATTCCCAAGTAATTTGTGATTTTTTCCTTGCATCTAAACTCTTCACATGTATTCATTTGTAATAAAAAAAATTCCTGCACCTGCAATCATTATCTTTTATTTTCCTTTATTTTTTTAAACCACCCTGCCGTGTAACTGTAAGATGGATATTTATGAAGAATTAGGAGAAGCCAGAATTGAATTTTCTTGTCCAACCAACCCAGCTGCTAATGGCTGTCTCCAAGATAACTAACTTGCTCACATATGCTCCTGATGCTGTCCTTTATATAGTCGACAGGGAGTGTCAGTCTGTCAGCACTAAGTGCCATCTGTGAAATTAACAACATAGGGGGAGGAAGATTGCTGTGATAATAGTTGCAGCTATACATGTTTGCTGATTTTAGAAAAATGGAGGAATTTAGTAATATCCTTTAAGTCACATGATAGTTTTTCCTCTCTAGTCTTTCTCTAGTTTATGGCATGTTAAGCACACTAAATGACCTACTTCTTAGTGCAAATAATACCTTTTAATTGCTGTTTTGAGGTATTACCCATATAAAACTATAGAATGACTATTTGTTGGAGACTTGTCCATGCCTCCTTGAGAAAATGAAAATAAAATATGTATGAGAAGGTGAACTGCTGATTATTTTATACAAAGCCATCCAACACATATTTTCAACTTTCTGTAAATGGAACATAATTTGGCATCTAGCTCCATGTCTATGTGTTTCTAGAAAAGAAAAATTTGCTTAGATGATTCAAAATGAAATTTGGTTTTAATAACACAGATACATAAACATACTCTGGCGGTTCTCTTTTATGAACAATTTAAAAGCACATTAAAAACATTGAGACCATTTATGCATTTTTGTTGTATTCAGAAAAGCATTGTGTAGTTAAGTGGAAGAAGAAAAAAGAGAAAGGTTCTTCCATGTCAGGTGGTAATTTTCTTTAAGTCCATGCTTATTTTTAGAGTTATTTTTATCCATGAAGTATTAATTAATGCTCAGGACTATTACACTTCACTCATTTCTTTTTTTATAATTTGTGAAGAAAATGTGGTTAATGCTAGTTTCTGATATGTATTTTGATTCACTATTAGCAACACTGAGAAGAAAGAATTATGAGTATTTGTAGAGTGCATTTGGGTGAATTTAGAAAACTCTTTTAGTGATCTTTCTGTTGAAGATGTGTGGTCATGGTTTTTTTTTA